>NC_141141.1:55466657-55787256 GCF_053477565.2 Lygodium microphyllum | reverse complement strand
CTGGCAAGTCTCCCTTGGTGCATTTGGTTGTAGGGAGTCGGGGTACTTTGGGATCACTATCAGAGCTTATCTCTGATTCTGAGTCAAACTCTCCATCTTCGCTAGAAGAGGGAGTCTCTCCAAGTAGTCTTAATTCAGATGTTGTCTCTACCCAAAGCAGTGATGTGGCACCAGGTTGAGTGAGGCAAGCTTGCTCATAATCGATTGCTCCTATGTGCTCCATTCAAGCACGATCACATTTTGTTCTCATAATTCCTCATTCAATTCCAAAGGTATTCCCCTCCCATGGCTTGGAGTCTGCTTGTATCTACTCTATTACCTGTCCATTAGTGTCATACTCGATCATATCAATTTCCTCTTCCCTTTCATTGCATTGAAGGATTGGTACTCCTCATATTCGTTGTTTGAACCTCCTTGGTCCGATTGCTCATCGTCTCCTAGATCTCTATCCTCATTTCCATTGATCACTAAAGCCCAATTTTACATTAAGTTTAGGTAATGCACTTTGGTCCACTTCCACTCTAGTTTGTCCAAAATATCCCTAAGAGGTTTCAAATCAGCAACTGGATTGCCATCTAGCTTACTTGTGAAATTTTCAACGATCTCATGGAGTTCTCAATTGTTGTTTCGGATAGGGAATATGATAGGGGTTAATCATCCATTAGGAGATCTAGCCATCATGCATAAGGGTACTGAGGACTCCTTCTTGGGCTCACTTATTGTCTTGGCAGCGCGCTTGTATTCCTCATCATCTGAGAATGGCAGATCCATAGTGGCAAGCACATGCATCCAATCTCGCTCATCCTCCGAACATGGGATGTACTTTGTCAATGGCATGTATGGTTCCCTAATTGGAGTATCACCTTTCAATAGAGTAGAGATGGCATGTAAGTCAACTGGTGTAGTCTTTCAAGTGTTCATCTCTATCTACATGGCTTCCATTCAATTGCCTAAGAAGATTAGACTATTAGCCCAGTCTTCTATGACTCACGCATTCCTCATCTAGGGTCGGCCTAGCAGGATATTATAGTCCACACCTTTCATGACAATGAAGTCTACTTGAAATTACACTCCTGCAATCTTCAATGGCCAATTCTTCAACACTTTGAATGGTTTCACCTTCATTCCATTGTCTCATGTGACATTGAACCTAGCATTCTCTGTAGGTGGGTTACCCTAGTCCTAGAGTACTATATGGCTCAACACACTAACTCTTGCTCCTGTATCTACAATTCCCTTTCTTGTAGTGTCTCCCAAAGCTAGGACTAGTTAGATTGCATGTATTTTGGTGCCTTCCCAAAAAGAATTGACGTACAAGGACTTGGGTATCGAGTGCAGCATCAAACTGGGTATCTAAGTTACCACATCATGATCGTGTAGATCAGCTGCCCCTTACTCCATTGGTCCTTCAACCCACTGCTTCAACTCTTGCCATAGCATCGATGCTACATAAGCAAATATCCTAGGCTTAAAGTCACTAGGGTGGTCACTAGCATGGTGAGAAGGTCATTAGCTGATTGCCTCTCTCCTAACTCTACATTTCTTGGCCAGTGGTCGACTGGTTTGCTAACCCATAGCAATGTGTAGACTCTGTTTAAGTGGCACTACTTCTAGTATAGCCATGTCCCTCAACTTTGGTCATGGAGAGGTGAGGTTGGTGTACTTACGCTTGAGAAATCATCAATCTCATCTTCCAATATGGACTCAATATCCTTCAGTGCTCCTAGGATTCGTTCACCCACTCCTTAATCTTTTTGATGGCCTTGAGTTGGTGTTTCAGGTTGGGGTACTCCCCTGACGTTTGCACTCTCCTTCTCGGTCATCTTTGGAGCACATGTTTTTGCCTTTGTATCTGTCACCTTTTTTATAGTAGGTAGCCTCGTAGCACTCTGTGTTTTTAGCGTCATCTTTGCATTAGCTTTCTTTCTTCTTCATCTACAACTTTTCTTTTTGATTGAGGTTGCATCTAAGTTGTTAAGTCCATGCAATGATATATGGACCTGCTTTTTCTGCGCGTGGGTCATGACATGCAATGGGATGGGTATGTCCTCACCGTTAAATGTCTCAACTCCAAACAGCCCCAATGGTACAAATGGCTCATTTTCCGCACTAAGGTGGTCTTCGTCCCGGGAAAATAGGTGAGTGATTCCACACTCTAGGCATCTAATATTTTTTTTTCTCGGTTAGCCTACTCCCATTCAAGGCAGCGTGACAAGATATGTCTTGGGTGTCCACAAGTCCACCCTCCAAAGTCTCTGCCTCTATCTCTACCTAATGCCATCATTGGTACATATCGGTAATCCATAAGGATTGCATTGCCCTCTTTGTCATATGACAGACGTAAGGGTGCACATAAGGCTCTTTGTCATTCGACTCCTCCACATAGCGGATTGGAGCATCACTCGATGGATGGGTCATGTAGGGTCCAAGTGGTCTAGGTATACCTGTGGGGTCTATCTCCATCCTAGGAGATAGACAGGTTAGGTTTTCCATATGGTTGCAAATATGGGAGTCTCCTTAGTAGCCTCCTGCAATGTAGGGTATCATGACCGAACCTATTGCAATTGGTGCAAGGTCAAAATCTTCGGTCCTGACACTTGTCTTGTAGGTGGATTTTGCCATAATACACGCATTGGATGTGAGGGCGTGTTGGTTGTCTCATCATTTCTTGTAATTTGGCTAGCTCCGTCTTCATCTTTGCTAGCTCTTGACTTGCATTTGTGCCCTTCCCTCTATCTTGAGTACTTGGGTGTGATCTTTCACTTGATTTTGAAACTCTCTCAGAGTTTCTAGCATTTGTCTCCTCTTGACTTGAGCTCTTGGAGCTTCTCTCTTTGAGCATTGTCAAAGACCCTAGCTAGCGCATCTCACTGCAAGCTTGAATTTCCTACCAAGGCCTTGTAAAGTTCCTCACTGCTTATCCCATTGATAAAGACTGTGGAGACCGCTCTTTTGGTGGGCACTCAACCAGTTGGGATCCTCTTGATGAAGAGACTATGCATGTGGGTGACGTAGTCTCTTATGTTCTCCTTGTCTTTTTGCTTGACATTCATTAGTCGCACTAGAAGGTTATCGGAGTACCCAAGCTCAGAGAATGTCTTGATGAAGAGACCCTTGAGATTGTTAAAGTTAGTTTTCTTAGTAGCGTCCAGACTTGTGCACCAAGTCCTACCCTTATCTCCCAAGCATAGACCAAAAGCTTATGAGCGCAAAGTAAGATCGGTGAGGTCTTGGCCTTGCAAACTTGCTCGAACTACTCTATGAAACTATATGGATCATCGCTTTGGCTCGTACTTGTCTAATTGCTTAGCCAAGACATGGATTCTTGATTGGCTCTTAGAGCCCTTATTAGCTCATAATCCTGCAAGCAACAAGGTTTCCATTGCAACGGCACTATGCTCTGCCGATGAGGAGTTGTATAGTAGACTCGCTTCAAAAAAGCTCACTCAATGTGAGATTGCCTTCTAGAGCTCTTTCCCTCTCTACATTAGGGAATGTCCTATTTCTACTTGCTAGGGCTAGCACTTGTTGAATCTCACGCATTTCTATGCTATGTTGCAAGCTTCTAGCTTATTTTTGTTTGTAGGTCACTATGCCCTACAAAGCTTCTCACGTTGGTCTCCTCTCCTCTTCAAGGTGTGTGGTTTCTTCCATGCACCTTGAAAAATCAGGCTTTCAGCTTTTCTTAAGTGCACTTCAAATGTTGGAAAATAATATGGGTGTGAATACAAGATGATGATTGCAGCTCTCGCACTCTCATCTACGTACTTGGCCTAATGGGGCTCTAGGCTCAATTCCTGGCCATTTCCTCTAGTCTCTAGGGTTTGTGCTACATCGTTCAACTTGCTCAAGGTTAAATGGAGTCTATTGGTTAGCCTATGGCTCTAAGTATATCGAATATGTTTACATGAGTGTCACCACTATGTCTGGCCACTTGGCTACAATTTCTAGGGTTAGATTTGCATGTAAGGCTTGCGACGATGAATTGTCATGTTGCGGGTTGCACTCTCTGTCATCCCCTACACTAAACTTGTCAATTTTGATGTGTCAGAATCTGGTCTAATTTTGCAGTGTTCGATTCTACCGTGTCCAATTTTAGGAATCAGATGTCCGATTTGACACGTGTCTGATTCTGACATGTGTGATTTTTATGTCCTCGAGTCTAGGACCATCTCATTCTGGGAGTCGAAAAGGGTGTGTCTGATTGGACAGGTCAGGCTAGTCTAATTTGAGTGTGTCCAATTCTAGATATTTTCAAAATGGAACAAGGTCAGGTCCGAGTGTCCGATCCTTAGGATCAAACGTGTGATAGTGGTCCAATTATTGGGGTGTTTGGTCCAATTGGTTGATCGGACAGTCTGAGTCTGAGTGGTCCGATTGTAGGCCATTCAATTCTGGGAATCGGACGAATCCATGGCATCGGAGCATTAAATTCTGGGAATTGGATGCCAGTAGATTGCATTTTATTCTGCCAATGTGTAAACCATGGAAATGAAAATTTCTTTGTGCCACCAATTTTTGGCCATGCCTACAAGCAAGATTCACGAGGATCAAAGCTTAGATGCACAAAAAGGTTCTACACACCTGATCCAAGTGCAATAAACCCTTGTGACCTTCAAACGATCTGCTAGAAGCACCAAGTCCTACACAAGCTCTCAAGCTCTCTTTCTCTCTCTCTACTACAAAACCTGAAAATCTTAAATCCTTGTTGGACTCAACCTTAATCTACCCGATCACTCCCGTGCGATTCTAACACCTCCAAACACTCTTTTTCCCCATTCTTCTCCTTGTTTGTGCCCTGTATGGGCCTGTTCAACAGCAAAAACCCTAAATATTTTTCCTTCAATTTCTTGATCCTAACCTACTCCAAATGCAAAAAAAAATAAAAAATAAAAAACTAAGATGCTTCCTCCTACTTGCCTAATCATAAAAAAACCAAAATACTTACTTGTTGCCAAGATTAAAACCCAAAACTTCCTACCTATCTGAAGCTCCAATTCGGGGATGAAACCCTTACTTCATTGCTCGATTTGAGGTGCGCAAGTGCTCAAGCTTGAGTCCGTGGTCCCGAGAATGGAACCAAAATGTAGAGGCAAGCTCATGCTCAACCGCCAAGACCCATGGATCGCTTATTCTTTTTTAAGTGTTTCAAGCAAGTGCAAATGGATATCTCTCACCTAGTTGACGTGCCTTCGATCCTACAAGTGTAGTGAGCTTACCTTGATGCTTGATGGAGTAGCCTCCTCCCTTAAGCTCTTTGATAGCTCCATGATTTGAGATGCAAGCTCAAGCATCCTCAATCCTCCATAGCCATGTGCTCGATAAGAGAAGAAGAGAAGAAGAGAAGAAGAGAGGAGAAGATGAAGAGCTTCTCCACCATAGTCCCTCACCCTCACTCACTCACTCCCGCACCCTCTCACACTCCCTCTCTCAAAGCACAAGAACAAGCAAGCAAGAAGAAGAGAAGACAAGAGGAGAAGAAGAGACCACTTTAGCCACACACCAAAGAATGAGCTTCTCCCTTACTTTTTGAGTTTATATACAAGCCCTACAACTTTTGGGTACCGAATCCTCTTTTTACATGACCGGGAATCTTGCTAAGGTCCTCTTTTCCTATTCCCTTCTATCCCACCCTATCCTTTCACCTACACCCATCTAGATTTTACAATTTGCATAAGAGGGAGCCTAGCACTCTTTTACAAAAATTTCAAGGTTGCCTTGTATGTAAACATTCGCATTTCGCATTTTGCAGTTTCCTTGGATTTCTAGGGGCTGTCCTTATACTTCGTCACCATTTCTTCTGCTGTGTCCACATTTTTAGATTTTTCTTGTATTTTATCGTGCCTTCTTTTTCTTTGCCTTGCACTGGAGATAATAGGGAAACCTATGCTTATAGGGTAATGTCATTTGGGCTTTGTAACACCCTTGTTACCTTTTAGTGAGTAATAATGGTTGCATTCTAATATCACCTCCATGATTTCATTGAGATATATTTAGATGATTTATGTATCTTGAGTTCACTTAGTAAGAATTGGGAACACCTAGAGCAGTGCTTTGATCAATGTCGGGAGTATGTGATCTCCCTCAACCCTGACAAATATATCTTTGGAGTCTCTTTAGGCATTTTGTTGGGCCACATTGTCTTTGCACAAGGAAAAGAAATAAACCCTACTAAGATTGAGAAGATTGCATCCCTAATCACACCAACTAATATAAAAAATTTGATATGATTTACTAGTCATGTAGGCTACTATAGGTGGTCTATCGCCCACTTTACAACTATAGCAACCCCTCTACACAAGTTGTTATGTAAAGATACAAAGTTCATTTGGACAGATGATTGTGAAGAAGCCTTTAATACCTTGAAGTAATGCCTAATCAAAGCACCCAACTTGCAACCTCATGACTGGACAAAGGAATTCATTTGCACACTCATACATCAATTGAAGGGTTAGGCTTATTTCTATGTCAAAAAGGCTCCTCAAACCTAGACCAATCAATTTATTATGCAAGAAGAAAAGTCCTAAAGGCTTGATTGTACTTTGATTAGTTATTTTAATGAGCCATTGAGTAGCTTGCATGCAGACCTAAATCTTTCATTGTCATATTGATAGTGATGTTTAGTGAGAGCCCCCATCTATCAATGCACTAGCAATGAAGCAGCCTTCTATCTAGACACTAGTCTCTAGAGTGCTAGGATCTAGGAAGGCATTGGCCACGTCCACTTCTTTCATAGACTCAATGGTCTTATTGTGTTCAATAATAGTTGTAGGATTAGAAATCCTTGGGCCACATCTTCAAATGAGAATTCTTTTAAATCTCTTTCTGCCTAGGCAAGAGCATTAATAGTTGTTGGAATGTCAAATTAGGGTGGAAGGTGTCCATGTTCTTCACCAAGTCATACTCTTTTATGGAATCCACAAGCTTCTCCAATTGGCTAGGGAATGGGGTGATACCCACTGTCATTTTTCCTCTTACTTCAAGCAAGAGCTACATCACTACTTCTATCACAAGAGCTACATCCATCTCTTCTATCTTGTGGACCTCTTGTTTTGCATCCTGGACTATCTCTGTATCCGTCAGTGACATTGGACTATTTTGCACTATATTGTCCTATACTATGTTGCTCTATGGCTCTATTGGAAGCTTGAACTTGATAACTTTGGTAGGTGGAACATTCTATTTTTGAATTATTGGTTTTCTTTTCTTGCCACATTTAGTTGTAGCTACTTCCAATTTCACCGATAGGCTCCTTATTCTTCTATTAGTTATCTATGGCATTAGCCTTGCTAGAACAGACTTTAGTAGTATGGTCTTCTCCTTTGCATTGGCTACAGAGGGGCTTGTAATCCATGGATCTTCTAAGATTTGGGAAAATATGACCCTTCTCTTCACATTTATAGCATTCCACTTCTGATCTCAGTTTTTCCACCAGCAAATTATCTTCCTCTATAACTTTAGGCAAGAAACCTCTTTTGACCAAAATTAGTATCAAACTCTCTAGGATTTGGACTGATATCTTGGGTTGTCATCTTGGATTCTAGCAAGTCAAACCTTGCTTCCTCATCTTTCTTCTTTCTATCATGCATTTCCCTCAGAGAGTAGGTATCATTTGTATGATTTTTTATTAGGCAATAAGAATTGCATGCTATGGGGATAGTTGGCTTTCAAGTACATTTAGTGGCTACTTGCCCGAGTTGATGGCACTTTTTGTACTATGTATTTGATCGCAACACATCTCTTCTTGCTTTTGTAGTGTTGGATATGCTAGCAGTATTATGTTTCAATGTCTACAATTGTTCTATAATCACATCCACAAAGCTCTTTCTTGATGCTTGCAATTGAGCTCAATTGAGTTGGACAAGTAGTCCTTCAAAATTTCTCCTCCTAGAGTACTTGCAATGGGATTTTGGGAAGTCTTTATAGTCACTACATAGATTGATTGGGCTGATCTAGAAGGTCCTATATTCTAATCTTGGTTTAGAGCTTCTATTGGGGTTATTGATTTTTTTATTGGTTCAAGTTGGTAAGGTTCCACTGTTGTTACTGAGGTGCTATTGGGTGAACTATTTGAGGCCACTATTGTTGTGGTTGAACCATCATTTGAGGCATTGCTATTTGCAGCCACTATGGATTTGGTGCACTATATTGTGGCATTATTTTCATCTAAGGATAGTGATAAGGAATAGTCTCTAGGACTACATTTGATGGGTATACCATTCCTAGTATTAGAGGAGGTAGGACTCCTCTTCCTAAGGTTATAGATAGCCTTGCTTCAACTTTATCATATAGACTTGCACCTTCCACTGTAGCTTGCAGGTTAACTTGTCTTGTTAGCTCCAAAAACTTATGAATTTCTAGTTGTAGGCCTCTAAGAAACACTCCCTTTTCGATGCCTTCATCTAAGTTATGGTTGGTTCATCTCTTCAATATGGATTCTATTCCCAGAGACATATGGTTCCACCTATTCTCTAGAGGACTAACTTAAGTCCATGAACTCCTCTTGCATTTTCTCTTCAAAACCTTCATGCCTAAATTTGGTGAGAAAGACCACCTTTAGGTCATCCCATGTGCCAAAAGTTCCTACTGCTTGTCTCTCATACTATTGAAACATTGTGCCTTTGAAAGTGGTGGGGAATATCACCAACCAATGCTCTAGGGTTCTCGCATTATTGGCTACACACACTACCATAAACTTAGCTATATGAAGATTAGGGTTTTCATTGTATTATACCTTAAAGATTGGCAATGGGACTACATTTGTTGGCCTATCATCAACATTTCCAGGACTACTCTGGTTGGAAATGGGGACCTTGATTCGCCATTGGGACTTTTGTAAAGAGTGTTAGAAGGGCATCAAAGGAAGCTTCTATTGCTAGCTCATTCTCGACTTTGATTTTTTCCTTCTCTTTTCTCATGTACCTTTGGATTCATTCTAGTTCTTACCTCTTGATCATGTCATTCATCAGGGATTTGGCTCCACTCAGTTTATTTGTACTCAATAAAAGGGAATCAGAGGGGCTTTAGTCTTTGGAGGACTCACTTGCCAATGTTTCTTCTATTTCTTGCTTTTCAATGTCTTTGAATTCCACTATCACACCATGATAGAGGGGAAGATATTCAAATTTTTAGGTATTAAAATTCATTCTTCTAAGGATTTCCATAGTGCCATTGTCTTGACATTACCAACTTTGAAGGGTTTCAATAGCAAAAGTTGTGAAGAACACCTTCTCTACTAGCTTCCAGTGGGCTTCCAATTGGACAAACAAAAGGTTGTTAGGACACTAAGTGTCCCACATATCTTAATGTTGTCAATACACAAAGTGTCCTTTAGGTGTCCCACATATCTTGCTACAGTGTATCCATAAACAAATCCCAGCTCTTTTTCTTCTTATTCTTGTGAACCTCCACTGACCATGACTCCTGAGGCTTCTTCACAATCTTCCACTTGATAATATTTGAAAATTATTTAATAAAGGCTTGATCTTCCATTGATACTCATTCTGTATGTTTTTCTCTTCAATTTTGTGAGAAACAGCTGGCTATAGTGCTACAACTTTCTATAGCTTTAGAAGACAGTGGGATCAGTCTGTCACATAGAGTCCACATCAACATAGTGATATGTTTCTGCCATCAAGTAATGAGCTTCTTATAGAAAGTGGCTTTGGAAATGAAGATCTCCAATTCTTCAATAGTATCAAGAATTCTAAAATCTTCCATTGCTTTTCTTTCTCTTCAACATTGCCATTACTTCTCTTTTTAGCCTTTATTGGTGCTTATGGCAGTTTTCCCTGTGACTACACACCAAAAACTTGGAGTCCCAATATAAAAACCAAGAAAATGATGAAACTACTACAAGAAAATATATCTTGTCACACTAATAAGCATGTTCTCCATACTTTAATCAACCACAAGAAAAAAAGAATACCAAGAACAACCAATCTTTATGTAGCATCATATAGTGAATCTCCCACTGATTTATCACAACAAAAGTTTAACATTTTCTTCATATAAACTACTAAAGAATTAAAATACTACAAAGAAATTATCCAATTGGAATAAAACATATCAGGTAGTATTCATATTTCATCATCTTCATAGTCTTCATAGTCTTTCTCTCAATCTCTCTCATGTAGATATAATGTTTCTTCATAGAAATTGACTATCTCTCATACACTATCTCTCTCACATATTCTTTATCTCAGTAGTACATGAGAATAGTAAAGAACCCCATTCTATAATCCTCTCTTGGTCATGGATACCCCTCTCAAGAGGTATGCCTAATATAAAGAGGCACTAGAGACACTGCAGTGCCCCTTGAGAGCTCATCAGTATCATTGTCACTTCAATCTTCACTTTAAGTCTTCAACAACTACTACTTCTACTTCTTCAAGATGTTACAAACTTCCACTCTTCTCTTTTCAAGATTAAAAAACATCCACAAGCTAAACATCCATCCAGAAGAACACTTACATAAGCATATAGAAGGCACCAAAAGGCATATAGAAAAGAAGGCACAAAATCCATATAGCTCAAATCAAAACCAACTCAAACCATCAGAAACCATCCAATACACTATCAACCATTCCTCAAACCACTCAATTATAATCATAACCTCTCCAACATAAAGAAAATAGAAGCAAAACAGATCTATTAGAATGAAATAGACACACTAGAGAACCAATCAGCACATTAGAGGCACATTATAACTCAATTGGAAACCATCATGATCTTCTCAAACATACTCAATCTATTTCAATACACTTCAAATTACTTTCAAACCATCCAAAAACTAATCAGTTGACTGCAAAATTAAGCAAAAACCATAAAAAAAATTCAATGAAAATAGCTAAAAATACAATCATTTTTTCCATACTTGGTGCCATCCAACTTGGCAATGTTAAACAAAGCTATATCTTTAAGATGAAGCCATAATGAATCAGAGACAGACTATGCAAAAAATAGCCTACTATAATTAGTAGTAAACAGGCTAAAACCATTGCCAAAAAAAGCTAAAAACAAGAGAAATTGCTAGAATGACCAGCTGCCTGGTAAATAATACCAAAAGTACATCAAAAGGACATTGATTAATCTCACTAAATACATCACACTCTACATAGAACAGCTTCTTGTAATAAATGATAGTAATGAGCAAATGAGAGCAAAGTGTGAGGTAAAAGAGATCCAATGACAACAGTGATGACTACCAAGTCCAATCCTACATCAAGCGAGTATAACAGAGGCACTATGACAGCCAATGAACATGAGCCAAATACCCAAATGTGTCAAGAGAGTCTGTCAGTACAACCGATACATCCCCTGAGTAATAAGCAAGATGTACACACCATTGGAAAGTCCTAACAAAGGTTGGTGTACGCTCAATGAAGATGGAGCAAATCAACTCATAAGCATCCAAGAGTGGACGTGGAAGCATCTACCAAGCAAATATCATAGTCAAGGACATGTAAGAAATCCCAATCTCAAATCTCAAGTAATAGCTCAAATGCATAACCCACAAGTTTTGGGTAAATCCAATACCATAAGCATAAAGCTCCCATTGGCAAAATTTTGATGGCAAATGAGCAACCAAGCTCAGAGATAGCATGTAAATGCATAAGACATCTCATAGCCAAGATTGTACATCATGAGAGCACCAAGAGCATGTAAGCAATCAAGCATCTGATAGCATCCAAATACATCATGTACAAACCCAAGTAAATCTCTCACAAGCCAAGAAACATCCAAAAGATGTTCCAAAGTATCCAAGTACAAGCCCAATTGAAGCTCCAAGTGGCCAAGAAGCTCAAACAATGTAGGTAGCATGCATCACTGACAACCTCTGTCACAAAGAATGCAAGTGTAACAATGTCAAGTAAGTTCCAATCAATACGGAGCTCAAACAAAGCTCAAAACACATTTCAAAACCATCCAAGACATTTGCCATCCTCCATTTGCATCCAAATAACAAGTATTTGGGAAGCACCTGAGACCAATAGGCATAACAAAACCCGAGTTAAATAGCTTCAGCCTTGCTCTATTACAATAGTAAATTCACTATCAAACTAAGCATAAAAAAGGCCAAAATCAGTGCCAAATCAATGGCATATCATATGCATAGCTTCCCATAACATTCAGGCATGATTCGGGTACCAAATGGCATCAATAGCTGATACCAAGCAAGCATAAACATCAAATGCTAATGTAACACTAGTTATGATTGCATGTGTTATGACAGTCTTGGACTAAAGTATATCAGACCCAAATGTCAATGCCATGGTTGAAGCATGCTCCTATGCCTCAAATGAGACCTTTGTGTAGTGCCAATGGCTTGAAGAGGTGCTGGAGATGAAGGCTGTGTTTTTGACAGGCTGAGAAAATGGGGCAACCTACTAAAATCACATTTTTTATGTTGTTGAGGGAGCTAGGCATACTTGATGGTTAGGGAGCTTCTATGGCTCCCAAAGAAGCTTCCCAAGAGGCCTCAATAGGCATAGAAGAGAGAGAGCTCAATTCCAAACCTTCATAGGGGCTAGCCATGGCTGCCCTGTTCTTCAAACCCAGTGGACTAAAATAAAGAGTGGAATGAGAGCTCCAATACATGTAGATGAGTGCCCTGAGGTTGCCCAAGAAGGCCCAACGCTTGCCGGAGAAGGATGACGCTGACTGGAAGCTCGAAAGGTGTGGCTATGGCTACCAAGAGTGAAGACAATAGTGTAGTTATTCGAATGAATGTTGAAGGAGTGCCCGACCACATTCAAGACCTCGAAGAGCCAAGCTCTAATCTCAAAAGGTGAGAAGGATCGAGTAAGAGAGTACGGAGGTGAGAGCTATGGCGGATGGAGCAAGAGTAAGAAAGAGAGAGACTCCAAATGTGGAAACTCCAATAGTCACAATGTGTGACTGGCCTTCCCTTTATTCAACTGTCACTGAAAGAATAAAGAATGAAGTGACAGCATCGCATGCAGTGTGCAGGTACAGGTATTGTCAGTGTAGTAATACATGGGCGGCTAGGCAGAGGCGCCTTTACCCCCAACACCTTAGGGATTTCTCTTTATTCATATGAAAAAAACACTCTTTCTCCCAAAGGCAACGTGAGGAGGCTACCATTAAGATATTTTCTTCACACTAGGCTCAGGTTGAGCTTAGATAGAGAAGGGATCAACCCTTCTGAAGGTGATGAGCTTTCAGAATAAACCCGATTGCCTGGCATTTTGCATTTTCCTTTGAACTTTACTCTTCCCTATATTGGGACCAAATCCTACTTCATTGTTTTCCTCTATTCAGTTGTGTCCTTGACAATGTAGTATTGCTAGAAGGGATTTTCCTCCTTCAATTCTCCATGATGATGGGAGAAAAACATTAGATTGTCAATGCACAATTAAAACGAAAAAGGGCCTAGCTCACTATGATATGCACTAATGCAACAACGAGAGAAATTTTGTTAGATTTATTGAATACAATATTTTCAAGCAAATAATGTACACTCCCATCACTTGGAATATTAGCAATGAGCAACAACTCTGGGTCTTCAATACCACAAACTCCAAAAACTTCAAACCATTGACAAGATAGTTGTATCCTATTTAGACCACATACCATAGTCTATATATGCTCTTCACTATTAGAGAAGCATCAATTTTTGTGGCAATGGCCTCCATGGCCACCTCTATATTCATTAGCCAAGTTGTTTTGTTATTACCATCAATGGCAACAACCATCCATGCTCTATTGAAAATGTTACACATGCTTTGCCATAAAAAGAATAAGCTTTACTATTACATACTTATATTGAAATTATTTTCATAAAAAGAATAAGCTTTACTATCATATAATTATGGCTTTAGCCATGTCACATGCACAATTGATGCATATTAGTGCAAGGAGTCAAGCTTTCTCATCAAGAACCTTGAGGATTCAAGCTTTCTTGCAACTTTTTTGCTTGTCATCTACATTTTGAAAGTGGTATTTTTCTCATTATGGAGCTCTACATCTAAGTCAAATAAGTGTTTTGACTTGAGGAGCCATTGAGACTCGATTCACCTTAGGGCTTCCATAGCCCAATTTGGTTGTATTTGGACAACCATTGATGGTTGGAATCAAAACAAAGAAGCTTGGATTTGGATGCTCAAAAAGAGGTTTTAGTGCATGCTTTGGATGTACATAAGCATAGTGTGCTCTTAAGCAGGGGAGAAGCTTGTCATTTGTAAGTAGGGGACCTGCTTACATTGATGTAAGCTAGGGATTTAAGAATGGGGCTCAAGCAAGGCCTATGAAGTAGGACCTTTAAGTAGGGGGTCTATAATAGAGAAGAAAGAGAAACTTGAAGATTTGATTTTCATGATTTGGCTATGAGCCTTGGGGTTTCCAAAATCCAAGAACTTGTTGGTAAAAGGATCATCTTGATGCATTTGACTAGATTGATAGCATATTGAAGGTTTCACTAGTATAACACTACATGTTGCGATTCCATGAAGTACTTAATAAGGAAATAGGCTTTTAATCATTTAAACCTAAGGCTTCAACCTTTGGATTTCCTACCGTCCACATTGGGTGACTTTCGAACTAGTTCGCCATCTTTTATGTTGACATTGGTATCAACAATTGATCATCTTGGAGATATGTGTTTACTATATCATGCTTGCATTGCAATGATTATATTGGCTACATTAAATATACAAAGGTGTCTTTACATGCATCTCGATTTGGATGGCTATTTAATGTTTAGAAAATAGTTGGAACAATATGAAAAAGTTATAGAAAATTCATATACTTTTGGGAGTGTTGGAACATCACTTTTGCATAATTGTTGGATTGGTTTAATTTTAATTTAGGTGTTGTTTGACTTTGCAAAGGCTATGCATATAGCATTGTGGGTGTTAGGAGTGTATATTTATCACTACCAAATGGATCTATTTTGTCTTGTGGAATCTACAACAAGTTCTAGAGTTGGCTAAAAGTATGATTAGCATTGGAAACCTTAATCATTGTGGTTATAGGATAATCTTTGGAGATGGTGTATAAAAAAATTGCAAAGGATATTTTGTTTTTTCCAAGGGGCATAAATCTCATATTTTGTATCCTTTGCATCTTTCTAGGGTTAAAGACCATGTTGTAGTTGTTGCTACTAAACAACCATTGGTTTCTTTATGGCATCATTGTTTGGGCACATGCTAGTTACTGGAATGGAAACTTTGTGTCATTTAAACTATCTTTCATTTTTTAACTTGTTTTATCTTAGTTTTTGTGAACTTTTTTGGTAAATAAACTAAATTATCACATAAGAGAGGTTATATTACAAAAAATCTAAGTGCTTGGATTTGGTTCATAGTCATTTATGTGGACTTATACCCATAATCTCATTGGGTGGAGCTTTATGTTTTATCATTTTCAGCATAATGCCAAGTCTATGAAGGTTTGGGACTAGCCCCTTCACACAAGAAGAGTCATGTGATAGATAGATTCCAAAAGTTCTTAGCATTTGCAGAGAATCACAAAAAAAGGATTCTTTAGAATTGATCATGGTGGTGAATATACTTTTCAAACCTTGACAAAATTTTATGCAAGATGTGGTATGAAAATAGAGTTGATAACTTCTAAATATCCTACTCAAAATGGTGTTGCTAAAAATATGAACATGACCATTTAGGAAAGGGTCCCTATTGTGTTTTCTAATACTAGTCTCACTAATGGATTCTAGGCTAAAGTTGTAAAGGCAATTGTACACTTGATTAATAGATCTCCTAGCAAGCTATTTGATGGTAAATTTCTAAACTTATGGTATGAAAATAGGCCTTGTCAAGTTCACTCATATGCCTTTGGCTATGAAGTGTTTCTACATTACCTAAGGACAAGTGCAGGAAGATTGATCCTAAGTCCAAGAAGTGTATCTTTCTTGGATATGGGGAGTTAGGAGAAATGGGCTATCGCTTATGAGATCATGAGTCTAAGAAGATAATGTATAGCCATGATGTCATTTTTAATGAGGAGAAGATGCATATGCGACTTGTTAGCTACTTACCATCTACAAGGTAGTATTCAAGGAGGATGGACAACCATCACATAAGCAGTATGTATAGCCTATTCCACATGATGCAAGGCGTTGACAACAAAATAATATTGAGGTGGGAGTGCCACATGCAAACATACCAACCTCATGTTTTACAAGATAGATAGGTGGGACAACTAGAGGCCCCTATTGTTGAGCAAGTCTATGGTGGCCTATGAGGGTTTCTAAACCATTAAATAGATTCATTATATCTATAGGTGAGACAACTAAAGGCCCCTATTGAGCAAGCTTTATGGTGGCCTATGAGGGTTTCTAAACCATTAAATAGATTCATTATATCTCTAGCTTATGTCATGGTTATGAATTGTGGTAAGCCTTCTTATTATGCTAATGTTATGGGTTGAGAGCAGAGTTTTGATGCCGAGAAGTGCTTAAAAATAGCTAAAAATTACGAATATCAAGGGAAAAATATTCAACATCAAAGGCGGCGGCTCCAGTAGGACGATTTTAAGCGTCAAGTGCTTTAAAGGCGCCTGAGCGACACTTGTTGATTTTTGATAATTTTTCAGACTGTCGTGAGGGTTGTCAGGAGTTACTGGCCAATGCAGGATGTCAAGTCAGATGCGCAGAAATTTACAACACTCGACTTGGACACCGGAAACGGAAATGGCCAACAAATGGGCAAGATTTGAAGGGGTGGGGACCAAAGTTTGGCAAGTGGTCATGACCTTTGGGGGGGTGGAGATGTAGGCACCTGTTTGCGCGCGAAAATTGCGCCCTATGTTGATGGAAATCAATCTCATGCCTGCAAACAACCTACCCATTTGATCATGGGCCTTGTCTACCCTCTGGAAGTTGATTCTATCGCCACCTCTCGCCCGTCAAATGGTGGCCTGGATGGAGATCTCTGATTCTAGTCTTTCTCTCTCCTCCCTCTCTCTCCCTTAAGGGGCTATTCTTGTGTGGAAGAAGACAATGAAGAATGTTGGAAGAAAGCTTGTCCGGATGAGACCGGATTGCTTCCCGATGGATGAAGACATGAAGAGTGCTATTCTTGAAGATGCTAAGCATTAAATGCATGCTGGAAATTAGTCCCGTAATCAAGACCAAGAAACCCAGACCTGAAAATAAGCGGTAATGCTATTTTTATGAAGAAAAATGATCTTTTTATGCTATTTGCTTTATGAAACCTTGTTCATATGGGATGAAAGTTCATTATAGTATTGTTTGCCATGAGTTTCAACTGTTTGCAACCTGAAAATCAGAAAATATAAGGCTACATGGCCGGAATTAGTGTTAAAATACATGAAAAACACGCGTTTTAAGGGTAAAATTGGGGTTTTTGATATATAAATGAGAAATATGATATGTCACACTAACTAAATCTAAGTTTTTGCTATAAATGAACCTAAGGGCCACAGCCCACAATCAATTTTTATTTTCAATCATTATTTATTAAAGAAAAATAGAAAAAATACCCAAAATGGAAAAAATGTGTTTAAAATTAGGGAAAAATAGGGAATGGACTGAGGAAAATTAGGGAGAATTATATCTATGTTTGTGCAATGTATAAAGATGGCAAAGCACGAGGTTGTCCTTGGTTTGTCCCCGTTTCTATGTTTTGTGCGTATTTATCATTCTTTTCAAAAGTGAAAAATGCATAGAAACCCTATCTAACTGATCAATGATGCAAAATGCTAAGAGTTGGATGAAAAGGGGCTTAAACATTGAAAGATAAGAAAAGATTTTATTTATGCATTACACTTGGCAAATAGAAAACGGTTTAAATAAAGAGGATGGTAGCATGAGTACATGGCTCGGTGCCTCCTTTCAACGCAGCACGCGTTAGTGAAATTCATGGAAAGAATGCTTTATGCACCATGCACGATGCTGATTTTTCTTTTGTCTAAGCACATAGCCATACACGATTTGCATTAAGCATAATAATTAAAAGGTATCAGAAAAACCTCCTGGATGCATGGCATCTATCTTCCTTAGGTTGTGACCAATGATGAGCGTGAGAGGACGTCCCAAGCTGTAGGTTAGTCCTTGGGTCCTAAAAGGGAAATTTTTGTGAGGAATGGTATATCCTGGAACATAAAATATTGATACCTTGAGAGAAGTTTGTGTTCGTTTGTGTTATATGTTTAGCAGCGCATCAAAGGGCCAATCCCTGCGATGTAGAAGAGTTGTAGTGGGGCTCCGACTATTAGTCGGTGGAGTGCCTCCTATATGTGTGTGACGAGGCGTTATGCCTAAGTACTTTGGGATCTCCCTCTGCGGAGTTTAAGGAAAATGTTGGACTATAAACTATAAACGCATGAATTAAGTTTTAGGGCGATTTGTCCTTGAGCATTAGATTGACGCTCCTGGTCCGCGAGGTCGTGAGGGTGTTTGTGTGTCATGAGCATGAGGTCCGGTTAGTGCTATAGCCAGTGCCGGCCCATTTCAGGTCCCATCATGGGTAGAAATGACTATCATAAGTCTGAAAAGAGGAAAATCAAACAACATGCATTGAAGTTTTCCTTGATCGCGCATGGACACTATATCGGCAGGGTATTGATGATATCTACTGCCGATGTGTGATGCCTAACGAGGTTCCTATCATCTTGGAGGAGTGTCATGACTCTACATGTGGAGGGCACTTCGCAAGACGGTTGACGGCGCAGAAAGCTTTAAGAGCTAGGTATTGGTGGGTCGTCCATCTTCCAAGATTCCTTTGAGTATGTTAAGAGATGTGATACATGTCAAAGACATGACAGTAGAGAGAATAGGAAACGCCCAGTTACGCCTATCATGGCTATCCTTCCATTTGAGAAGTGGGGCATTGATTTTGTGGGTCCTATTACCCCATCATCTATTACCCAGAAGAGGTACATTATATTAGCCACTGATTATTTTACAAAATGGTCAGAAGCGTGGGTGACGAGGCAGAACAATGCAAAAGAGACTGCAAGTTTCCTTTTAGACCAGATTATCTACCAATTTGGTCCACTGAAAGAATTAGTGTCTGACCGTGGAACCCATTTTTTGAACAAAGTGATCAAAAGCTTGACAGAAGCTTGGCAAATCAAGCACAATAAAACGACTCCTTATAATCCGCAAGCAAACGGACAAGTCGAAAGTACTAATAAGCAGCTTGTGGGTATCTTGTCTAAGATAGTCTCTGAGAAGAAACGAGACTGGGACATGAAGTTGTATATGGCAGTATGGACGTACAATACAACATTCAAGCAAGCTACCGGCCATACTCCATTTAAATTGGTTTATGGGGAAGAGTGTGTGTTACCCCTTGAAATCGAGTTGCCAACCATACGGTTTGCAATTAACCACTCCTTGGGAGATGAGGATTCCCTTTTTGAACGTTTCACGACCATAGCCCACCTGGATGAGCTGAAGTTGCAGAGCTTATTACACCAGGAGGTAGCCAAGCGTCGGATGAAGCAGTTGCATGACCTTAGAGCAAAGAAATATACCTTTAAAAAAGGGCAATTAGTCCTCTATTACGATGCACATAGGGAGCTGTTTCCAAGGAAGCTAAAACCTAAATGGGATAGTCCCTACAAGATTGTGAGGCTCGAGAAAAATAGGTCTACGGCTCTATTAGCTGATTTATAGGGAGTAGAGATTACAAATAAGGTTAATCTTAATAAGATTAAACCTTATTATTTCTAAGTATGCTAATACAAAGAAAATGCATTGCAGGTCCATGCTGGGGATGATTTGAGACCTGCAAAAGAGCTTTAAAGCTGGTTGATGGGGTGGTTAATTCCTTATTTGGAGCACCCATATCTGGAGCAGAGATACCATCAGGGGAAACTCATTTGGTGGAGAAAAGGATACAAAGTGATTGAGCAAGAAGACGGAACCTTTGTGTGAGAGATCAAAGTCTTCTGCCATCACTGGTTACGACTGTTGATGAGTATCCCTGTTGAAATTAATGAAGAAGGTGGGATGGAGCTGTCAGTTCATCCTCTCAACATGCTAAACTTTGATTATCATAACTACGAATAGAGGAGTTCGTGATGGCAAGCTGTGTAAACCCATTGTGGACGTACACATTATATTTTGACTGAGCGTCGAGAGGCCCTAATAAAAAAGAGAGTGTTGGAGTGGTAATCCGAGATCCCCGACGTAGAGTTACAATGAAGTTAGCTGCTTATTTCGGGGTAGGATTCACTAACAATATGGCGGAGTATAAAGCCTTGATTATGGGACTGCATATTGCCAAACAAGGTGGCATTCGTTGGTTGTTAGTAAAAGGGGATTCCCAGTTGATCCTGAATCAGCTAAATGGGACATACACAGTGCGGAATCCCATTCTTTGTATGTATCATCGGACTGCGATGGCCTTACTTGAAGAGTTTGAGAGAGTGTCTTTTCAACTGATTCCACGTTACTGGAATCAGTTTGCAGATTCACTGGCAAATCTTGCTTATGAAGAAGACATTTTCTTTAACTGTGGTCCTAGTCTAGATATTGTGATCAATGATGAAACAAGACCCAGCCGCTTGTGACGATGGTTGATATGGGTGATGCAAAGAGTATCTGAGACCAATCTACCGTTATTATCCTAGACCCATAGGCTGATTAGACAACATATTATGCATACGCCTCTTGCTATATATGCAGGAGGGATGGGTCATAACCTTATACATTTAGTTTAGGGCTACGAGCCCTGTGTTTTCCTCCTTAGGAAGGAGCCTATTATTGTATATCTGGATTCTTTCAGGGAGGGTTGTGTAGGTGCTATTCTGTTTGATCTCGTTAGGCCAAGAGGGCCCGTTTTGCGAGGTTTTGAGTGTTTTATTTCGTTAGGCCAAGAGGGCCGATTAAGTTTTGTGGTGAAGTGTTTTATTTCATTAGGCCAAGAGGGCCAGTTGTCTGTTTAGTGCAGGTACGGTTAATGGTTTCTTGTTTTAGTTTTGTGCTAGACAGGTTCGAAGAGGAGCTTGAAAGGAGCCTTTTGTTGCGTGGAAGCTTCTCGTGGCCCTATTCAGGTGATATCTCTCCTTTACGAGTAACGTTTTTTTATGTTGTATGTGTCTGTATACTTGTAGGGGATTTTCTTTTCTTGTTAGAGACCGGCATCCAAGGCATGAAGTTCCCGGTTTAGGTTATGTATGTCTGAGGGAGGTTTGAGTAGTCGTTGCCTCCTGTAAAGACATTGTCAGGCATCATAAGACCTATTTTAGAAGGTAGTCTTGGTGACCCTGTTCTGCTAGCCTGTTAGGCAGCCGTTCTAGGAGTTCTTGTTAGTTGTGAGGCAGTTAGAGAAGCCTGCTAGAAGAAAAATAATGATGCTAGGGGAAAAGAAACCCTAAATATCCCAAAAGATAATCAATATATACAAAGGTGTGTAAAAAGGGGTTCTAACCCCCTATAAAAGTAGAAAAGAAAAGAAAGGAAAATTTATAAGCAGTTGATCATCGCCTAGCGAAGGCCTAGTAGGTTCCTGGGGACAAGTCAGACCCCGGGCCGATGCCTTGTCTTCCTAGGGGTGGTGTCTTGCTGGAAAAGAAGAAAGTAAGGAAGGTTAGAGCGAAAATAAAAGTGAGCGTCAAAAAAGGATTAAGTGTCGCCTTGTGAGGGCTTGGTAGGTTCTTGGGTACCGAGGCAGGGTCTGAGGCCGATGCCCTGTTCTCCTTGGGTCACTACGCTCAGCTCCCTCCTTTTTACATGCCTGAATATGGAAACATAAAACCCTAAAAGAAGAAATGTGCTGAAAGAAAATACTTCTTGATCAGGCTATAGGAGTCCTCGCCTAGTAGGAGCTCCTGGTTGTGTTGTCCTTAGTTAGGTAGGTAGTTTAGACCACCACTTAGGGCTACCTCTTTGATAGTTCTTTTTAGTTTGGCCGTGTTGGAGCAGTTGGTTAGTGACTAGCTTTGGACCTTCTATCAGATTATGCTAAGCCTACTCCTTGTGGATGTCATGTTGTGGTTTTGTTAGGGGGTAGGGTGAGCACTGTGCTGTGTTTTTAGTATCTATTTTGTATCAGCTTGATGCTTCCTTTGGTTGTTTTGTGCAGATCTACGGTGGGATTCGACGGGCTGAGTCGCCCTATCCCGTAGTCGGCAATGAGAGTGGAGTTTTGATGCCGAGAAGTGCTTAAAAATAGCTAAAAATTACGGATATCAAGGGAAAAATATTCAACGTCAAAGGCAACGACTCTAGCTAGGACGATTTTAAGCGTCAATTGCTTTAAAGGCGCCCAAGCGACACTTGTTGATTTTTGATAATTTTTCAGACTATCGTGCGGGTTGTCAGGAGCTACCAGCCAATGCGGGAAGTCAAGCCAGACGTGTAGAAATTTAGAGCACTCAATTTGGACACCGGATGGGCAACAAATGGGCAAGATTTGAAGGGGTGGACCAAAGTTTGGCAAGTGGTCATGACCTTTGGGGGGCGGATGTAACATTTGGGTGTAGCATGAAATCATGGCATTCTTGAGGGAGAAAAAAACGTGGAGATGTAGGCGCCTGTTTGCACCCGAAAATTGCGCCCTATGTTGATGGAGATCAATCTCCTGCCTGCAAATAAGCTACCCATTTGATCATGGGCCTTGTCTACCCTCTGGATGCTGATTCTATCGCTGCCTCTCGCCTGTCAAATGGTGGCCTGGATGGAGATCTCTGATTCTAGTCTTTCTCTCTCCTCCCTCTCTCTCCCTTAAGGGGTTGTTCTTGTGTGGAAGAAGACAATGAAGAATGTTGGAAGAAAGCTTGTCCGGATGAGACTGGATTGCTTCCGGATGGATGAAGATATGAAGAGTGTTGTTCTTGAAGATGCTGAGCATTAAATGCATGCTGGAAATCAGTCTCGTAATCAAGACCAAGAAACCGAGACCTGAAAATAAGCGGTAATGCTATTTTTATGAAGAAAAATGATCTTTTTATGCTATTTGCTTCATGAAACCTTGTTCATATGGGATGAAAGTTCATTATAGTATTGTTTGCCATGAGTTTCAACTGTTTGCAACTTGAAAATCAGAAAATATAAGGCTACATGGCCGGAATTAGTGTTAAAATACATGAAAAACACGCATTTTAAGGGTAAAATTGGGGTTTTTGATATATAAATGAGAAATATGATATGACACACTAACTAAATCTGAGTTTTTTCTATCAACGAACCTAAGGGCCATAGCCCACAATCAATTTTTATTTTCAATCATTATTTATTAAAGAAAAATAGAGAAAAATACCCAAAAATGGAAAAAATTGGTTTAAAATTAGGGAAAAATAGGGAATGGACTGAGGAAAATTAGGGAGAATTATATCTATGTTTGTGCAATGTATAAAGATGGCAAAGCACGAGGTTGTCCTCGGTTTGTCCCTGTTTCTATGTTTTGTGCGTATTTATCATTCTTTTAAAACGGGAAAAATGCATAGAAACCCTATCTAACTGATCAATGATGCAAAATGCTAAGAGTTGGATGAAAAGGGGCTGAAACATTGAAAGATAAGAAAAGATTTGATTTATGCATTACACTTGGCAAATAGGAAACGGTTTAAATAAAGAGGATGGTAGCATGAGCACATGGCTCGGTGCCTCCTTTCAACGCAGCATGTGTTAGTGAAATTCATGGAAAGAATGCTTTATGCACCATGCATGATGCTGATTTTTCTTTTGTCTAAGCACATAGCCATACACGATTTGCATTAAGCATAATAATTAAAATGTATCAGAAAAACCTCCTAGATGCATGGCATCTATCTTCCTTAGGTTGTGACCAATGATGAGCGTGAGAGGACGTCCCAAGCTGTAGGTTAGTCCTTGGGTCCTAAAAGGGAAATTTTTGTGAGGAATGGTATATCCTGGAACATAAAATATTGGTACCTTGAGAGAAGTTTGTGTTCGTTTGTGTTATATGTTTAGCAGCGCATCAAAGGGCCAATCCCTGCGATGTAGGAAAGCTGCAATGGGGCTCCAACTATTAGTTGGTGGAGTGCCTCCTATATGTGTGTAACGAGGTGTTATGCCCAAGTACTTTGAGATCTCCCTCTGAGGAGTTTAAGGGAAATGTTGGACTATAAACTATAAACGCATGAATTAAGCTTTAGGGCGGTTTATCCTTTAGCATTAGATTGACGCTCCTAGTCCGCAAGGCCGTGAGGGTGTTTGTGTGTCATGAGCATGAGGTCCGGTTAGTGCTATAGCCAGTGCCGGCCCATTTCAGGTCCCATCATGGGTAGAAATGACTATCATAAGTGGAAGATGGCTATGTAGTTAGAGATGGGTTCTTTGGTGAAAGATGCTACTTTGAAGTTAATTCCTTTACCATCTAAGGGCAAACATGTACTACTATGTAAGTGGGCCAACAAGTTCAAGATATCTCCATCTACAACACTGCTTAAGTACAAGGTAAGATTGGTGGCCCCAAGAGAAGGGAATGGACTTTGATGAGGTATACATGTGCACTAGTGGGTGTACTAGTACACGTGTGCATTAGAGGTACATAGTGCACATTGGGATCAAATGTTGTGCCTATGTGCAGTGATCTATGTGTGGGATATGTGAGGATAAGTGCACTAACAAGGTTTAGGTGGAGGGAAGTAGTACATGTTTGCATTGTTATACAATGCAATAGAGTAGTGCATGTGTGCATTGTGTTAATGCGCTAGTGTAGTGCACTAGTACACTAGGTAGTACGTAATTACAATATGTTTTGAGTGAGTGTGCTAGTTATGTTGGTGCAAGGATGGATTTAGTGCACTTATGCAATGTGCTAGTGCACTAGGTGTGTGCACGTGTGCAATGGGCTAGTGCACTATGCACTATGCACTAGGCTTGTGTACTATGCACATCCAACTCCACATGAACAAATATTTTATACGTGAAGCAGCCAAGAATAATAACTTTCAACCTCCTTTTTTGATAGAGAACTACTTGTCAAATGTACTTGCTTTGAAATGTGTTTTAATAAAAAGTATGCTTTTAAAGATGAACTCTGTGCTCAATCACACATGATTTAAAAAGAGGTGTAATGTTGGAATCCATGCCATGCAATCACACAAATGATGCAATACACAAAAAAATGATGCAATGCACAAAAAAATGGATGCACTAAAAAAATAGTACCTAGCCTATCTACAAGTGCCCATGCATGCCATGCAATCACACAAATGATGCAATACACAAAAAAATGATGCAATGCACAAAAAAATGGATGCACTAAAAAAATAGTACCTAGCCTATCTACAAGTGCCCATGCATGCCATGCAATCACACAAATGATGCAATACACAAAAATATGATGCAATGCACAAAAAAATGGATGCACTAAAAAAATAGTACCTAGCCTAACTACAAGTGCCCATGCATCATGCAAGATACGAACACAATTCCGTGATTATTTTATAATCCTTAACCTCCCCTCTCAACACTCAGTAAAAAAAAAAGTGTTGCACTCCACTCCACCCATCCAAATCTCACAATCACTCAGGTAAATAGTGGTCCTCATGACATTGTCCAAATAAACAACCCATCTCTCAACTAAAGGTGTCCTTCGTAGCCCTCAAACTCACCCAACCATCTATCCCACTCATTCAATGGCTCTTAATTTGGTAATGAAAATCCCAACTCTCGTACATGCAAAGAATAGTGCATGCACAATGGAAGGTTCTCTCTCAAGTGCGCATGCATCTAAGTTTTACTACATTTACCTACAATGGGCATCATACCATGCTAGTGCTCAATGATGTTGCAATAAGTGCATTAACCCAATCCATGGCATGAAAGTAATTGAAAAAATCAAGAGATAACCCCCGAGTGCAATGTATCCAACAAGTGCAACGTGAAGTGCTTGTGAATCCATAATCCTTATTATGTGCAAAAATAGCAACAATAAAGGATACTTGATTCAGGATACCCATCTGCTAAAATCTTGCTCCAATCTGTCCAAAAATTTACCAATCTCGACCAAGACTTTCAAGTCTTCAAGCACAAAAAAACCAAGAAAATGACAAAACCAAATCCTAGTCTAATCAAACACACAAAATATAGCTTAAAAACAAAAAAACAAAAAGTCACGCAAACAATCAAACATAATAAATCCTACCTGCTTGGTATTTTACTAGGGGTTTATTGATTACACAAAAATGCTTGACATTGTGAAGAGAGAAGTTGTTGCCAATGAGCTTGAGAAGATGAAGAAAAGAAGAGAACTTTATATTGCCACATCCGTCATGCTCTTTAATTCACACACTCATGCTCACACTCTCAATTCACCAAGAGGATGGAATGAAGAAGATGAGAAAAGAATGCAAAGAGCTTCACAACACTATCCCTCACACTCCCCCTCACACATAGACAATAGAGTAGTAAGAAGATGAGGACCAAAAGTTTACACACATGAGCAGTCTCTTCTATTCTTTTTCATCCTTCTTATACATGATCTTTAGGGTTAGAGTTTTCACTTTCCCACTTTTGGGACCATATGATTGTTCTTCCCTCATCTACATGCACCTAAACCTTACTCTTGATATGAAAATTAAATAGAGCACACTCACTCCAAGGGCTTCATTGTTAACACTACAATAAAACCAAGATTAAGTGGGTTCCCAAGACTAACAAGACCATGATAATATCCAAGCTTATCGATACACAATACTAGATGCACTACCAAAATGGCCTAAAGAGCTTTTCAACAACAATCTATAGGAGACTTGGCTTGATGTTATTATGGAATATTTTTCTTACTTAAGAGCATTATGCATGTAATTGATGGATCTAGGGTACCAAGGACTTACAACTAGATTCCTCCATGCCATCACTTTTAATACATATACCTTGATAATACCACTAGTTAAGGCCACCTATGCAAGCCATGATACTTACTAAAAATAAACCAAAGGATAAAAACATGCATTTGTTTATAGAGAGAAGATATCAAAGCCATTAGAAGAACACTCATACTTAGGCACTAAGAGGGAACAAACGGTGGGGTATGAGGCAAGAGCTATGGAGTGTAAGAAGGTTGAGAGAGAAAAGCATTAAAGAGAGTTTAGTTGATAGAATGAATGGCATCCATATTCTTGTTATCTTTACTTATATATGACTATACAATATGTACTTATACAAGCATGCCTGCTCAAATGCTATTTGCTATTGGCCTCCCAATGTCTCTTTATGAGAGTATAAGAAGAAAGTGAAGATACTATCCAATGCCCATCAATACTCTACAATGTGCAAAGCACTTAGAAAGTAATCTCTTTGTAAGAAGACCTACAAGGTTATCATCTATATGGAGCTTAACAAGCTTAATGTACTTGTTCTCAATCACCTTCCTAATGATGTGATGCTCTATTCCAATATGCATTGTCAACCGAGCAATACTCTAGCTATCATAGTGCAATGTAGATACTTCTATTGTAACACCCAAGTTTTCCACTAGATGAGTAACCATATATCTTCCTTGTACTTTAGTGGCTAATAACATATTTAGTCTCACTGGTTAGTGATAGATAAGCTTTACATGGTTGCCATTGAGAGACCCAAGAGATTGCACTATCTATGAAACTAAAGACAAAATGTGTAATAGTTCTCCTAGTGTCTATATTCCCAGCAAAATCAACATTTGCATATCCAAGGTATGACTTTTTCTTCCTTTTGAAGCATATGTATAAAGCCCAAATACCATTGAAGTATCTTATGATACTCTTTATTGCCTCTCAATGCTTCTTGGTAGGTTTTACCATATACTTCCTAACCACGCATGGCATAGGCAACGTTTGGATGTGTGGCAACCCTGGTGTATATCAAGCTACTAATTGCAAATGCATAAGAAACATTGACCATTTCAACCTCCTGTTTACCTAACTTGGGGTTGTCCTCTTGGTTAGATTTCATTAATAAAGGCAACGAAACACTAACTGCCCTTTCCCTCTCCATATTAAAATACTCTAATAACTTCTCAATGTATTTCTTTTGAGACAAATAAAGTATCTTTTTCCCTCTATCCCATATAATATGCATGCCAAGAATGTGACTAGAATTTCTAAGCTCTTCATGTCAAAGGTTTTGTGCAACCTTTTCTTTTAGTATATCCACACCCATAACACTTTCTAGCAATCAACATGGAGAAATCATAAGGCTACTATTCATAGCCTTCCTAATGTATATGTAATTTATATGAGCAAGAGTGTGTATTACAATAAACCTTTCAAAAGTTTTTTTAAAACATATCTCATACAAAAACTCAAAAGGAAACATCTATTACATAAACTTTTTTGACCCATAGATCCAAACATACAACATACAACATAGACTTTCTTTCAAAACCAAGATGAGCCTCGTGATCGATTTTTTGAAATCTTATAGTGATGCAATGACCCTTTGGAAAAGGGTCTTTGACCACCAATGGAAGTTTCAATCTTTAATTTATCTTTGATCCTAGCCTTCACCATAAAAGCAAGTGAGAAACTAAAACATAAAAAAGCCACACAAGTTCCCAAGTTAGCCTAAGAAGAGCTTGTATGCTTAACCTTCACTCCTTGCATGTGGTTCTTCCTCAAGAACAAATACTCCCATTTCAATGCGATTGCTCATGAGGTAGACCTCCAAAGTTATCTTTTCAAAAAGGTTTTATGTTAATGGTTCAAGAGGTGAAAGAAGAAAGATTTCAAAAGGACAATGATCCATGTGAAAGAGGCCATAAGGCTTAATTTCTTCAAAGGTTCAAAGTATAGATTATAAGATATGAGGGAGAAATACTCCAATATCATAGTGATGATAAAAAGGGAGGAAAGAAGCAATGGAACATCATGATGACCCTCCATAGTGCATTGCTATCAATCAGATGGCTTCCTTAAATAGTTTTTTAAATCATGTATCATCGTATCAATGCCCAAGAAAGTAGGGAAGCATCACCATGTGGTGAGCATGCAAGAATGCCAAACCACCTTACAAGCTATCAATTCTCTTCATACTCATCTTGTTTAGCTTCCAACAAACTAAAAGGATAATCATTCTATTTTGGTGCAAGGCATTGATTATTCGATCATCAAGAAGTCTCCTTATTTCATCACGGATATAAGCAACTCATTATGTTCTAAGACTTAGTAAAAGCTCTCTTTTAAATGTATACAACCCCCTTTACATAAGACCACTCATATAACTCATAAGCCCACAACAAAGGCCTTACCTTGTGATGGGTGTAATATCCTACCCCAAGTAAATCCAAATTCATTACAATTGCCATGCCAAGGTTAAGTTCCTTTGAATTTCCTTTGACCCTCTTCTCTTACAAATGCTATTGCACCTAAGGCCTCATTGCATCACTAAAAAGTAAATTGAAACTTACATCATTTCCTAAGATCTTGGCCCTGATGGTTGGACACTTTGATAAACAAACTAACATTACATGCAAACAAGTGTTACAAGCATTCCAATCTTATATACTCTGTCTTCCTAATGTATCATACCTTCCTATCTATTACAAAAAGACAAGACTATACAATATGTACAAGAGTCCTTCCTCCACTTTGCAAAAGAGATGTAACAACATTAGCACATGATGCCTACATCCACATGTCTAGTATATGATAGATTCAACACAAGTACACAACCTAGTGTACCCATGCACAACCACTAGCACACCTTCCTAATGCACCCACCCAACACAAAACCCCGCGGCACTAGGATACATAGGTCTACACATCATCATACACTTGCACACATACATCCTCATGCACACAACTAGTATACACAAATCACAAACATTAACAAAGCAAGGAGTGCACTTGAACAAAGAGGTTGACGATTGAACATACACCAAGTGGTCAAATCACAATAATTGAGAGCTAAAAGAGAATCCACTAGTAAAAATTCACCAAATGTCTTGAAACCAAAACTTAAACAATGTTAACTTATGTGCTAATTGTCTAAAAGGTGTTGTAAAGTTACTATGGTTTGAAATCACAAATTGTTTAAAAGAAGAGAGAGCATGTTTTTGCATTGTGCACTTGAACACACTTGGAACACAAATTGGGATTAACATGGAACCTTTGCTTGAGAAAGAACAAAAAACCATTGGCCAAAACCTTAAGAAATCAGATAGGCAATAAACAAAGATTGAAAACAATAGACTAAGAAAATCTAGCATGCAAACATACTAGAGCATATGAGAAGGCAATGGGGAAAACTTGCTCAAAATTGTGAGCACAAATGGAGTTCTAACAACAATAAGTGAATGGAAATGCACCTTCTACATGCCCCCATGTTGTTAATCTAAATTGAGCTCAATAAGATGTGTTGTGCCATTGCAAAAAGTTAAATGCATTCTTGAAACGCCTTAATTGAAGGCATTTGTAAATTAATTCAAAATTGGCATAAACAGTGGCATCCACCCCTTTAATTTATAGATAGATGGTGTCAGTCCACCCATATCATCAATGACACACACCCATATCATCGATGACTCACACCTCTTTGCAACTAATTTTCTTTCATATCTTCTCATGACCAAGTAGGAGGCATCCTTCACCACCTGGCTTGTGTCCAATAGATATATACAAAAAAATCCTTTAGAGAGTGTCCATATGTGACATTGCATATGGCTTGCGAGAATAACTCATTCTTTACTTGGAACTAATTTACAAGACTTAGACTACCCAAAAAGTTTGTCTCGAATGCTTGTGTTGTCTTCAAATCTGATAGACACAACCAAAAGGCAAAGAATGTCTTTAGATGCTCTTGCCTACATAATGATAGGTCAAGCATGCCAAAAGCACCTCACTAATGCATTATCACCTAGATGCCAAAGCATCCATTTAGTGACATAAACAAAAGGATGTAGCATGCATGATCAAACAGTGCACGACTAAATGAATCAACAACTATCTGGAAGCAATTTTTGTGTCAAGCACATAGATAGACTAACTAAAAGTAAACAAAGATGTATCGATCATGGCATAGAAAGATGACCTTTAAAATAAGCATTAAGGCAAAAACATATCAAAAGCATTAAAATAAGCATTAAGGCAAAAACATATCAAATTGTCTATAGCTAAGTAAATACATGCGTGTGCACGCGCACACACAAAACATTCAAGCAAAAGAGAGAGAAAGAGATGTGAGAAAGTAGCTGAGAAAAGAAGCAATATGAAACAGATAAAAAACACCACACCCACTAGTAGACTTTGGTTAACATAGGGTAATTCAACTGAGAGTGCACAAAGCCATCACTACAGCATGTGTTTGTGGGCAATGCTAATATGCAATATGACCATCCTTGGCACTTACAAAAATCCCTTTTCCTAGACAGGAATTTTAATTAAGAGGACAAGAGATTGTGTGAAATCACCTGCATCATACATGGCCGCTTGCTTGCAGTCTCAGCATTCTAAGACTTAAAAGTTCTAAGACCTTCGTCTTTTCCCAACCTGAGAAGATTATATAAGAAAAACTATTCAATATGGAAACTTGTGTTTCAAATTGAAATTGAATGGTTCTCTGTTCTAAGAAAGCTGACCTGACTCTTAGCCTTAACCTCAGATGCTGGATCACCCACTTGTTTCTTCTCAGATGCTGCATTATTCACTTGACTCTCCCCACATGTTTTGTCACCCACCTTCCATTGTATCCGTGCCATCACCTCTTCCGTTGGGAGTTCCTGATCATTTCAAAATCACAAATGATGTCAGCACAAGATGCATTGTCCTCCCTGGTAGGCTCACCAAAGAGGAAGGTCCCACCCAGTGCATGCAAGCTCTGCTGTTCATTCGGCTTGCAAGCTATCCTATCTCTGCATAGGAGCAATGCCAATGCGGATTTTGCTTTCCCTCTTGGCTAATATTTGAAGGGGAGGAGGTGTCCACCCTTATGGGTGCTCGGGTGTTTGTCTTATCTCAGGGGAAAGAAAAACACACGAGAAGAAAAACTGCATACTCAGCATGTAGACAATCTTCTCATCTCTAGCTCATACAGAGATAACCACTATAGAGTTGCAACCTTTTAGTTAAGCAATACAAAAGGCAACTAAATATCAGTGTGGCAAGAAGGCACATTTTGTGAAGTGGATGCAGGTTCAAGTGCAAGAAAAATCTTGACTCAAAGAAGCAGAATGTACCAATTCAAGTAGCAATCCAACTACATGGAGTCAACTCAACCACCCAAGGAGTCTTTATGCAAGGGCCATGTATTAAATGTACCTTGAAGCCTTGTAATAGAGCATCACTGAGTTATTATAGAAGTTGTTATTTAATACTTCATCCACCATAGGTCTCTTATGTCTCTCCTCTTCCACTTCCCTGAGATGTGGATAAAGTACATAGAATTGGCAGAAACAAGCAGTTCATAATGCACAAGCAATCAACTTATTCGCAAACTAAAAAAAAACACAAAGCCACAATGTTAAGCAGGGATGTATATAAGGTGAAAAATTAAACGCCAACCATCAAATCACTTACTTGAGGCACGGCACAATCTGCACGCATAGGATCCCACTGCATGCCATTGAAACACTCCCACTCCTTATCACCTGAATCATCAAAACCTAGAGGCACCCTACAATACATTGACCCAGAGGATGTGAAGTCTTAAAAACACTACACCTAAAAGGTCTACGGCTTACGATGTAAAATAAATCCCAAGCATACTATGCTTAAAATTCTCAACCAAATAGACCAACTGGAACTGTGATCCTTACATACCTCCTCCATTTGCCACAAATAACCTTCGCATGCTTGTGACCATGGCAATCTTTGTATTCTGCCCTTATTGTTGCTTCGCACTGTATCCAATTTTCAAGGGCCCCATTTGGCAAGAGCTTGGAGGCAGAACAAACACTCTGCAGCCAAGGCAAACAACAAATTTGCTCAATCCCATTTCTGGGAAAAATAAATCAATAAAAATTGAGTATTTTATAGTACAAATTACCTCTTTAAATCTTTTCAAAATCTCATCTTTTTCATTTTGTTTCTGTTCTTGAGAAAAAGGGTTTTCTGAGCCTGGACAATCTACAGAACTGTTCATGCAAAGCCAAACAACAAAATTGGGTATATTTTTCAGATACATTGCCACCCACTAAATTACTGTTTCAAAAACATTATCAACCTAGTTTACTGCCAACACTAGAAGATATCAATTTTAGCTTGTGCATAGGTGATCAGTTGTTGCATTTGTGATCGATCCAGATCCAGCTACTGTGTAAAGAGATAAATGAGTTCATGCAATTGCTCCAAAAGAAGCTCACATGGAACAAGGAAGAAGACCTTTTGAATTTCAGTCATGATCTCTAAAAAGAACACTGAAAGGGACCAAACCTCCAGCGCCCATCTTGAGCTGTCTTTTACAAATCTGGAGTGGCAACAACAAGCTGACCCTAGCTAAGGAGATAGCTACATTACAGTGAAACCATAATGCTTGGGATAGGTGTCAACAACAGAAAACTGGGAAGCAAGAGTCTTTCCACCTTGATCCCACGGCTGAGCAAGAGCATCTCCAACAAGAGCAACAGTAACCCCAGCTTGCAGAAAATAAGGCAAAGCCAAAGCCACCAGGTTGATCCATGTGATGCCATGCGTCCAAACAGCTACCATGTTATCATCAACAATACAGCCTACACCTTTCACCATGTTTGATAGAGGATATCAATCTCAAAGTCATCATCAACAACACAGCCTACACCTTTCACTATGGTCGGTAAGTAATATCGATCCCCAGTTCTTCATCAACAGTACAGCCTGCAGCTTTCGCTATGTTTGATAAACAATATTGATCCTTCATCTTGTCAATGCATTTGACAAACACCTTGTGTTCCATAAAAATGACCCTTCTCCTCTGAATGCATTTTCACAATAGTTTGCACCACTTCCTTGAACACATCATAGATGTAGTGATATCAGATGGAGAGAAGTATCCTTAGCCACATACCACTTTATACAGGCATCAGTGACTGAATACATATCAAAGGGCTCTTGAGCAGTTGAGAGTGCTCAACTATTTATGCAATGAGTAACCAAGACAAAAAAAACGAAGTAGAATCACAAGACAGCCATAGTAGTCTAGTAGGTTTAAGAGAGTGATCCTAACGAGGTAGGTCGCCATAGTGTAAGGGTAGCAGAGCTATTCAAAAATTCCAACCAACCAATTGTTACAACCAATGAGAAGGTAAGATGGACACAGCAAGGTTTCCTGTACCACAAAATAACAGCAATACTATCACAATACCATCATTGCTATTACTGCCATAAATTGGGTAATGGCCCATGGGAGAACTTAGTGATCCCAAGCATGCAACCTAGGAAGCTGACCAAGCAGCAATTGTTACTCCATCCAGTCTCTGAGGGCCTACTATGTAGCTGAGATGTGAAGTATTGGTTTCTAAAACTATCAGAATGCATATTGTAAAGATTACAAAAACACATTGCACAAAATAATTCCAATGGTAAAGTTGAAATTAGAAGTTTACCAGAAATGCTGATTCCTTTGTGCACTGCCTGTCCAAAGGGGAACGTCTGCCTGGTAGGCAGGGCCTACCCTCACTACTTTTGCTATGTGCCTTTTCTCAGGCTTTTTCTCAAGAGTGCTGGCTATGACACCACTTGAACGAGTCTTCATATGATGCTTCCCTGAATGAGTTTGTCTTTTCTGGTTTTTACAAGGGCAGCACAACCAATACTCCTCTTTTAAGAAATAATTTGTGCTTAAAGGAGGCTGGCAACAAGACAAGTGAAAAACTTCTTCACACACATCACAAATGACAGTCTTGTTTGCATCTTCGAGCTGACCACAAATCTTACAGATTTTTGGTTGTGAGCCATCACCAACACACCCTGGATTTTGAGCACATTCACGACACTTTGAAGAAATGCAATGATTCTGCTCCTTTATAATGCCATACTTTCTAAGCAAAGACATACAATGTTGGTGCACATGCACTCCATCTTCCCCATTGATACCTTTATCAACTTCAGAGATTCCAACTACTACTATAGATTTCACCATCATGTCATCCTTCTCTTCTCTTAGACTGTTTTCTGTTGTACCATTTCCCCTCTCTTCCAGTTTCTCGTTTTTTACAAGGGCAGCATTATTTTGGACTTCTCCAACCAGTGTGAAATTATGATCCTTAGAGACTGCCCTTCTCGCAGATTGAGTGGCCTTTTTCTGTTTCAGGTTTGGCACATCTGAAACCCCACGTGGCAGCTTGCCAATCTGTCTTATGGCTTGCTTTCTGACCTTGTTTGGTGTATACAGATCATTGTACTGTTGTGATACATTGATTTCAATGGACCCAGTTTTCTCAATCTGCTCGTAAGTAATCTTAGGAGTGGATTGCTCTATATGTCCTTGAATCGAACAAAATGGGGAAATTGAGCCCATTGTTTGTTAACAATGTATCCCTTCAGCTTGCAGAAGACAGGCCGCTTTCTCCAGGTACAAAAGCGTACAAAACTGTTCACACTTCTTCCAAAAGAACTCAAACCAACAATAAAATGGTGATGGTCAACTTTTAGCTAAAGATGAGACGACACCATCAAGCTTCCGACCCAAGGAAGCAAACTTCCATTTCCATTCTGCACAGCAAATACATCAATTCCTTCAGAACATGAACCATACAGAGAAAGGTAAGTTTGTTATGTAAAGCCAACTCAATGGTAACTAGAATTAAACTCTACGAGTTTGTACTTACTATACTGACTTAAACACATTCAAACAGTCTGATGCTAAAGATTAAGAAACAATCGCAGAGTGTGAAATGTGCTTTTACACTACTGGTAAGTAATGTAGGCCTTCTCTTGTGATCACAGAGGCCTGCCTCCTCTTCCTTCTCATCTCCTTCCTTGCCTATGATCTTTTGTCCTTCCAGATAAACCTCATTCCCCATCACCTCTACTTGCTCTCTTTCCCTCCTTCCCCTCCAAACAAGTCCTTTTTTCTCCCCTGCACTTCCTTTCTAGCCACTTCAAACCAAACCTATCTCCTTACAAATTACACCCCTCTGAACAGAAAGGCATTCAACTCTGATGCATATTTACTTTCATGGTATAATGCCAAAACTGATTGCATCATCTAGCAAGTCTCTATATGGGTAACAAAATCATTTCCTTGCTGATGGGAATTTAAGAAACAGCCATTTCAAGAGCTTTCAAAGATGTAAAAAGGGTGTTTCAGAGTTTCCAGCATAAAAGAGGGTGTTTACATGGCACAAGTTTTCTAGATCCTAGAAGTGCATGGAAATACGTTTCAAAACTGGGGAAACAATTTCGCCCAAATTTTTCACAGAATGCCAAGGTGATTTCAATAAATAAAAAGTATGTCAACCAAAAGAAACATGTTTAGCACTATATCGACAATAGGATATTGACAAATCTATGTCCTGTTAACTAACCAACTTCCTAGAATTGTTTTAGCATATTAGTATGATGATTTTCTGGTTTGATTGATGACCTTCTTATCAGTGAAAAATGCTCAGGATTTTTTTTGAGTATTGTTTACCTCTTTGACCGGTAGTTTGATCAAAAGTTTAAAGGCAAAAATTTCACTGAAATAAGAGGTTGTTTTACAGAATACAGCCACAATGACAGAACTCCTACTTATAATGTTTTCCATCCACTTTGAATGGCTTGAGATCTATTATTTCATACAGCATACAAACTACCTTACTTTACGACACATATTTGAGGATATACTTGTCAGAGTGCGGCAATGCGAAAGCGTAAGACTGAAAGAGAGAGAACGCAGAGAGAGGAGAGAGAAAGAGATAGTGGAAGATGAAGATCTGCTGTATAAGTGTGCTGTATACAAAGATATGCAGATATATACACGGGCGCAGTGCGCTGGACTGCGTGTCTCCACCTCGACGATGCAACCTACTGTTCACCTCGAAGTCCGCTGCAGTCTGCACGATCTCCTGTCTGAAATCTGCAAACAGAGACGGAATCTGCACGTATCTCCAGCCTGGAACCTGCATACTGAAGTGACTGAAAACTGCTGAAAAGTCGGCTATAAATAGCCAAAAACCAGGCGCCCAATAAATGCAGGTCGGCTGCATTTAATGCAGCCGACTGTCAGAAACAGGTCGGACTGCCACGTGGCAGTCCTACTGTACAGTCGACTAGCTGCCCAACTAGGTGCTCTGATCACTAACACCCCCTCTCAGAGCTTGGGCGGGGCAAAAGCCTGAGAGATCTTGCATGTCTCCGAAGTAGAGCCTGGTGAAGTGCCTTTGTAAACAAATCTGCAAGATTGTCCTCCGTCTTGCAGTACTCCACAGCGATGGTCTCATCCAAAAGCTTCTCTCTGATGAAGTGCTACTGGATCTCTATGTGCTTCGTCCGGGCATGGAAAACAAGATTCCGTGCCAAGGCAATGCAACTCTCATTGTCGCATTGCAGCAAAGTAGGACGAATCTAGGGGCAGCCAAGCTCCTCCAACAATCTCCGAAGCCACACAGCCTCACATGTGGTGGAAGACGCGGCCCGATACTCTGCCTCAGTACACGAAAGGGCTACCGTGGGCTGCTTCTTGCTACTCCATGAGATAACACCTGCACCCAAGGTAAAACAGTAACCTGTCGTAGACCGCCTGTGGTCCACATCACCAGTCCAATCCAAGTCGCTCCAACCTACAAGTACAAGATCTGAACCACCTGTGCCTGCTGGATAATGAATCCCTAAATCAAATGTCCCCCTCAAATACCGAAGTATCCTCTGGGCAGCCTGCCAATGCACCGTCTGAGGGTCACTCATGAACCCCGCCAAGAGCCCAACAGCAAAACAAAGATCAACACGAGTGTTGAGGAGCCAAATCAATGATCCAATCAACTGACGATAGCGGGAAGCATCCGCCATGGGAGAAGCTCAATGTGAAGTGGCCTTCCAGTTCAGATCCATAGGAGTAGAAATGGTTCGACAATCCTCCATTGCAAAAGAAACCAAGAGCTCCTGTACATATCTCTGCTGAGAGATGAAAATCCCCCTCTGAGACTGATAAATCTCATGGCCCAAGAAGAAATGGAGTAGACCCAAATCCGTCATCTCGAACGTCTGATGTAAAGCTGCCTTCGTCTCTTTGACCTTCTGTGCATGATCACCTGTGACAATCAAATCAACATACAACACAAAAAGCACACAACCAGCCTCGGAAGTGTGTATATAAAGCTGCGGATCGGCCTTGGAACGCCGATATCCCAACTGTGACTGAAGGAACGAATCAATCTTCTCGTCCCATGCACGCGGAGCCTGCTTGAGGCCATACAAGGCCTTCTTCAACCTGTAGACTTTTCCATCTGAAGATCCAAAGCCAGGAGACTACTCTACATAGATCTCCTCCTTCAAATCACCATTGAGGAAGGCTGACTTTACATCCAACTAGTAGACAGGCCATCTCCTATGGCCAGCCAAGGCAAGAACAGCTCGAATAGTCGCCATACGAGCAGTGGGGGCAAAAGTATCATGACAATCAATCCCTAGGCGCTGGGTAAAACCTTTACCAACAAGGCGAGCCTTGTGCTTGTCCAAAGAACCATCGCTAAGGTACTTGGTCTTGAAGACCCATTTGACGCCAATCACCTTCTTATTCGGGGGGCGAGGCACAAGATACCAAGTGCCATTCCTCTCAATAGCCTCCAACTCGGCTTCCACAGCTTTCTTCCATGGTGCGGACTGTAAAGCCTTCTTCACGGAGGTGGGCTCTCGATCCTCTATAACACGGGTCATCAAACAATAGTTAGAGCAAACAAGCTCCGTAGAATGTGCCTCGTGCCTCCGTGACTGCCCCGGACCATCCTGCGGTCCCCACTCCTCAAGGAACCCCTCGATCCCTGAATCACGGAGTGTGTCACGGGCCCAACGAGGAGGAGACCGGACCTCTCCTCGTCTCTCTCCATCAGCTGAAGACTCTGGGATATCCACCGGTGGTAACTCCTCGAGGGTAACCGGTGGAACAGTAAACTCTGTATCGGAAACAGAATCGGAATCAAAAGGCGCGGGCTCCAAAGGAACTGTCTCGGGAGCCCAACTCTCCCCTGGATCTCCAAGTACGGGATGCTCCTCACCTGCTGCTATGGCCGGAACCTCCACGAACTGCACATCTCGACTGGTGTACACATCCCGCTTGACGGGATCATACAAACGATAGCCTTGGGACTGAGAGCTGTAGCCAACAAACACCTGTCTTCGGGAAGTTGCTTCAAATTTATCACGATGAGCCTTGGGAATGTGAACATAGGCATCACACCCAAAAACCCTAAAATAAGAAACATTGGGCTTAGTCCCAAAGTAAGCCTCAAAAGGTGACATCCCATCAACGGCCGAAGTGGGGGATCGGTTAAGGATGTGGACTGCAGTAGCCACAGCCTCAGCCCACAGAAACTGAGATGTTTGTCGGTGCTCCATCATGGTGCGCGCCATCTCGATCACACTTCGGTTCTTCCGTTCAAGAATGCCATTTTCTTGAGGAGTGTTGGTATTAGCAAACTCCTGGTGAATATCTTTATCTGCACAGAAACGAGCAAACTCATTAGAAACAAATTCACCACCCTTGTCGGATCGCAAGGTCTTCAATCACCGGCCTGATCGGTTCTCCTCAAAGAGAAGCCAATCCTTGAAGTGGGAGAAAGCCTCTGACTTCAACGCCAAGAAGTAGGCCCATGTCATCTTGCTGTAGTCATCTACGATCAACATGAAGTACGAGCTCCCTCTCAGGGACTCGTTCCTCATAGGGCCACAAAGATCCGTAGATACAAGCTCCATCGATGAAGTAGACCACCGCGAAGCTTTGTTGGGAATCGTATCCCTATGCTATTTCCCACGAATGCAGGAGACGCATGGCTGCTTGCTCACCACTATGTCCGGTAATCCTCGAACAAGCTGTCCACGTGACGCCTTCCGAAGATAATCATAGTTGAGGTGACCAAACCGAGCATGCCATAGCTCTGACTGTGTCTGAGAGGTAAGAAGAAGAGTAGGGAGGGCGGTAGAAGACGTCAGTTTGTAGATGCCATTCTCATATCCTAATGAGAGAACCTTCCTCGGCCCACGATCAAGGACTCGCACTGAATCACTATCAAACTCCACCAAAAGTCCAAGGGAACAAATCTTGTGAACCGAAAGTAGATGATACCCTAAACCTGGCACATGCAAGACCTCTAAGGTATGGGTACCACCACGTCCATCGGGAATAAGCTGCATCTCACCCCGTCCTGCAATAGACACCGAAGAGCTATCTCCAATGAGAATCTGCCCACGCGAAGGTCGCAACTGGGCAACACCATCTGATGAAGGAGTCATGTGCCGGGAGACACCACTGTCAACGATCCACTCTCGAGTCTGGGGAGCTGTTATCGCAGTATCAAAAGCATTCGGTGTAGAGTCCTCAATGACAGCTAGATGAAGAAACGCAGCTGATGAGGGTGCAGCCACCGCTCCAGAATCCTTCATATCCTTCTTGTTGGTGTCCTTCTTGTCTTTGTCAGGGCAATCCTTCTTCCAATGGCCAGTCTTTCCACAAATATGACATGTGGATTCTTTGTCCTTGTCCTTCTTTGACTTGTTGTCCTCCTTCTTCTTTTGGTCCTTCCCCTTCTTCTGAGAGGCTTGACCTGTCAAGGCTTCCGACTTGGAAGCATGCTGTCCCTTCAGTTGTTCCTCTTGGTCCAAGACCATAGGAATCAGCTTTTCCCACCGAAGAGTGGACTCGCGCCCCGAAGCAATAAGGGCAGAGTAGAAAGCACCGAATCGTGGCGACAACTGGGACAAAAGTGTGATCGCCATGTCTTCGGAGGAAATCGGCTTCCCCGCATTCTGAACCTGCATCTGAAGCTATCTAAGCTTGTTGATGTGCTCCCGCAACGAAGAAGACTTGTTTACGGACAAGGTCCGCATCTGCACCTCCAAAGAAACCCGCTTCATAAGGGTCATCCGGTTATACATCTGATCAAGCTCCAACCATATCTCCCGAGCCACCGTCAAGTGCTCGATGTGGACTATCACGGCTGTAGTACAAGACAGAAAAAAGGAAAGAACAAATCCGGGCATTCAATTTGTCCCAGTGAGACTGTGCCTTGGCCAACTCCGCACAAGTATCGGAAGAGAGTTTGGACTCATCTCTCACCGAGGGCCGGTCAATCTCCTCCTATACAAGCTCCGCCAAATCGTAGGACTCCAGGATGGCCAACATCATCACGCGCCAAATGCGCTAATTGTCGCCATCGAGCTTTTGATCTGCGGGAAGGGCCAGTAAGACAGGCACCTTCCGGTTCATGATCGTTTGGAACTCCAAGTCAATCTCTGTAGACATCTTCACCTGTAATGCCTTCACAAACGCAAAAGTAGCCCCCTCTGACTGTGAAAACGCAGCCTGCTAGGGCTCTTTCTTCCGCGTCCCGAACCTTCTTCACCCACCGGAGGCGATGAAAAAACAAAACCTGCACTTGAAAGCTGAAAACTCAGCCTTCCTCCTCTTTAGACAACAGCAAACAGCAGCAAATCCACCAACTGGACTCCTTTCCCGCGCGCCCACGCTCGCTTCAGCCTTGTTCCGAGGCGCAGCCCTCCCACTCGCCCTCAAACGCTGGAAACGCAGCCTTGTGTCGCGATGGAAACTCCTCTTCAGGTTGGTTCTTCACTCAGCCAGCCCTTCTACTGCTTTGATACCATGTCAGAGTGCAGCGATGTAGAAGCGTAAGACTGAAAGAGAGAGAACGTAGAGAGAGGAGAGAGAAAGAGACAGTGGAAGATGAAGATCTGCTGTATAAGTGTGCTGTATACAAAGATATGCAGATATATACACGGGCGCAGTGCGCTGGACTGTGTCTCTCCACCTCGACGATGCAACCTGCTGTTCACCTCGAAGTCCGCTGCAGTCTGCACGATCTCCTGTCTGAAATCTGCGAACAGAGACAGAATCTGCACGTATCTCCAGCCTGGAACCTGCGTACTGAAGTGACTGAAGACTGCTGAAAAGTCGGCTATAAATAGCCAAAAACCAGGCGCCCAATAAATGCAGGTCGGTGCAGAAACAGGTCGGACTGCCATGTGGCAGTTCGACTGTACAGTCCGACTGGCTGCCCAACTAGGTGCTCTGATCGCTAACAATACTATCAACTAATGTATTCTACATAACAATATGTGCAACATAGCTTCTATGAGATGCTCTGGATTAAACATGATTTTTATGCCAGCTTCTTTCCTCATTGGTTGTGTCCAAATTCATGCTTATGTAACTAATAGCAGAGAACATGATATTATAGGCTGATTTGGAGGTCAAAAGCCTGCTGAGTTCTCTAGTGAGGGGTGTCATAACCATACTTGAAAGATAACTGTATAATATATAGTTTTTGTAAGATGTGACTAGTTTGAAGCACTCCTTTCCCCATTGGTGGTATCAAAATTCATGCTAATGTAACTACAAGGCACATGATATTATAGGCCAATTTGGAGTTCAAAAACATGGTGAGTTGCTGTCTCTAGTGAGGGATGTCATAACCGTACTTAAAAATGACCGTATAATATATTCTTTTTGTATATTGTAGTTGGGAACTAAACAAATAAGTTCTTGGTCAGTAATTTTATGTAGACCAGATTGGCACTTTTAAATGATATGATATCTATCCAATAAATCAAAAGCCAATTTTTGTGTTTTTTTAATGTAGTACTATGACTCAATTCTCTTTGCATTATTAACCTTTATGGATCATCTATCACTGCTTGAACTGTATGCTTTCATGACTAAGTTCTGTAATATCATTCAAATATGTACTTTAGGCTAGATTGGACATTCATTGCTGAAAATCTTTTGCATTTACATATTTCATAACTAGTTCTCAACAAAAGAAAATATTGATAAAATTCCAATTTTAGTATAAAGAATCCTTTTTCTTTTTGTAGAGGAAGGGCACTCGCATATTCAATTGCTTCAACTTGCCAAAAACTGTACACAATGATATTGGGGATGGTCTCACTATCATGTAATAGTTAAATTCAGAGTTTTATATTTTTCACATATACTTCTGATCATGTAGAATCTAGATCTATGCCTAGAAAGGATATTCCAAGTAATGCACTTCTAAATAAGATAGGATTGTTTTCCTAAACCTTAGAAAGGACACCCTTTTTTCATACATCAGTACCAAACTAGAGGATTCAGTTTTGTGCACATGACTGGGTTTTGATTTTGGCTTTGGCACTGCGCAGATTGCAGAGGCAGTACTAATGGATCAAGGTATCCTTACGGGCTAACTCACCTCAATGGAGGTAGCTCTCAAGCTAATTGGCAGCTCCCCTCTAGCCTCCACGAAAGGCATCATTTACATGGTCCCGTGGTACAATGGCTTCACTATTGAGAGCTTCGTACTCCACGACAAACTCCCCCGTTATCTGGTCACCCTACTATTCCCTCAACTAGCAATCAAGTTCCAACAATTGGTAAGGATTTTGGGCACCTCTTCAGCACAATCTTTCCCCCTTTGTTGATACACTAACGACTATAAGGGTCCCAAAAGTGCAGGTGGCAGTGAAAGATACCAAGAAAATACCCAAGGTTTTAGAGATCAGGGCTAGCATGCACACCTTTAGACAACAGATTATTGTGATAGGGCAGCCTAGTCAGTGCTTGCAATGCCATCCCTTTGCGCACCAGGCAGTAGAGTGTACCCACTTTAGTGCTAAGGCTACACAGCATGTAACCAACCTTTTGTATATCAATTGTTACCAAGACATATTGGCTCAATAATTAAAATTAATTTAATGCTCATATATTTTGAAAGCCAAGTTTTATTATTTGAGTGTTTTAAAATATGATTAAATGTCCACCTTTCTATTCAAGAGTGGCCAATGGCTAGAACACCCTGTAATTATACTTGGGTCGTCATTGACGAGACACCCAAGAGAGATTAAAAGTTTAGTCAAGCGATCAAATTGACTTAAAAGCTTAGATGACTAAGACTTTACACTCGAATAGACACATTGACTAGAAGCCCATATAATGAGTGGTTTCAAAAAGTGAAACTAGATGCTCATGATCAAAGAAACAAACCATGAACTAGTGAACCTATATAATGAAACTCTCTAGAATCTAAATTTAGCAATTCCTAAAATTTAAAAGGTTATTATTTTTTAAAGTTGCTCAAATGGAAATTATGTTCATGTTAAAGGCTTCAGAAGTTCAGAAGGAACAATTTTGTCTTTAGCGGCTATCTCACATTCTTAACCATTTAGGGGATTTTTAGAGTGCAAGGTTTAGAAGCTTCTTAGAGTAACATGTGGCATCTAGAATAGAACGTGTATCATTTTGAAGAGACTAGTGTCCCTACACTTGTTATTTTCAGCAAACACTTGTCATTGTAGGCTCTAACTTCTTTTTGAGCACCCAAGCCCGCACCTATGTATTGGAGGTCTCTCTCTTTATTTCGAATAGTTCTCACACATGCTTTGTACTCTCCTATCTCTCTCTCATCCAAAAAGCACTTTCTACTTAGTTTGATATAATTCAAGCACCCAAGGAAGAAAATCAGCTTGTTACCCAAAGTATGTAAAAAATCCTAATTTTCAAAAGTGCAACAAATCAATCCTTTTGTGTATAGTTCAAGCACAATGTCCATGGTTTGCTTCAAAAAATTCCAATAAAGGGGAAGAGGCGGGTTCCCGTCTCAAGGTGGTGTCGACTCTCTCTCTCTCTCTCTCTCTCTCTCTCTCGTAATGGATGTTATATTTATAAAGTACTAAACATCAAAAGAGTTACAAAAGTCATGGCAAAGACACAGAGGAAATTGCCATATGCCAGGGAAGTAAGTCCTCCCGAGAGAGTAAGTCAGAGTGCCGAATGAGATCTATCTGCCAATGCAAGAGACCTTTAAGCCTAGTAATATGTCCCTGTACATTAGCGGCTGAATCAAAAAGAAAAGCATTCCGAATGGTCCAATTGTGCCAACAGCCCCAGTATCTAAGAAAGTGAAACAATATCTTTATATGCGCCTGTGCCAGTGTGGGGAATTTAGGCCGCGCAAAAACCCAATCAAAAGGGCTTAGTGCAAAGCCAACCACCCCTCGCCAAACTGCTAACAAGAGTGACCAGATTTTCTTAGCGAGAGGGCAAGAAATAAATCAATGACGGGCCGATTCCAGACTGGTGATGCAAAAGAAACAATTGCTGTTGGAGATTCGACGCTTGGAAAGGGCTGAAGCAAGAGGAAGACCACCAATCATCACCCTCCAAAGAAAGACCTTGCATTTGAACGGTGTCTTGTTCAACCAGCCCTCCATCACAGTTACCTTCCACCATGACTGAGATTTACGCAATCCCCATACAGTATTAGCTTTAGTAGCCAGCCATTGATGATCTTTAATCAGAAGATGATGCACCTGGTTAGCCGAGGCCTTTTCCAAATTCAAGCGGCCTACAAGGTCCCAATCTTGCCAAGGATGATCCAGAGCAAGGGCAGGAAAGGGTTGTCTGCTCTGGAGCACCATTAAAAGTTGTCCCCATAAATCACAGTATCCACGAGGGATCCTGAAAAGCCTCCTGGCTATACGAAAGGAGATCAACACATTACGACTATGTTTATGCTTCCACCGCTGCTCCACTTCTGACATGGTATCAGTTTTCAGATTTGTGTTTCTGCTGTGTTTTATTGCTGATTTCAGGACTGTTTTGTACCCCTGCTGATCAGACGACTGTTGTCGCAGCCAGGCGACCTGCTTTGGGGCTGTTTTCAGCCTGCGTTTTTTGCAGTTTTGCCATCGTCTGCTGCCTACGCACCCTCTGCTGCCTGCGTTTTTCATCTGCAGCTGCTGGTGACAATTTTCTACCTGTTTTTCTCCTGTTTACAGCCTGCGTTTTGCTGATTCAGCATCTCTCGTGGCTGGGTGGCTGTTAATTCAGGCCGTTTTTGCTGTTTTTGGCAGTTTCTGACTGATTTTTTTACTTTCTGCAGCCGATTTTGTCTTCTATTGATCAGATTTTGGGTTATATTGCATGTGAACTCTCATTTTCTGCAGTCTGTGCTTGTGTTTTGGCTGTGTTTCCTCTCTACCTTCCATATGGCTCCTCCGTGCACTTCCACTGATGATAAGTTACATGGACCTGATTATCTCACATGGAGTGCTGTCATGAAAGCTTGGTTTGTGCAGAAGCGATTATGGTACATCGTCTGTGGAGCTCTTTCTCGCCCTCTCCATCCTTTTCCTCTTCCTGAAGACTTTGATGAGGGCAACCATGAGGAAGCAGTGCTTACATGGGACTCGGAAGATGCCCGTGCTTACTCGGCGTTGCTTCGGTGTATTTCTAAAGCGGTCTTACCGGCGGTTACCTTCTGTAGGACATCTCCTGAAATATGGCAGAAGTTGCAGCAGATGTACGAGGCACCTTCCACCATGCGGGCAGTCACACTTTATGGCCAGCTCCAGCAGATGAAGTTTGAGCCGAAAGATACTATTCAGTCTTTTCTTCTTCGTGTTACGCAGGTACAGGACCAGCTTCGGCACATGCAATCTGCTCTTCCCGATGCGCATCTCATCGGGACGGTCCTCTACAAGCTCCCCCCGGAGTTTGATGGAGTGGCCAATGCTTTGCGGGCGCAGACATCATCGACTCCTGTCAGTTTTACACATATGACCTCGATGCTTCTTGAGCATGAGACATCCTTGCGATTACATGGGCGGCTTCCGGCACATTATGGAGGTGAGGCTTATGTAGCTTTAGAGAGGGGTGACAGGAAGAAGAAGTCGAAGGCCCAATATTACCACTGTGGCAAGAAGGGACATTTGCGGAAGGACTACAAGACATTAGCGGCTTCCAGGAAGAAGAAGCACAAGAAGAAGCGGGATGTTGACTCTACCGATGAGTTCTCTCCTTCATCAGACTCCGACTCAGATCCTCCGACCAAGGTGAAGTCCAAGGCACGGAAGGGATCCTCTTCTTCGGATTGCGGGAAGGGCTTGGTGGCCTCTTCCTCGGCTGCTTTCTAGTGGTGGTGATGAGGTCGTCCCTCACGACTCTCTTGTGCCAGAGAGGGAGTGTGAGCGGGTGTTCAGATGGGGCAGCCGCACCTCATCTATACTTTTATACAGGTGCACAGGTTCCAAAGAGGGACGTCCCTGACGCATCGCCTTCAGTCTGGCGGAATCAAATCTTGGAGCTGGGATTGACATCCAGGTTCATGATGAGCTGGTTATCTGATAGAGAGCGGGAGGCTTTCGTCTGGAGCTCACATGAGGGGACACTTTGGCGGTTCGGCCAAAGGCGGGGAATCCATGGTCACCTATGTTCAGGGGCATTTTTGACAGGATGGTCTTGTATGCTACTGCGAGACATTGATGATGGACACAGAGACATGCTATGATCTTCTCTATTTTCAGGTGTTTGGTACAATCGACATCGACATCAGGTTCTCTCTGAGGCACCTTGGTGGTGGCTTGATCACCCACTGCTTGGGTATCTATGGTTCTACTTGGTGGTTCTATATTGTATAGTTTCTGATCCCTTTTCATTATCCTATTGTATTGTATCAGCTCACCGATGATCTGAGAGAGGGTGTTAGCAGAGTATTTGTCAGCTCATGTGTAAGTCTGAGCTTGATCTGGGCTGGCCATTTTTATTAGGTATTTTAGGTATTTTTCTGGTGTGGCATTTTATGCCAGTGGAGCATTTTATGCACCAGTCGGCCAGCATTAATGCTGTCTGACCAGCATTATTGCTCCCCACTTTTTCAGCCTATTTATACTCAGTGCTCCTCCTCAGTCAGAATCATCATCTTCACCATCTGCAGACTCTATGGAGAGAGGAGCCAGAGCCATTGCCAGTGCCAGTGTCCACGCAGTCAGTGACTCACTGTTGTATGCGACTGTCTCGTATTCAGATATATGGATTCCATTTCCCATGCATACATTTGAGTTCTCATCTGTATCGTGTTCTTTCTTTCTTTTCTTTTTGTCTTGTGTTTCAGCAGTTTATTTCAGCACATGTTTATGCTTCCACCGCTGCTCCACTTCTGACACCAAGAGCTCCGAATTTGGGTATCACCATGCACAAGCCCATGATCCTCAAGAAAATAACGGGCTATAAAGACCCATGGGTGATGATCCAAGCACATGGCACGAAAAAGAGACCAACGGAATGCCAGCATATGAGTTTCAGCATCCAAAATAGCCCCACCACCCATGCGTTTGGGGGTACATGCATGCGACTAAGAAATCCATGAAATGCCTGCATGCAAGGAGTCCTTCTTCTATAACATGAAACGAATGTACTGAGTAAGAGCATTCAATGTAGTAGTAGTCCAAGGCAGCAATGGCAAGAAATATGTGAGCATTGGCAACATAATTGTCTGAGCCACTTTGAGGCGAACATGAAAGGGCCAAGCCTGTGACTTCCAATACAGAAACTTAGCTGCCAGTTTCTGTGAAATCCACTCTAGTAGTTGCTTCGGCCGAACATCAACACCCAAAGGGTACCCAACATGCGTGACAATGAAACCACGGGAAACAACAATTCCCTACCAGTCCAATGACTGCAAATCTGACTCCGTGCAACTAAGAATGGCTGATTTCAAAGCATTGATATGAAGACCAGAAGCATGACCAAAGAGAGTCCAAACATCTAATACTTTGCGAAGATTATCCTTGTCCGCATGCAAAATCATAAAGCTGTCATCAGCCAAGGATTGACCAATGAAGTGCTGTCCAAAAGGAAGGGACAATCCAGCCATCTGAGTAGAAGCTGCCATATGGGATAACATCGAAAGAACTGGATGAGTCGCAAGGGCAAAAAAGAGAGGACTCAAAGGGCAACCCTGTCTCACAGAGCGTGCAAGGACAAAAGGCTTGGTAACACCACCATTCACCATAACTCGCGAAGAAGCCATAGCACTAATGGTGTAGATCAAACGAGACATCTGAGTGCCAAAGCCCATAGTAGACATAAGTTCTGCAATGAAAGACCAGTCTAATTAATCAAAAGCCTTTTCCAAGTCCAATTGGATCAATACCACCTTCTAATGAGAGTGCCTTGCATAGTCAATAGCCATTTGCATATTTAAGACATTATGCAGAATGTTTCCGCCCTTGATGAAACCATATTGAAGAGGATGCACAATGGTGGGAAGATGCTTGTGGAGCCAATTCGCCATCACTTTGGAAAAGATTTTATACATAGAACCCATCAAAGAAATTCGATGCCACTGTTTCAACATAGATGGCGAAGGAACTTTTGGAAGCAGTTTGATAAGTCCTTTCCATGAGGAAGGCGTGAACCCCGTTTCCCAAACCTGCTGAAACATAGCCGTCAATGGTTTCACCAAGCGGGTAGCAAAGACCTCAAAGAATTCATTGGTGAGACCATCCCAACCAGGACTTTTATCATTGGGCAAGTGTAACAAAACATCCATAACCTCCTCCTCACGAATATCTGTCTCCAATGTAGTATGCATATCATGCGAAACCTGATTGCGGACCAAATCATAGAAAACTGAGCGGGCATGAGTAATTTGGTCAGAAGATGGAGAAGTAGAACCAAGAAGGTCTAGAAAATAATTCCTACACATATTCACAATAGTCTGAGGATCAGTGACCATTTGGCCTTCTGCATCATGGAGCCTAGTCATATTCTCTCGAGCAGGGGATGCATAGAGAGCTTGAAAGAACTTATGAGTCTGACAAGCACTATCTTGTAAATTCTCAGTCAACTTTTGCAATTTAGCCTGCTGATAAGATTTCAATTAAAACTCTTTAATAAGATCAGCCAAGCGCATAGCCAATGGCAACAAAAATGCATCATCTGGAGTCTCCACCAGTAGGGAACGAACCAAAGCCAGTAATTCCTCCACTGCTTGTCAACGCCGCCGACAAAGGGAGGCATGATGAATCCCGTACTGCCGGACAACCCGCTGCATATTAGAGAGCAATCATTCGAAAAAAGCATTGCCCTCAAAGGAGAAATCCAAAAAAAATCTATCAATCAATTGTTGCATATAACCCTAAAAGATTGAATGCTTCAAATAAGATGAATTGAAGCGCAAAGGGAGTCTATCCAGAAATTGCTTAAAAGGTGCAATGGGTTGTGCAATCATCTCCAGCTGTAGAGGAAAATGGTCCGACAAGGCATATTGCTACAACACTTTCATTTCCAACATCTCAGGAAGAAAAGCATCATCCTGCATGATGTACATGCGGTCTAACCGCGACCATGTAGTAGTATACTACGCAGAATGAAAAGTAAACCCTGTAGAAGAAGGGTGTAGCCATGACCAGAGATCTTGCTTGAGTACGGCAAGAGCAAACGCATTCCACATACGGCATTCCGGAGTGTCCATCACCGAATGCTCTGATGTGAACTGTAAAGGAGCATCACACATATTAAAATCCCCCATCAAAAAACCCCGTCTACCAAGTGACAAGGAGGTGTGCAAAGTATTCCAAAGATCCCGGCGGGACCATAAGATTTCTCCTTCAAATAAGACTTCAATCACTACAAAACGACCATGTACATCATTTTTAATAAGCACAGGCTGATATTTCTCATGTACAATCATAAGCACACCAGAATAATGCATGGCATGTGTCCCTGCATAAAACAAGCGAAACCCATGACAATCCACAACTTTGCCTGCTTCACCGTGACTCTTGTGCTCAACAGCACACAAAACATCCCACTGATTCTCATGCAATAAACTCCACATGGCATATTGCTTATTGCGAGAACAAATGCCTCGCACATTCCACGTGGCTATCTTCATGTGTATTCAAAAATCAAGAACGAGGCAAAGCTTGCCTCGATTTAACCTTTTCTGCTAGAATGTCAAGGACTCCCTCATCCAAAAAATCAGCTAACACGGCAAAAGAGTTTCGACGACCAGATTTAGAGATAGACGGAGTATCTACTGTCTTGGAGAAGGAACGGGGATAACAACAATCCCATGGGATAATCACGTTACCTCTAGCATCAAAAGCCAACTTAGCAGGTGGGCCCTTCGGACCATCCGTATATACTTTCCGAGTGGGCTGATTGCGAGGACCAGAAGAAACCATAGCATGAGTAGTGTGCTCTGAAGGCAACATGTCTTTCCTGCGCATATAAGTACGCAAGGAATCTTGTGAAGCATTAGGCACAGTATCCACCATACCAGCATCAAACCTTTTACCTTTTTTGGCACGTACATCGATCCAGTCATTGTCACGGGAATCCAAACCCGAAACATGTTGTTTGCCTTTATCCAAAACTTTAGGTGGCTGGGTCGCATCCTGCGACAAAGCATCAAGCACCATATCTTCCATAGGAGGCAAAATATGCTCAGCATCTGAAGTCGGTTGCTTCGCTGGACATTCGGCCATAAAATGCCCCAATTTACCACACGAAAAACAATGCCCTGCAAAGTTACCCCATTTCAAACAAAAGTGCAAAGGATGCATGCCAGAGCAATTAAGACGTAACCAAGCAGGCCTTTTCCAAGCAGTGTCCCATAACATACACAAACGGTTGCGATTCGTGGCCCTTAGGCTCGGGGGAACCAAAATAGTGCCTACAGCGGCCATGGCATCCTTTAACAATGGCCAATAGATAGCCGGACAGTTTTCCACTTCAATCCACACCAGGCATTCGCGTTGAAGCAAACGCTGAAAATCTACCATTGGGCGCCATGACACAACATGGACCAAACGGCGATCAAAGAACAAAGGCAGTTTAGTCAGCAGATCGGCACGATACTGCTCGGATTTCAACAACACCTCAAAAAAGCCTCGGGGCCCAAGAAAAATCTCTTCAACACACTCCCCTTGTAGTAGACTTTGCAGCCACTGGCGAATATAGGAAAGCACTGGAATCCTACCAGTGAAGAAAAGTATAACAGCACGTTCATAAAACACTAAGAATGAGCGCAACACATTTTTAGGATCCACAGAGGCTTCCAGAACATCTTCAGTTTCCGAGCCAAAAAACGCTTCATGATTATGTTGAACATAATCACCAAGCAGAGTGTTGGCAAACTCCAACAAATGCTCCCAGTCAACATCCTGAGAATCCACAGAATCAGAAGCAACCTGAGCATAAGAACGTTCCTGATGATCCATTGAGTCTTCCAAAGTGTGCTTGGTGCATTTGCCCGCAGGCTGGAAGTGAGGAACAGGTGGCATCTCCTTTGTGCAAGGAACCATATCCTCTGGTTCCTCTGTTTCAGAATCCGGACCAAGGGCTGCAACCGTTTGGTCAATAAAGGCCGTGTCCAGACCAGCCATGTTGTATCACCACTTTAACAAGAGATCTGAAGCTATTTACAGGGTGCACTCTCTGTCTCTGCGCAGGTTGATGCACCTCAGGTCCTCTGCACAAATCTATATTCTGCGGTACTGTTTGTACAGACTTTAACACAATCCGTCTCCTTCTGGGATTAGAGCAAAGCATCACAGACCGATCCTCGGCGTCAGAGACAGGGCAGGGTGCCAAAGGAATGTGAGGATGCAGATCAGATCGATAATGATAGACAGGTGTGCTGAGACAGAGTGCGAGTAGGACTGAAAATGAACCTCTGGATGGCCAGGACAGGATTTGAAGTGGCAGACAGGGAAGACGAGACCCTGCGCTAGTCTACGATGAGAAGGCAAGTGTCTCCACAGCCAAGGTCGTATACCAGGTCGGATAAGGTCACACGAGCTAGCTTCAGCATGCGACGAGGTACGTTGAACGGTGCAGGCACGTAGGGTACCAGACGAAAGGCAGTAGGCTCCACAAGTCTGCTGGGCAAGAAGTCGAGGGCAAGGCTTGACGTGGACATCAGGGCAGCACGAACGCCACGCTGGTCTGGGGGAAGATCTCCCACAGCGCACAAGAGGCTCGTCGCCAGGTCACGGGGGAGCCAAATCCGCTCTCTCTCTCTCTCTCTCTCTCTCTCTCTCTCTCTCTCTCTCTCTCTCTCTCTCTCTCTCTCTCTCTCCTATACCTAATTTTCATGGTGATAATTAATCAAGTTGATTAAGTTCAAAGTATTGTCATTTTCATGTTCTTTTCCACGCTTATATTGGCATCAAAGCAAGGACTTCTTCTTTGTAAGAACTTTTCTAAGGTGGTAAGATCTTTGGGCTCAATTTTCTCACCATGTTAAGAGGCAAATAGAAGAATTTTGGTGAACCATCGAAAAGCTCTCAACACTCTATATCTATATTCTACTCTGATTATGAGAAGATACAAAGATACAAGGAGCTGAAAGCCAATCCAAAAATTCAAGCTTTGATAGAGAGAAGGGATAAAGTATGGGTTGAAGCGAAGATCTTTGAAGATTTCCTTACGGAGAAGGCTCTTGAGACAAATGGTGTTACGGCTGCAAAGGCCTACCTTAGCATGAAAGGTATCAATGTTATTGATGCAACCAAGTATATGAAACCTTAGCATGAAAGGTATCAATGTTATTGATGCAACCAAGTATATGAAAGGTTGCATCACCTATCATTAGAGTATCCACCCAAGCAGTGACTTCAAATTCTCATCATATACAAGCTTTCTTCTCTTATCCCAAGAATCTCTCCATGGAGAAGAGCAAGGAGAAAGTCAAAGAACCTACTATTTCTATGGTAGACAAATCTCCAAAGATGCTTTTAACAAAGAAAAACAATGCTAAAAGAGGCTTTAAGCCTAGAGAGAAGAGCGTCAAGTTTGGCATTTTCTATGGTAAGACATTTTTAAAAAGTCGTCTTTTACTAGACAATTTGATGCTACTTTTGGTGATGAAGATTATATAGAAAAATCAAAGATAATGATGGTTAAAAATCATCTGAAGGATGCGGCTTTAAATTGGTGGCTCAAAGAGATGTTTAACCAGAAGTTTCTACCTTCATCCTTTTAAGCTTATGTGCAATAAGAATGGGATGAGCTGAAGCAAAGCCATGGAGACAATGTTTGAGCATATATTAATAGATTTGCAACTATTTTTGTTATGAGAACATGTATTTTCGAAACCTCACTTAACATGTGGATTAATTTTTAATCACATGATTAAATAAATGTTGCACATGTAAGGTGCAACTCGGGTTAGAGTAAATTTACGAGCCCGAGACCCAAGAAAATGACGAGATGTCAAAGGCAAAAGTTGCTACAAGTTATGTTGCACACGTACTTGGTGGCATTTGGTGTCAATCGTTGGCCTAGGTCATTCATTTGGCCATAAATGTCAGTTGGTGATACTAGAGATGCGGCATTTAATGGTACCTAACCTTGATCTAATGATCAAAGATGGCACAAAGAAACTCGGGAGTGGAAGATGCCTAGCCAATTTAATTATTGACCAATCAAAATTTTTCTTGGGCACTGAAATAATTGTTAGATTAATTTTCAGTAATTAAAGGCTGAAAAGTAATATTTGATGATGGATGATGGATAATATTGGAAAAACCATTTGGGAAGGCTACCACTTGGCAAACTTGCCCATACAGGCTGGTAAAAGGCGGAAGAAGAGGAAAAACGAGATCATTCTCGCTATAGCAAATGTGGGAGAGCTATGAGCAACCATGGCCAGCCTATTTTCAACCATTGTAGCCAGCCACGAGTGAGTTTTGAGGAGGCGATTGTAAATTCAACCCTCCACAACTAGGCGATTGCATCCAGGTACAAGATGACAACCGATTTGGATGTCTTAGCTATAGACAACAGCATTTAATGTTGTTGTGGTAGGGCAGCAGCTGCATATGACTGATTTTCAGTCATTCTTCACAACAAAACTTTGAATTTTCTCTCTACAGCTTTCTCTCTCATCTCCCAACCATTTCACAGTCTTGCTCCGAAGATCTCAGCATTTGGACCCTTGGAGGCTGAGAAATTACAAATTTCTCTACTGTGAACCCTAATTTACAACAGAAATTAGGGTTTAGCAATAGCCTCAGGAAGCATGCTAGAAATTGGAAGCTCCAAGACTTAGATTTTTCAAGGCTGAATGTGAATTTCAGCTAAATTCAGCTAGAGGACTAGCCAGCCATTGAATTTGGGGAATTTCCATCATCTATGAAGTGGATGAAAGCAAATTAAGTGCCCAAATCAAGGGGCAAAGCAAATTGAAGACTTGCTTGTCACTTTGAACAGCAAGGGGAGTTTGGATTGCGAAGGGGATCGGGAGAATCCCATTGTAAATCAACTTCTTCTTCAATAAAGCTAAAGAAATACCGAAAGGGGCGCCAATTTTGGGGCCAATCGAGTGTGCATTATCCAAGATCAATAGGTAAATTTGTATTTTCAGATTTGCATTTATTGTTTGCTGCTGTAATTAAGTTGTAATCAGGGATTTACCACCCATCCACGGAAGGAAGGTTGGCTTCAATTTCTTTTAAATTTATATATCTTAATGAAGTCCCTTCTCGCAATATGGAGATGAGAAAGTTTATCCCTGGATTACATTCAACAGTACGGCAAGCTATCAAGATGACAAAGCCTGATACTTTGAAAGCAACCCAAGATGCGGCTCCAAAAGCTGAAGGACTCCATATGCTATGGATGCTTGGTAAAGCCTCAAATGAAGAACCACAAAGGAAGAAGACCAAGATGTTTCACCAAACGAAGTCAGATAAACTAGAACTAAAGCATAAGGAAGGAAGTATACCACCTTTGCCATTCAAAAAGAAGCTATAGTATCAACAATTAGTAGAATATACAAGAGAAGGACGATGTTTCTCTTATGGAGAAAAACGACACATGGCTGGTCAATATCCTAATAAGGCAAAGAAGGAAAACCAGCCCCAAAAGACACCTCAAGCAAATGTTATACCTAAGGAATCCTTGCAATAGGATGAAACTCTGTCAGAGAAAAGGAAGCTTTTAATGGCTTGGGGTAAGATTGATAATCAACCTGTTCTCATTCATTTTGATACAACGGTTACATATCATTATATCTATCCTCGGATTTTTGAAGCTCTATATCTACCAGAGCAGAGGTTTAAAACACCAGAAATGTCAGGTGTTGATTTTTAAGGAATGGAATCTATAGTTACTCCCATTCTTGGGAAACTATGAATTGAGATAGGAGATTATGCAAATCATAAGAGTTTTATCATGGAAGATCTTGGTCATTGTGATGTTATATTAGAAATACCTTAGCATAAAAGAATAGATCCAGCCATTGACTGGAATCAAAATAAGTTTAGATTCTCTTTCAAGGGTAAAAATGTATCTTTTGATATGGGAGTCAAAGGGAACTCTATTCTCATCTTATCCCATGTACAAATTTGTAAAGCAATGAAAAAGTCTATTTTCTCAAAGATTTTTGTAAAGCGATTGAAGAGTCCATCTCAAATATGAATGAGAAACGAATGAGTTTCTTAAAGGAGTATGAAGATTGTTTTGCAAGCACTTTACCTAACAAGTTACCTCTAGGGAGGCCAAAAGATCATCACATTGATCTCATTCCTGGAAGCTCACCTCCAAATAGGCCACCCTACAATGTGAGTCCAATACAACAAGAGGAGATTATCAAGCAAGTGAATGAGTCATTGGAGAAGGGTGTAATAAGACCCAATTCCTCACCTTTTTTCACTCCGGTCCTCTTAGTGAAGAAGAAAGATAGATCTTGGTACATGTGCGTAAATTACAAAGCCCTCAATAAAATAACAATTTGAAATAGGTCTCCCATTCCACGAATTAATGATATCTTAGATAGATTGGATGAATCCAAAGTATTCAACGAGATCAACTTCAAGAGTAGCTACCACCAAATAAGGATTGCTCCTCAAGATATTCATAAAATAGTATTCATGACAACTTTTGGTTTGCATGAGTTTCTTGAGCTACCATTTGGTCTCACCAACGCTCCTGCAACCTTTAATAGAATGATGGAAAGAACCTGTAGAGCACATCAGAAGTTTACAGGTACTTTCTTTAATGATATTTTGGTTCATTCAAAAGATTAAAAAAAGAATAAGAAACACTTAAAAGTAGTATTCCAAGAACTCCATAAACACAAACTTTACATGAATGAAAAAAAGAGTGAATTTTTCCTAGAAGAGATTCACTACTTGGGCCATATTGTATCTAAAGATAGAATTCAGATGGATCTTGAAAAAGTCAAGACTATTGTAGAATGGCCAGAATTGACTAGTGTTCATGAAGTTCGAAGTTTCTTAGGATTATGTTCTTATTATAGAAGATTCATTAAATGATTTGTAGTGGTTGATGGACCATTGCATGATTTAACCAAGAAAGTAGTGGCATTTTAGTGGACCAAACAAGAGAAAGAAGCTTTTGAAGCTCTAAAATTCTATATCAACAAAGGACCTATTCTGATTACACCTAATTTGTCAAAACCTTTCTTTATGGAATGTGATGCTTCAAGAGATTGCATTGGTGCACTCTTAAACGAGGAAAGGCGGCAATTACTTATGCAGGCAAAAGGTTGCAAAATGCAGAAAAGAATGCTACTACCTATAAAAAGGAGTTAATAGCCATTATTCAAGCTTCAAAAGATTGGAGACACTATCTTTTAGGTGGAGAATTTCTCATCAAGACAAACCGTGACAATCTGAGACATTTTCTTAACCAACCAAAGATTTCTAAGAAGCATATTCAATGGGCCAATTATTTAGCTCAATTTAACTTTCAAATATCCCCTCCGCACTTACTCCCATTGCCAAGACGTATTCTCTAATGCACCCACGGCTCAAGTTCCTACTACAACCTCAAAAGCACTCATGTGCTTCCACTTTGAAGGTAAAATGGAAGGATAGCTAGATGAACTCTGACTTGGTGAAAGATAAATTGATGATGTCTTTGGACGGGTCTTCCTTTATATCCTTGGTGGGAGGTGTTGCTCTTGAAACCTTATCATGAGGGATGTTGGATCCCCTAAGACCCCCTGACTAGGACCCATTACAAAAAGGGGGGGGGGGAGGGGGAAGAGAGAGAGAGAGTTGGGAGGGGGCGAGGGGGGGTGGGGGAGGGGATGGGGGGGGTTTTGATAACATTTTGCTTCGTGGATATTACTATTGTACTTTGCATCATTATCCATCTCATCAAGATGATTATGATTGTAAGGGTGCTTAGACAAGTCAACAATTATCCTACAAGGGCATTGTCCAAGTGGCACCATTGCATAGCATTTTGCATAATTCTGACATATTGTATTGCCCTTTGTATTATCCCATGCATTGATAACCTATTTTTGTAAACATGCATTTGTGTGTATTTATCCCTCTTTGGTTAGAGAGGAGAGTGGTCGACTCTCAATCCACCATATTTACAACAGCTCACATGGTAGTTTCTTTGGGCAGTCCCTATGGCAGCTCTATATACATACCACCTATACCTTTCCTTTTTTACTGGCATCCACAAGTAATCGTGATAGCTTGTCTATTTCATGGTGTATTGGATCTAACCATCCCTTCTCATTTCCCAAAGGGACATTGATGCTTGATAGGACACAAAGGATTACTCCAAAGAAAAAGGTTCAAGGTGGTTCCATCTGTCTTTGGAGATCTTGATAACCCTTTATTCGATGCCTTGCCCTCTCTAGGGTGACCCTTTGGGCTCCCTTGGTAAGATAACCATTGCCTCTGTAGTCTTGATAGGCCATTGGGATGCCTTGGGATAATTAGGCTTGAGAGGGAATATAAAGCTAAAACAAGCATCCGAGGCGGATTAACTCTTATTACAGTCCTAAAACTCAAAATTCCCAAACTTCCATTAGAAAGAGACCTATTCCTAGAGATTGTCTATGCCCCATCCTAATTTGGGAGAATCCACACTTCTATAGTCAGATATGAAAGATACAATGTGGTACTAAATGGTACCTTACAATTTTATAAGATATGATACAATATTGATACTTTTTTTAAAAAAACTTGTTTTTTTTTGTTTAACTATAAAGATAGAACACATGTTTAAAGTGAAAATATGTCATTATAAAATAAGATGAATACATGAGATTAACAGCAAAAATTGGCATATACTAAGCCATCACAATTACATGCGCAACATGCAGTACAATAACATATATCATACATGGATCGTAGACCATAGGTACGACTCAAGAGTTGATACAGTGATACAAATAACGAGGCATTATTATCTCATCATTATCATCACAACCATCTGAGTGCTCGTCAAGAGAGTTTAAAGATAGACTCATCGGCATCAAATGATGAGACAATCTCATGCTCATCCTCACTGATGAGGTTACCATCATCATCAAATGATGGCTTCCTAGGCAATGGCTATGTAGGCAAGAGGGGGATGTCATCATGATACACAAGATAAGAGCTACTAGAGCCCCACCTCATGTATGTTTGCAAACCACTCCTCATCAATATCAAAGGACGTCGAATGACCATGCCTTTGTTGCTAGCTATTTGAACTCCTCGCCCATGAGCACACTGAGTGTAATAAGTGCCACAAGTATCTGCTACTATAAACTCTCTATAGAAATTTGCAAAGATCATCTCCTCATCATCATCAATCTCCTAATATACACTTGAAAGACTGTCGCCCATCAACTTGAATGTATCAACATTCACCTACACAATGCACATAAGATTGTAAATACTAAATTGTAAAGTATAAAGTTCAAAACAACAAATCAAAATCTCACTTATCATTTTAAATTTATGAATCATGATTTATGGTTAAGTGTTTACCTACTTTGGACTATCCATGCTCGTCATGGCCCTCATCATGCATAAGTTAGTGTGGCAATAAACTAGCCGCTCTAACTATCGTATTGGGGGTAAAGGCGCCTGTACCTAGCCACCCATGTATTAGTTACACTGACAGTACCCCCATACCCGCACACCTATACACTGCAGGTGGCAAGCGCCCATCACTCTCACTTTATTCTTCGTTCTTTCAATGGCATTTGAATAAAGGGAAGGCCAGTCACACATTATGACTATTGGAGTTCCCACATCTTGTGCATCTCTCTCTCTTGCTCTTGCTCCTTCCACCATAGCTCTTGCATTCGCTCCGTGCTTCCACTTTAGGGCTCACTCTCTTCAACTGGTGATAGAGCCATCTTCCTTGAGAGCTTAAGCCCGCCGACCTGGCATTACTTCACAGCTTGTGGAGAAAAGCTTCAATTCACAATTTCAATGGCAACCACCATGGATTCTTCATCTTGAGGCATGCATTTAGCTCTATCTTCTACTTGGCTTCTTCCTTCCCTTTGCAACTTGTTCCAGGGCATTACTCAGTTCATTTGAGCACCTTAGAGTGCTTCCAAAACCTCAATACCATCAGCAGGAGTAGTAATAGGAGCAGCAACATCAGCGTGATTTGTGTTTATTTGTTGCCCCCTCCTTCCTGATCAGTCTGCCCCATCCTCCAGCTCTTAGCACTCCTCTTGGCTCTTGGCAATCTTTGGAATCTTTCCCGAAATCTTTGGTATGAGTTTGCGCATCACTTGGAGCTCTTGGGTTCAACCATTAGCTCACAGTTTATGACAGTTTGCTGTACTACAGTTTTGGACAGTCCTTCACTCATTGTCAAGAGGTCATTTTTGCTTCTTGAGATGTCTATTCGATGCCGAATCATAAAGGGATGTTATGCCAATTTATTGGAATGCTATGGAATTACAGAGGTTTTTACTGCTGTAATAAGCAGGACTAAGTGTGATTTTATCAGTGAAACATATGCCTATTGCTCCTGGGTGCTTACCGATTATTCAAGGTGATGTACCAATGCTTATGGTTCATATTATATACTTGGTTATGCTTCCAGATTGCCTTTGAGCTGAGATTGGAGCTTTAAATATTGACATTGATTGTCATTCACTATTATGTATGGTTATTTGATGCTCCAGTATAAGCGCTTTGCAAGTTACTTGGGTTGGATGCTCGCAGATATATGCTACTTGGATCTTGGATGTATGGATGCCTTCCACATGATGCTTTGAGCTTTGTTTGCTCATCTTGCATTCGACTTTTATTCCAGTGGAAGCCGCTACTTAATACTTGGATGTTACATTAAGCATTTGGTTATGCAATTGAGCTTGAGAGTCTCACAGTGAGACCGTGGGACTTAGTGACATGTACATGCTCTTGTCATGCTTTATGTACACAGAGTCGATGCTTAGTGGGCTGATCTCACATTCCTCTTGGGCCTACACCTAACTATGTCACGATGTTGTTAATGATGTATACATCTTGGTTGGTTATGTATTAAGCTTCCATTACATTGCTCAGTTCGTTGTGCCTTTAGTTGGTCTCCTCCGTTACCCGTGAGACCCACTCTATGCATGATGGTTATGCCTATGGGATATATCTCAATCTGACACCCCGATCCTTTGACAATTCTCAGTGTCAATCACATCTTCACTCGCTACTAGTTGGAGCTATTCCCTAGCAATTGCAATTTGTCTTATATCAATGATTGCCCCTCTTTCGCATTGATTTTTTACTGATGTACCTCATCTTCAACATGTTGTAATTAGAGTTTACTACACTGTTTATGCAAGCAATCACCTTCATTTGACAGTTCTTTGCCTTGAGTTCGTGGACAGTTCATTACTTGGTCAGTACCCCTAGTTTCCGCTTGATTTGGCAATGGTTTAAGGGCTGTTTGTAGTGATTACAGCAGCCTTCTTTGATAGTTTGTGTACTTGTTTGCATTCATTATGGCTGGTGGCTCAACTAATAGTGCTATCTTTGATATTGACAAGTTGAATGGCACCAACTACAACTACTGGAAGGCCCAAATCTAGCAAGTTTTAATGCAGAAAATGTAGGTTAGGCCTTTGAAACATAAGGGTCAAGCCCAAACTTATCGATGCACATGATTGGGCAAATTAGATGAACTATGTAAGTCCACCATCATATTATCCCTCTCTAAGCAAGTATTCTATAATGTTGTCTCTAATGGGCAATCCGAATGGAAATTATGGGAAAGGTTCACAATGTCTATGACAAGCAAAACCCCACTTCTCAAATGTATTGGTTGAAGCAACTCATGGACCTTCGCATGAAGGACTTCTATATCTACAAACTTAAATGAGTTTCATTCCATTATCAATCATTTGTCTTCATAGAGGATTGAATTCAAGGGCACTCTTCTTTCCTTGTTCCTCTTAGTTACACTACCTGAATCATGGGACGCATTTCGTACTGCTATGTGTGCCAACATACCTACTGATGGGTTACAATTGTAGGATGTAGAGGGTGCACCCTTGACTGAAGAGGTTAACAAAAAAAATACCGATGCTCCCCGCACCTCTCGTGCTTTGACAATTCGAGGCAATAATAATAGGAGTGGTAATGACCGCCGTGGGAGAGACTCTGAACGATCTCACTCTTAGTCACATAGACAGTCTCACAGTAAATCCTGTGGACCATCTCGCTCTCAGTCACATGGACAGTCTCGCAATAAGTCCCGTGGCCATAAGTCCTCATTGACTTGTCACTACTATGGGAAAGCAGGGCATATTCGGCCACAATGCCATAAGATGCACGAGGACAAGCACAAAGAAAAGGGCAAGGATAAAGCACAGGACAAAAATGATGATTGCAGCATTGTCCCTAGCAAGTCCAATGTTAAGATTGAAGAGATTAATGTTATACAGAGTGATTATGATGATGATTTCATACTTGCAGCTTCTTCTCTTGATACTCCACAGCTGATTGATGCTTTGTTAAGATATACTCAATGTTGGCTGATAGACTCACGGACTTCTTTTCATGTGACCCCTCATAGAGAGTGGTTTCACTTCTATTGCAATTTAATTGGCTCTGTCCATTTGGATAATGGCCTAGCATTGGAGATAGTTGGTATTGGTGATATCCATGCAATTTGGTTCAGGTTGCATGTTTACTCTTCATGATGTACGTCACGTACCAGCTCTCACAAAGAGCCTTATCTCTACTAGCACTTTGGATGATGCAAGTTATGTGGTTTCTTTTGGTGATTCCTCATGGAAGATTACCCATGGGAATCTTGTCATCGCACATGGTGCTAAGTCCAATACTCTCTACCCCTTGCTTGTATCTGGGTCAATTGATCATATTTTGGCAGTGGATACAATTCTACATATATCTCTTTGGCATCATCGCCTTAGGCACATATCCTTGAAAAGAATGAAAATGCTTACTCGTTTGTAGTACCTTCCATCCCTTGACTATTAGTGCTTTGAGTCTTGTGATCATAATTTATATGGCACGTAAACATGTAATATGTATAAAAAGTTTGGTATGACACGCATGGATGAGCCATTGACTCTTGTTCATTTGAATGTATGTGGTCCCATGCCCTGGAAGTCATTAGGTGATGCGAAGTACTTTGTTACTTTTATTGATGACTATACGCATAAAGTTTGGGCATATCCTATTAAGTAGAGCGACCGAACAAAAAAATGGGCTCCTGCCGTCGCGTTCGCTACGCTCCAACCCTCGCCATTGCCCCAATTCCCCCCCACATCTGTCCCGCTACTCCCCCGTCCGCCTCCACCCTTGCTCCACGCCTCCGTCCCCGCCTACTCACCCACGCCACCTGCTCACCTCCGCCTGGAAACCCACCCCCCCCCCGCCTGATCCCGCCCTGTCCTCCCACCTGAGGAGCTGTTTTCCCGCCTCTCCGCCCTAACCCCTCCGCCTCCACCGTCTGCCCCTTCGCCTTTTATTGTACAAAGGCCCAACTCTGTCCGACAGGCCTAACACACGCATTTGCCCGTTGCGAGCTAGCCTATAGCGGTGTCCAACACCTCCCCCACCATGTAAAAAGAATTTTTCACCCCCCCCCCCCTCGCCATCGGCCTCCTCCCCTCCAATTGCTCCCTTTCTCCACAATAGCGTGAGTGGTAGGTCCTCAGCAAGGACGCGCAATGGAAACCTCTGGTCAGACACCGGTGCATTCTACGAGTGCCCCTTCGACTGCAGCAACATCCCCTCTCCCCCCCCGGGCCGCACAGCAACGTGAGTGGTAGGTCCTCTACAGGGGCGCGCAATGGAAACCTCTAGTTAGACGCCGATGCATTCTACGAGTGCCCCCCAATCAAATACCTTGCGCATCGCCCTCTCTGAGGAACAACTCTTAGCAGTCCGTGCCACAGAACTGGAGCTTAAAGAAACAGTGATCTTTGGTCAGGTAGTAGGACATTCCCCATCCAGGGTCCAGCTTCAAGATTGGCTTCACTCCACGCTGCGCATCGGCAGGCGGTCCTAATGGATCAAGGGATCTTCATGGTACAACTCACCTCAGCAGACGTAGCACAGGAGCTACTAGCTAGCTCACCCTATGCCTCCGCGAAGGGGATCATACATATGGTTCCCTGGTACAGTGGCTTCACAGTGAAGGCACTCGCGCTCCACAACAATTTCCTTAGACACCGATCACCCTACTCTTTCCCGGACTAGCAATAGAGTATCGTCAACTTGTGAAAGACTTTGAACGGCTCTTCAGCACTGTTCTTCCCGCCTCCTTCGAGAATGCAGTGACAGCCACAAGACCTCGAGAAAAGCACAGTGGATGTGACCGTCAGGTGTGGATGTGACCATCGGGTCCATCGTACGGAAGGGTGGTCTCGGTTAGCCGAGAGCTTTCCTCAATGGATTTTATCGATGCGAACGTTAGATAGACAAGGACCTTAAAACTTGTAAGTTAAAACCCGATTCATGCTGTTTTAGGGAATCGGAATGGGACTATGCCTTATGGGCAAAGAGGTTGAGTGACACATCTCTCTCGTTTCCCATTCTCCTTGAACCAAGTGCGCATGGATCCGCTTCGGTTCAAGAGTTTCTGCGCAAAGTAGGGCATTTGAAATCCGACGCTAGACGTCCGTTAGGAGACCCGACTGTTAGGAACCCTGACTTTAGGTCGGTCCTAGTGGGGACGCCTAGATACGTTTCGTTGCGAAACATATTCCGGAGACTCTAGCTAATAAACCCTGTGTCATTCCTTGGGAGTACCAGGCGGCGTCTTCTAGGATTATCTCTCGATGGAGTACTAAAGGCGTGTTCGGCAAATAGATAGGTAGACACGTTACACTTTGCCCGCTTTGATGGAGATGAAAATGTCCCAAATTCAATTATTTGCTAGTCACTCCACTTGAAAAGGCTAAAAACAACTTCAGCCCTGTTGAATCCAAGTCTCAGAGCTTCCAATTTCTGGCACGCTTCCTAAGGCTGCTGCTAAACCCTAATTTCTGCTGCAAATTTGAGTTTACAACAGAGAAATCTGAAATTTCTCAGCCTCCAAGGGTCCAAATGCTGAGATCTTCGGAGCAAAGGTGTGAAATGGCTGGGAGATGAGAGGGAAAGCTGTAGAGAGAGAAAATTCAGAGTTTTGTCGTGAAGAATGACTGAAAATCAGTCAAATGCAGCTGCTGCCCTGCCACAACAGCTTGTAGATGCAAAGAACTGAAGAAAATCAGTCATTTACTGCTGCTGCCCTGTCTCAACAGCCTATAGATGCTGTCTCCTGCTATTGATTGGTCCTCTTCTGTCCTTGGCAGCCTCAGAAGGTCCTCCAATGGCTGCAAATCAGACCAGCAACCTCCCCTCCCTCTCTCTTGCAGACTGAATTTATAAAAATGCCTCTCTCTAGCCTCTAAAGACGTTTTTCAATCTTGCATGGGCATTTTTGACAAGTGGCAGCCTTCCCAAATGGTTTTTTCAGCATTTTTCATAATTAAGTATTAATTTTTAGTCTTTGAATACTGAAGATTAATCTAATAATTATTTCGATGCCCTGAAAAATAATCTGATTAGCCAATAATTAAATTGGCTAGGCAACTTCCAATCCCGAGTGTCTCTACGCCATCTTTGACCATCAGATTGGCGTTAGGTACCATTAAACACCACTTCTCTAGTGTCACCAACTAACACTTATGGCCAAATGGATGACCTAGGCCAACAACTGGTATGAGATACCACCAAGTATCTGTGCAGCATAACTTATAGTAACTTTTCCCTTTGACATCCCATGATTTCTTCAGGTCCCGAGCTCATAAATTTACTTTAACCCCAATTGCACCCCACATGTGCAACATTTACTTAATCATGTGATTAAAAATTAATCCACATGATAATTGAGGTTTCAAAAATGCATGTCCTGATAACACACTCTCTCTCTCTTGCTCTTGCTCCTTCCACCGTAGCTCTTGCTTCCACTCCGAGCTTCCACTTCAAGGCTCACTCCCTTCATATCATGTGCTAAGCTGATTGCAAATCTTTGTGTGAATAAGAGAATAGGTACTTTAGTTTCTCTCAAATGCACCCGAAAAGCATCCTAAGCAAGAACTCTCATGGCCAAGGATTGAAGAGGCTCCAGCACATACCCAAAATTCTGCCACTAAAAGAGATGCTTTACAAGTGACTCTCTCCTCTAACAAGTGGAAGAAGTAAACGCCACGTACCCTCTCTAATTTACATAGTAGCCTAGTTCCTCTAGCACTTCATTGTGGTCATCCACAAACAGAGCTATCTATCATCTATGAAGGCCGGTGACTCGTAGGCTCAATGTACCATTGCTACAAAACCATGGATGGCTTATACATCCATCCCTATCTTCTCTCTGCTATCTCTAGAACGTGTGCATGTTATCTATCTTTGATCACTGTGCAAGCCCGCATAAAACCAACGCTCCTCCTTCAAAAGGGTGGTAATGACCTAATTAACACTTAATTACAACAAAAAGCAAACTTACATAAAATGAAATATACACTTTACTAGTTTATCTTGGACAGCCAACCCAGTTGGTCACAAAACTTGGCACCCCTTATAGTATTTCTTTAACTTGTATTACAAGTGAATGGAATATAAATGAGATTTTTCAACCTCCACTAATCCAAGTGCCTCTTGTTGTCATAAATGACCAACAAGACTTCAAATCAATTTGTCCTTTGATTTGCTAGGGAATTGGCCTTCCCCTGTGCTCCTTGGAGTTGTCAAACCCTAATTTTTGCTGTAAATTAGTTCATGAGTAGGGATAGGTGTTTATGCCAATATGCCACTTCCTCCTCCTCTAGTGAATCCCCTTCTCATCTTGGCAAGAATCTCGTCCACAATATTTTGAGGGATTTCCTTGCATAGAGCAACTTGCCCCTCCATCTTGGAAAGATGTTGGAGAAGTAAGGTCACACTACTTGTATAGCACTTCTCATAACACTTGTACGTCCAATGGTGGGAGTTTGACTTCTTTGTGTCCTTCTCCACATGGATGGCATGCAAATTAAAGGCCTCAAGATTCTCGCGTCATGATGCTGATGGAGAGAGAGAGAGAGAGAGAGAGAGAGGCTTGGGAGAGGGAGAGTAAGAGGCTTGACTCTTGAGAGAGAGGGAGAGGGTTCTTCAAGAAGTCTATGGAGAATATCTCAATTCAAGCTACATTCTACTACCAGTGCTTGCCTTTAGACACTCCTCTACAACTGACAACAGCTGATTTGGCTGCATTTGCTGTTGTTACCCTGTTTCAGCCTGTGTTCAATGTTCTCTAACTATCGCCTACTGCTGTTCACTCCAAATCTGCATACATTTACAGCTGATGTCATCAACCGATATGTGTTTGCTGTCCAAGCTGCCATTCAAATGGCCACATCATCACTGACGGCTGCGTCTTCACTCCAGCTGCTGTTGTCTGCATCATCTGACACTTTTTCAGCCAGCTGCCTATTGTTTCAAGCTTTCCAGCTTCGTCTAGCACTAATCCAAACTTCCTTGATCTAGGTTTGCTGCTATCAAACACGTTAGGATGTTGTCTACTGCATTTCAGGGTATGACAAACTCTCTAGCTCATACTCTTTGTCCCCATCCTAGAGACAAGGGAGTTCGAGGTTCAATATATTATATGCCCCTTGCATAGTGTGTTTGCTGAATTGAGCATTGCATTTATTCATTCATCTTCAGTGTTCATTGTCTCTAAGTCACCCTAATCCTACTAAGTTCTTTTATCAATGTAAGCATTGTTGTACTATTGTTTTTGTTAACTATAGACGATAGACGAGTATTTCTTTACACTACATGCCTTTAATATTAAAAGAGGACCTAACCGTGAATGTACAAAACACCAAGGTCATAATCTTTGATACCTTTGCTAGTTGATTTGCCAACTAGGCACCTCAATTCACCTACCGACTAGCAATACAACGAAGCAAGTATCCTTCTATGTCCACTTGAGGTCACTCTCTCTAGACCCGATTTCTACATGAGGAGAGCTACAAAGATAGACGCATGGAGGTTTGCAGCGCTAATTGCCCTAGGAGACAATCTACCCATATCCAATTGCTAGAACCACCAACAAAGATTTGATTTTTTTACATACTAACCATTTCGATCATGAGGTATGGAGCTATTATCAAGGGACTTGATCTTCATAGCATATGGCCAAGGATGGTGAGGCCGTTAGTTATGATGATTGCCAAGATGACACAACAAACATCTATACGACATGAGATCATATGAGCAAAATTAGCTATTACATGAATGGTAGTTGAGACTCTCTCTTCTATGTTGTCATATATATCACACACCATAGGAGCTGAACCCAAACAAGTTTCTTGGATTGGCACTATTTTTCTCACATGTAGCTTGCAATACAAGATACAAGTTGATGGTTTGCACATAATAGCACATGTTTTAGAAACTATGGCCTCTTGATGGATGCAATACCACTTAGACCATAAATAAACTAAGTGCGCCTACATTGCAGCTCAGCCACACAAACCCAAACTAAGTTATCACAATAGACATTACTAAGATAGGCATTACAAGGACATGAATTCCACTAGCAGTAGCACTTGGCACAAAGACAGCCTTCTATAAGGGACATCATTCCTTACTTTCAAATGATGGCCTCTTCATCGAACTAGGGCACTTGGATGTGAGATGTGTTGTACATCATCTATGGACTCCCTTACAATGGCTTCGAGTTGAGGTATAGAGATACTTCAAAGAGACATGGGAGAAGATGCATTAGGGATACCAAATGGAGGGGGTGGAGAAACAATCACACTACATATGCAAATGCCCTTCCCAGTATGAGCTAGGAGGCAACTATTGATTGGGCCTAAATTACGATACATGAGTATAGAGAGACCACTCATTATGAGGACTACTTGGCATGATATAGAGCAAGTCATCCATAGCACATGAAATCATTCGACCAAAGTTGGCAACAACTCCAGTGATCACGGAGGCTTTGTTTCAAGCTATGAAATGCATACAAGAATTTGGGAGCTCCGCAACACAAATACCCTAAATTGGCATTGATTTCATTGAGATGATTAATAGAGGGAGGGGATGCCAGTTGCTAGTATGCTCAAATACAGATGTGGCCTGGGGCGCATACATTACAAGTTGATCACTTCCCACCTTTCTAGAGCAGCTTGGATTGCCCACATTTGGAGCTCACCTCCCCCAAAAGGAACGTGGTCATTAGGATGGACGTTGTTAGATTGGATATGGAGAAAACTTGGATCAGCCTTTGAGAGCCACTTGACTGAAAGGTTTCTCATTACCAGCACCATTGGGGGAGGACCAAAGCATCTCAGCACATAGGATTGATGACTACTTGGAATAGCCGATTAGGGAGCTTGGGCAAATACCATGGATCCACCTCTCCCGCTCCAAAGATTTCTCATTACCAGCACCATTTCCTACATATCTCACATTATGGGTTTGTCACTGGGCCCACATACACAGATGTACACCTCTCACATGGGATACAAAGTGTCAATGGATAAATCCACATCTCTTTGCACCAGTCGAGGATAGAGATAGCCTGCCACATACATGCAGCTGTAGCAGACCATATTTGCTAGTTATGACATGAGGAGGTAGAGTAATGGGAACCTTGTGTATGCTGATGCACAATATGTTCTGAGATCAGAGGTAGATACCACTGTCAAGTCTGAGAGGGTTTTTTTTACCTCTTTTTCAGAGTGATGGAGTATGAGGATTAGACATTCCTGGGTCTGTTCCTCTCAGAGATCAAGAGGTACAAGGATAGTCTAGTAAAAGACATGAGAGCAGATGTTGACCCACCTGTACAGAGGACCCTCACAGATTTCTTCAAGCACTCCAGTCAGCACACCACCTACTACCAATTCCACATCAACCATGCCATAGGACAGCAGACACAGCATAGGGGAGTCATAGTGAACCAGGCTATTATCTTATACAAATCATATCACCCACAACCACCAGGACCTTGCCCTCAACCACCATACCTTCATCAAATCAGAGTAATTACTACCTGCCACAGGAGACACATGCCTCATTTCAGTGGCCTATCTATCTCGGATCACCCTACGAGGTAGATCCTCAACAACTGGAGATGGTAGCAGCCCCACTGATCAGTATCAGTTCATTTTCTAACTAATCAGCATTCTACATACTTTTAAATTTTTATCAATTTTTCATGCTTTGGTTATAGGATGTTACACTTACAGTTCATACAACTGTGAGTTCAGTCAGTTCGTTTATTGTCACTCATTTTGATTTGTTGTTCTTCATTGATGACCCAACACTAGCAATCATATTGATTGTTTGGTTCCCATAGGCTCTCTCTCTCTCTCTCTCTCTCTCTCTCTCTCTCTCTCTCTCTCTCTCTCTCTCTCTCTCTCTCTCTCTCATCATCATCATTTTGGTCCTCACATATGTATAATCACACACACATGGTATCATCGATTCATGGAGATAATCATGCCTGCCAATAAAGCATTCGATCAAGCACTCTGCAATAGGCCACTAATGAAATGAATCCTGAGACTATCATGCATCCTAGCAAAGTTTTGCGTTGTGCAACACATGATGCTTATCAATACAAAGATCTCTCTGCAAAAATGAGAACAGGAGAATGGAGGAGGAGGTTAGCATACCTGAGAAAACATTTGTTGGCCGTTCCAAACAGGCTCCTCGCAATAGACAACGATAGGGATCCTCCAACAAAGTAGTCTTCTCTTGCTATGACCACCACCAATGGGGATCCTCCCCTCCAAGTAGATCTCCGCCAAGTAGATCTCTCGTCACCCCTCAACTCAATTAAGTAGCGTTTCTCTCTCTTAGCTTCCATGTGCCTTTTATAGTAAAGGCGATGTATGACTAGGCCTTGGTATAAGAGATTGTCACCGGTTGCCAGCCAATGATTACTATGTCTGAGTAGGGCCCCACCTTCGGAAAAGGTCCCATCATCATACATGATTTATGTTGCCTAATTGCCAAAATGTGACTCTTTGATCTTACATGTAGGCCCTAAACATAAGACTATATTGAGCAAATGTACTTTCACCTAGTAGTGATATGTTTATAACCTTTTTTCTATCTTGAAGAGACAAAGGAACCATACTTATGAAGAAAGGGAAAGGGGGCTAGGACTCTTTAAAGGTGGAAATTGAGAGATTTTTCAATTATGGACTAAGAATTATTCAAAAGTTGATGGTGAACAAATTGCTTAATGAAAAAGTGGCAACTAGTCTGCAACATTCAAACTAACACGTGTGCTAACTACGTGCAAGGGGTGTAGCAACACCTGCTGAGAACATTGTTAAATTGCATAGACCTATTGTGGAGGGAATGGAAGTGTATGGCATTGGCATTATCAAAGATCCTCTTGTGGACATGCAAGGGATGGAGTAAGCAATGGACGGGGACCTTAGAATCCTTGCAATGACAACAAAGGAAGCTCTAGTTATTAGTGAATATTAAGGGTCTTTAAGGCATCAATTGTCTTTTTCCTACCTAACTAGAAACTAGCCAATGTGGAGTGCACAAACAATCTTTTAATGAATTCTTTTTAATCTCGTCGTGCAACATCACTAAGGAATAGCACTGGGCTAATCCGTGTCATTGAACCTCTTAAACTTGTATAAACCATATCCTATATGCAAAGATATGTAAAGAAACCAACAATATAATCAGATATCTTTCCATTTTAGACCCACACCCTCTACCATTCAAATTGTGCAAATGTAGAGAGATTTCGTGATAATTTTTCGTAGAAACGAGCCCTAAAACATACACTTTAATACATGAATAAAGGAAATTTGAGGCAAAACTTCACGCTTCACCTTTATTATATATTCACAAATATTCTCCTAATTTTTCATTATTTTTAATATGCATAAACTATTTTTCTCGAAATTTTCTCCTTCTTTTGACTATTTTTCATGAAATTTTTCAGTTATTTCAACAAAAATTATTAATTTTTTTTATTTTTCTAATTTGTATGACAGACATGAAGTGTCATCCATCGACATATTCAATTTCATGCCATATGAATATCATTTGATCCATAAATCCCAAGAAATCCACTATTTTCTATTAAATCTCGTATTTCAAGTTTTGCGATTTTATTGTTTTTCATATACAAAAAGGAAATGAATGATTTTCTAACATTGTATATATCAACAAACATGTTTCAATCATTCGCAACTATTTTTTCATAGAAACTAAATAAAGATCGCTTACTCAAAAATTTGCATGTGTATGCCGAGGAAATGGAGCTGTGTATGTAATTTCCTAGCGATTGATGCTTCCAAATCACCCGATCTATGTTCACTATACTTCTGAACCATTTTCCATCTCAAATTCATCAAATCAACTCTCCCTCTCTTTTTCATAAGCAACAATATGAACAAGGAACAAGGAGGAGACAGAAAGACTCGTTTTCTACCTTGATGAATACTACATCATTCCTCGTGATAATCGGAGCATTGACGAGCAAAAAATTAGAGCATTCAATGCCCAAGAGTAGGAAGAGAATGATTGCAATCTCGAAAATCCAAATTTTTGGGGGATGGAGGAGGCGTCGAAAAAAATGCCCCCCTCTTATGTCGTTCCAATTCTTGAAGTTAAGCTCTTCTTAAGCATGATTAATCATAGCTTTAAATTATCTACTTCATAGTTTGTCATTTTTACACTTGGTTACAAGTGGTTTCAGCCAAGTTGAGGGAAAAACAGTATTGGAATTGCAATCCCAACGACTAGATGGGCCACTTTCTAGTGTCAAAATCTATCACCTTGGCCTCTATCGCATGCTTTTCGACTTTTGGATCCAATAGCTGCTTCATAATGCCAAACCTTGTGGCTATTAAATGGGAGGTTAAACAGATTTCAATTGACGAACGAATACTTGCATTAGATTCCTAGTGTCACAATGCATCTAGGAAAACTCTAGCTCCTTGATCTGCAACCATTTAATTTGTATTAAAAATGCCTATTTTATGGGTCTTAGACTTATTTTACACTTGAACTCTAGCTTTAAAATCTACTCTCATTGATGACCACAAGATAGGGCAACTCAACCTATCAAAGTCATGAATTGATCTACACAAACAAAAACCATAAAGAGCATCAAGCTAATACAAAGAAGAATACTCAACAAAACATAACCACAACTCTCACCCTACCCCCTGACAAGATCAAAGCATGAAGTTCACAAGGGATAGGCCAAGAATAATCTGACACAGATTTGAAACTAGTCGCTAATAACCAATTTCTCCAACACAGACTCACTGAAAAGAACTATCAAAGGAGTCATCCTAAGTGGTGGTCTGACCTACCTACCTAACCTAGGACAACTAGACCAAGAACTCATACTAGGCAAGGACTTCTATAGCTTGGTCTATAAAAAGCCACATATGTTTTTCATTTGATCACATTTTTCCTTTAATTTGTTATACTCGAGCGTGTAAAAAGGAGGGAGCTGAGTATGTTGTGACCCAAGGAGAATAGGGCATCGGCCTTAGGTCCTGTCTCGATACCCAAGAACCTACCAAGCTCTCACAAGGTGACACTAAATCCTTTTTCTTCAGCTCACCTTTATTTTTGCTCCAACCATTCTTACTTTTTTTTTGGCTAGATGCCACCCCTAGGAAGACAAGGCATTGGACTCGTTCCCCCTAGGAACCTACTAGGCCTTTGCAAGGTAGTGATTATCTGCTCTTTGAAAAATTTTCCCCTTAATCCCCAAACACGCTGAACCTAAACCTGGGACTTCATGCCTTGTATGCCGATCCCTCACCAAAAAGAAAAAATTTCCCCACATACATATAACCATAAAGCATAAAGGGAAAGAGTTTGTAAAGGAAGGATATCACCTAGACTTAGCCACAAGAAGCTTCTACACAGTAAGAGACTCTCTGCAGGTACTTCGTCGAATTTGTTTAATGTAGCATTAAAACAAAAAACCATTAACCATACTTGCACCAAACAAATAAATGGCCCTCTTGACCTAATGAAATCCAACATTAAATCCAATGAGAACAATCCTCTTAGGCTCAGGAGATCCAACAAACTTTCTACAAGAATAAAGGGTTATCTTAGCCTAATGAAATTAACCCATAAAACACACCATTCAGCATCCTACTACTAAAAATAAACCCTGCGCCCCCACATAAACCATATTGAAACACAAAACTAGACCAAGGGGATGGCCTACTCGGGCCCTACACTAAATGCATCAAATTATTCGCTAACCCCTACATAAATAGCAAGGGGTGTCCTACGAATATGTTGTTGAACAATCCGATGCGTCCATGACAGAATAGGAAGATGGTCAATTGCCACCTAACTCATAACTTATACCAACCCCATTGGTGACCAAAACATGATATATTAGCCAAGCAGTCCCCACAATAGCCCTAGACTAAAATTAGGAGGCAATTGTTAAAATCCCTCAGGACCACAATTAAGAAAGACATCTTCAACAAAGGCATAATTAGCCAAGGAATTTGCAAAGTGATTCCACTATCAGGGAATCAACTGACAAGCCACTACCTTAAAGATCTCAAGGGCGTCCAAGGTTACACTATAGTACATTCTTAGAATGGGATCTCTCGCACTATAGGTCCCATTAAACTGGTTGATCACTAACTTCAAGTCACCTTTCACTAATAACCAGAAAATACTACCATGTCTAGCTAGATTTAACCCCACGATCAAGGGCTTGTATTCCACCATGTTATTTATAAAAGTAGTGCCTAAATATGCTCCCATATTTAAAACGACTCAATGATGGGGGATCATTTATGATAACCCCAACATTCGCATGCTTAGCAAGTCCTCGAGAAGCTCCATCAAAATATAATGTATAAACCTAGACTTCATTGATACAATCTACCATGGCAATCAACCTACTCGTACTTATGATCATCAAAATCCAATCAAGAGAGAGGGTGTAAGAGAGATACAATCCCTCCTTCCTCACTGAACTCAATAGGAATGCCGGTAACAACCCTATGACAATGGTGGAAATAAACCTTAATATTTCACATAAAATATCCATCTTGCCACTCAATAATATGATAACCCTTACTCCACTAGATTATTGTGCCTTGGTGGTAACATAGCTCTAAATATGGATGCTCAAGATAAGGAATAAAATTTCCCATCTAATAGTCTTGATACCCTCTACAAGTTTAAGTTGAATATTGAAGGACCTACAAAGGCACCAAGTTTGACGTTAGTCCCTATACATAATAAGGCCTCAATTTATTGAACTTTATCCCTTGCAAGTCTGCTAAAAAGGTTGTAGAGGCATTTTTTCCTATATGAACAAACTTATAAGGACCATCCCATTTGGGTTTCAACTTGCCTGGGAAAAGCTCATGACAGACATCATGATATAAAACCAATTGACCCTTAGCAAAATTATAATTCTTAGTTCAAAGGTCATGAAGCATTTTCATTCGCTTCTTCCCTACTTCCTGATGTAACAAGGCGTATAATCTACTATTGTCAAGATGTGCAAGGGAGATGAACCTTTCGTATAACGCTTTTGCTTCTTCCAAGGAATGATTTAGAGTGAACCTTATTGTAGGCAGCTCAATCTCCAAGGGTGGAACACACTCTTCCCCATACACTAATTTAAAAAGGGTATGGCATGTATCTCTTTTGAATGTCGTATTATAAGCCCAAAAATCCACATACAACTTCTTATTCCAATCCAACTTACCTTCTAATATAGTCTTGAATAGAATCCCCACAAGCTACTTATTGGTACTCTCTATTTTCCCATTAGCTAAGGGGCTATAAGGCATAGTCTTATTATGTTTAATCTTTAGAGCTTTCTATCAAAGCATCAATCACTTTATTCAAAAAATGTGTCCCACGATCAAACACAAGTTCCTTAGGTGGACCAAAATGGCAAACAATTTATTCCAAAATAAAACTAGCTATTTTCTTAGCATTGTCCTTCATCGCAGCACAAGCTTCAAACCACTTCATAAAATAGTCTATTGCCATAATGATATAATGCTTTCATGTAGTTGACAAAGGATGTATAGGTCCAATGAAATCAATGGCCCACTTCTCAAATAGTAGTATAGCTATAATGGGAGCTAGTGGATGCTTTCTATTGTCCCTATAATCATGTTTTTGATATGTATCACGTCTCCTAACATACACAAATGCATATTGGAAAATGGATGGCCACCAATATAGGGCAATTCAAGAAGCTAAGCCCAAGATATTGTGAACCATACAAGATTATCAAGTATCTGGGACTCAATGCTTACAAGTTACAACTTCTTGAAATTTAAAAGCTCACAACATATTTCATGTTATCCTACTAAAAGATTATTTGCCTAATCCTGATCATGTTCTTGATGATCAACAAGTTGTAATTCCCAACCAAGGAGTCCTTGAGATTCAACCTAACAAAATACTTGATGTAAAAGAATGTACCCTTTGAAGTAGAATCATCGTGTATCTCATCTAGTGGAAAGACTATCTCGAAGAGAATGCCACTTGGATGGACAAAGATACTCTATATAAACAACACCCCTAGTTTATTGCATAATGAAGGACTAGAGTACATTGAAATCTTGAAGATGATTAGAAATCTTAGAAAGAAATTTGTGAGATATAATAAGGCCTACACTTTTAATAGGAACTACCTTGCAACGGCTATTTTATCTTGCCTTTGTAATCACTACATTGCTTTAAATCTTTCAATGTTGTATGTAGTCAAAGTAGTGTAGTAGAAGCATTGAAAGAGCCTAGCTCACAAACTTTGCAATCCCCACTTATACTAGAACCAATAACCCCTAGCTTCCCTTGAGATGAGGACATCTTGATTTCTTTAAGGGGGAAAGGATGTGAGGATCCAAAAATTGCGCATGAAGAGGGGATTAAAGGGGAAATTAATAAGGTCATTAAACCTTAGTGAATCAAAAAAAGAAAAAAAAATCGTCAAAGCTCGCCTTTAAACTGATCAACATCGCAACCATCTCCTAGGATATGTCATCACTGCCTTGGGATAATTGAGCCTCACTAATTGCCAAACACTTACGCAATCAAGAGAAGCCTCGTTGATATCTTGCAATAGGAAGGGATGCTATTTAATAACTCCAATAGCCATAGCTTAGGCTATAAAGCCTTAACCAAAGGCTTAAAGCAAATGTTTCTTTTGATAATTGGCCACTAGTTGTTTTCTTAGAGAGAGAGAGAGAGAGAGAGAGAGAGAGAGAGAGAGAGAGAGAGAGAGAGAGAGAGGAGGAGGAGGAGGAGGAGGAGGAGGAAAAGGAGAAGAAGAGAGGAGAAGTGAGAGGGAAAAAAGAAGAAGGAAGAGGTAGGAGAAGAAGGGAAAAATAAAGAGAAGGTAGGAGGAAAGAAGAAGAAGAGTAAGAGAAGAGAATAGTAGGAAAATAAGATAGGAGGAGTGAGAGAAAGAGAAAAGAAGAGCAAGAGGAGATGATCATCATCGACATCCATTGCATAAGAAGCGCCTCTCCAGTATACGAAAACTTCATCCACCCTCTTGCCTTTAGCATTAGGGAACAACTCCTTCATCTCTCCACAAGGTCTTTGTCTTGTAAGAAATCTTCCTAGCCACTCGAGGTTTCCAATCAAGATTGACAAAGCTCGAAAACTAGCATTTGAGAACTTCATATTCATGATGATCTTGAAGAGATGATACTTAGGAGCTACAAATGTGGTCATGAACATGGACAACACTTTGTTGCACACAACACAAAACCAAGTTCTTTCATAAATTAATGTTTGTTGTTACAAGGATTAGGAACATAAATAAAAGATATTTCAATGTTTGACGAAAAAAATCTGTAGATTAACAAATAGGAAAAAATGAGGATTCGACAAGAAATGAATATTAGAATGAAATAGGAACTATTAATTTAGATTTTCAAATTTTGAAAGGTAGGATAAATTGCATGATATTGCAATGCACTAACTCTTTCTTTAGCCACATATAAACAAAGTGTATCAAAATGAATCAAGTTTTAATTTAGAAAATATCTATTAGAAAAATCCACAACAAATTAGGAATCAAGTAATTGCATCATGAATGTTTTTCTTGACATTTATAATCATGTAAACATAGATAAATATTTTTCTTAGTTTTAAGAGTTATATAAGTATAGAAAAAAGTGAATTAAGATAATTAAAAGTAGATCATTAAGTTTCTCGAGTAGAAGTGCCCTCTTCAATAGAGAAAATTTTATTGTTATTAATTAATTCAAAATTATCAGATTACGTACATAGCCATAAGAAATTATTGAATTACATATGTAGCTATCAGTTATTATATAACAAAGTGAATAGGCCAATATTCAAATCAACTCACTTTGCCAATACAGGCCCTAGGTCATGAAGCAACCTTCTCCTTTGAGAAAACATAAGCCCAAAATTCCTAGGAAAAATACTTGCTTTGTTGACTTATGTAGCTTCTAAAGTAAAAATCAAGATTCCAAGGTTCCAACTTAGTTTCCATAAATTAAGACAAATTCTAACCATTTCCCAATACATAGAAGTCTAGAAAAATAGTCAAGACTCGTAATAAGATCAAGTGATCAATCTTCAATAAGGGTTATAGTGAGGATGATTATGAGCAATGACTAAAACAAGTTAGGAAAATTAATAATAACCAAGGAAAGATCCAATGAAAGAAGACTGGTTAGAATCTAGATTTCAAAAGGGGACTTAGAAAATCTGAAGGGAAATTAGGAGAAATCTAAGAATGGAATAAGATTAAGTTGGAAAGAATTGTCTTTAAGTCAAGATCTTACTCTGATTACCTCTCTATTTGTATAGAAATATTGCTTGGAAAAGAAATTCGTGTGCTTGTATCTACTTAGGATGTTTGATTTATTTGATATAAATCCTAATGTACCAAAGTTACAATAGGACAAAAGGAAAGTGCACTGGACCTCCCCAAAGGCTAGCTACAAATCCATATTCCAAGGGGGATTGGTTTTGCTACCTTAGAGAGCTCGAACGAACCCTAATGGTGAGAGGTTGTTCTATAGGGGGACCCTTGGGTAAGAAGACTTGAGGGTGCTAAAGGGCTTTGGCCAATAAAATCTTAGGCTTTGATGAATTGTCTAAAACCCTACATGACTCAGGATGGGACTTCTTGAGGATCTTGCTAATAGTTAGGGGCAAAAATCTTCATAAAATAAAGTCATTGAAGCTGTTCTTCCATATAGATGGAAGGTGAACACATATATAAGATTCTCTATTAAATAAGGAAGTTGTTTTCCAAAAAATTGTTTCCATTGTTTGTGTCCCATGGAATTCACTATATATATACCCTCTATATCATATGTGTTCAAGGCCTATTTATAAATATCCTTATCTATAAATTTACCTTTAATAAAACATAACCATTTTCTATTCTATTCAATCTGTAAGTAACCCCTTTATATAGAACCCTTTTGTATGTTTAAAAAATATGTAAAAATGGTATTTAAAAAATCTCTTATATTGAACCCAAGTGAAACATACATATATTTATGGACCTCCCTTAGGTTTGTGTGTTGTAACTTAAGTTACATGAACAAACATTGTGATTAAAAGGGACTAATTAAGAAAGTTGATTTTATGTGTATAACATAAATGTATTAGCTAAATAGACAACTAAAATTACCAAATTGAGGGAAGCAGGAGGGTGTGATTCCTGACAAATACGCCCTAAGGTAGGATGGTCTCCGTAAGCCAAGGGCTTCTTTACAATTTGATGTGTTAGAGTATAGGGAATATTGACCACATAGAATCAGTTAGCACCTTGACTCCGTATTGTTTCAGGGGAATGAAGTGAGACTTTGCTCTATGGATAAAGGGGTTGATAAACCCATAGTCCCCCTTTTTCTCACTCTCCTTGAACCAAGTGCAATAGGAGTTGGTGATAATCTAGCATAAGTAGATATTTGAAGACCGATATTAATTAATTTGATAGGTGACCTTAGTTTACTTAGAATTTGAAATTTTAGGTCGATTCTTGTGGGAATGACCATGACCTTCCATTGCAAATTGGACTCGAGAGAGTCTAGGAAACAAACCTCATATTATTTGAAAGAGAATTGAGTGGCGTTGTCTAGGAAAACCTCTCCATAGACCACTAAATTGTGCCACTAAGGATATCTCAGAGCAGGCACATCACAGTTTGCCAAGAGTGTTTAGAATCCCCATAAGGGCCTAAGACACAACTTTTAAGTATACGACTCTTCATTCAGAAGTGGAGAAAGAATTATTAAGGCAAAAACATAAGTGTAGGCTAGAGATCTCTTTAATCCAATAAGAGTAGCATGAAGAACGACTAAGGAGACATGTATAAATTTTTTGTAGATACTCATTGGGTTGTACCAGTCTTATATCCCTTAAAGTTAGGGGGCTTATAGCCCCTTCTAGTAAGAGAAATCCCAACACATGCAAAAGTGGTAGTTTATCCTTAAATCCTAAAGCTGGCAGGTCTACTCCGTCGAGGACTAGCCAAAATGATAGATCAACCCCACCACCTAGTGATGCTATTAGTAGCACTAGGTGGTCTACTCCTTCGAGGACTAGCCAAAATGATAGATCAACCCCCACCTAGTGATGCTATTAGCAACACCATAGTTGTTCTTCTTAAGCCTATTCCTATCATAGGGATGGTACAACCACCCTTAAATCCCCCTCAAGTTATTCAAATCCCAATTGGCATGGTGGTTGTATTCGCTTTAGTGTACCCACTGGCTATATTTAGTGGAAGTCCAAATGAAGACATGGAATTAATATCAAAGACTTTCATAAACGTATGTTTAACTATCAAGTTGAAGAGGAAGCATATCCTTTGATGTTCTTCAACATGACTTTGAAGGGCAATGTAGCCCATTGGTACTACTGGCTTGCGACAATTTGATTGTGGATATCCAAGGGCTCTACAATATGTTTCATAGGACGTTGTCCCTTGAAAAGGGGAGCCACTATTGGTTGTGTGTCTTAAATGAGACTTGACAGGAATTTAAGGATAGTGTAAAAGCATATGCTCAAAAGTTATGTGAAGTTTTTTGCTATTTGTGTAATATTATCCAACTACCCCTTGCCACTCAGTTGTAGTTCTTCTTGAGAGGGTTGGATTTTATGATCCAACTACTCTTGAGCAACATTGCACTAAATGATCTAGATGCAATTGTAATAGTAGCAAAGGGGGGTCAAGTTAAGAATTCAAGCTATTGTGTAGCAACAGGACAAGCCCTCTTAGCCACGAGGTTGGTGCCAAATATGGTGCTAATGGGTTACAATTCATTACCTACACTATCTAGTATGTAGTGGTTCAAACTCAAGGAGCCCTAAATCAATGGTTTTTCCAATTATTGGCCCCTATAGTGCCAAATGTGGCCCAATCAAGGCCTATGACATCTATGAGTAGTGGGTAGGTCCCTATCCCAAATCAAGGGTCTAGACAAGTAGCACCTCCTTTGCAAATTGTAATACATAGTGCGGGGGTGGCTCCTGAGGCCTTAAGATATGAATCCTTTACATTCAATATTATAGAGGAAGTCAAGAATATGATGAAATGTTATATTGACATGATAAGAGAATAATAGATTGATGTGGATGTTAATTTCTTGAAGTGTCATCAAAACTTAGCGGGCACTAGGAAGCCTAATGATATGGGTCCATCAAAGCTTAGCTACAAGTCATGTGGTGGTCGGTACATGCCATGGAACTATCCTCGTGTGAAGTGTGACATATGTGGAAACTTAGGCCATATGGCCAATACTTGTTGGAATAGGATCAATTCTCTCTAGCAAGGTAGTCAACTACCTAGGTTTGTGAATCATTGTGCAAATAATGGGAATACTCAAGGGGAGGTCCCTAAGCAGATTTTTCAAAGGGGAAAAGCCACCCTAGAGAAAATGCCTAGTGAGATCAACTTAGTTGAGATGGTTCCAATTAATGGGGATGTAACTTCTAACAATGTTAGAGCACCTAATAGAGGTCAAAAAGTGAAAGAGGATAAAAAAGATGGCCCTAGTACAAGCAAAGCTAACCTTAAGCATAGTATGGTTGAGAAGAAGGTCTTAGATGCCAATACCCATGTGGGTTCTCTTAAACATGATGGTATTTTAGAGGAACCTATTGTTAAAAGTAAATACAAAGTGAAAGTGAAGGAGGCTGCTAAGGCCACTAGTAAACTAAAAGAGTAGATGGTGTGGAAATAGAAGAAAGTAATAGTAAAATTTCAAGAGTTTGATTTAGATAATGATTTATGTGAAGTAAAACTGGATGTGAATTTGCTACAACTAATCCAATTGTCACCTAACATTTACAACAATTTCAAGAAAATTCTACAAATGGGTATGCTTAAGAGCCTATTTGTGTTAATCGAGTGGGTAGTGAATGGTGGAAGCATGTGAAAAAACACTGCCCTAGGTTACAAGCTTACGTGGATGGCATTTTGAGAGAAAGTGTAGTGGTAGACTTGTTAGGTCTACCACTACACTTTGATAGAAAGTGTAGTGGTACCCACATCCAAAAGGATGTCATCACTATCTTAAAAATGGATGATGATAGTTTGAGACAACCAAAATGAATGGTGTCTTAAGTGTATGTGATTGTAGTGCACACTAAGTGTATTCTTGATTTTTGTGTTATTCGATTTGCTAGGAGGCCAAGCTATCAGTTGTTGATTGGACAACTATGGATCTTACATTTTGATTATTTGGTGGACAACTTAGCTAGTCAATTAATTTTTAGGTGTGGGCTAAAAAGGACGATATTGAATGCTTATCTTGAGCACCTATTGAATTAGAGGGCATTACTTGCCACTATGGAATGGTAGGCACTTGAGGGACCTCCACTATTGCTCTAATGATTCTAATGAGATTCCACCACAAAAGAAATTTATCAAGTGTGCCTAAATGAGTTGATAGGGACAAAAGATTAGATTCATGATGCTGATATGATAGAGTTGGGTCTTGGGACTCCTGGCAATCCCCACCCAATCAAGCTTAACTTCATATTATTCGATGATGAGCATATAGACTATGTGGCACTTCTATAGGAATTTAGTGCATGGAGTTATGATGAATTGAAGGGGATTCCTCTATTGTTTTTGTACATACAATCATGTTAAAAGAAGGTAGTAAGCTTGTAAGGAAAAATGTTAGACACATGCCATTTGAGTTGAGAGAGCCTCTTTTTTAGAAATTAATGCATTTGAGGAAGGTAGGTATGATCTTTTGTTAAATACATTGAATGGTGTTCACTGGTTGTGATAATGAAGAAGAAGAACAATCAAATCTACCTATGCGTGGATTTTAAGGAGCTAACTAAGTAGACTGTAAAGGACTACTATCCTTTACCCTTTATCCATTAGATTTTAGATTAGTTGGTAGGGTGAGAGATATACTCCTTCATGGACTATTTTGTGGGTTACAACCAAATGGCTATAGTTGAGGAAATAAGTTGAAAACGACATTGATTATAGTCTTTGGTACCTGAGCATACAATATCATGGCTTTTGCTTTATGTAATGCTCTTGATCTTGGCAAGGAATAGATGATAAGAAGTTTGTTGATATCTCCCCTAAAGAGCTTAACATTTTTATAATGATTTGGGGGTTGCCATGATCTACAGTAGGCAACTCATTGTTCTTCGGAAGTACTTTGGGCATTGTCATGTGTATTATATAGCATTGAATCCTTGAAAGTGTATATTTAGGGTGTTGTATGGTTTATTATTGGGTCATGTTATGAGTGCATTTGGTGCGAAATCAAGCTCAACCACCAAGACCCACTGACCGCTTATTCTTTCAAGCGTTTCAAGTGAGAACCTATGGCTATCTCTCATCTAGCCGATGTGCCTTCGATCCTATTGGGGTGTAATGAGCTTACCTTGATGCTCAAATGAGTTTCTTCCTCTCTCAAGCACTCTGGTAGCTCCACGATTTGTGATGCAAACTCAAGCATCCTCAAGCCTTGTCCTCCAAGCTCCATCCTCCATAGCCATGCGCGAGATGAGAGAAGAGAAGAGAAGAGAAGAAGAAGAGAAGAGAAGAAGAAGAGAGGAGATGATGGAGGGCTTTACCTCCAAGATCCCTCACCCTCACACATTCACTCTCTCACTCACTCACACTCTCTCCCTCAAGCATTCACAAGCAAGCAAGAGAAGAGAAGGAGAGAAGAAGAAGAGTGCACTTTTTCCACATACCCAAGAATGAGCTCTTCATTCACTTTTCAACTTTATATACAAAACCCTAAAGCCCTTTTGGGTGGTCTTCCTCTTATCCCCTTTTTTACATGACCGGCCATTGTGGTAAGGTCATTTTTCCATTTCCTTCTATGTGCCTTCTTTTTTACTTATGCCTACCTACCTTTTACAATTTTCGTAGGAGGGAGGTTGGCGCTCTTTTACAATAGTTTTAGGGGCGCCTTGGATTTATAAATACACTTTTGCCTTTGACTTGATTTTAGAGGCCGCCCTTATGCTTTTAGTCATTCTTCGTCCTGCCTCTTTTGTTGCATCTGATTCCCTCTTGGACCACCTCTTTTAGGTGACCCAACTTGTGCTTTTTGACTTTTTTTCACTTTCTTCTTGTGCTAAGGTTAGCATTACCCCCCTCCTAGTTTAGTGCCAATCCCATGGCATTGATGTGTAGTGGTTGGAATCGTGAAGCAAGTAAAAGGATAATGTAATTTTCCTTTGGGAAAATAGAAGCCTAAAGTCCCTAGGGGAAATAATCACCTTGTTGACTTACATAGCTTCCAAAAATTTGAGATTCCAAGGTTTCGACTTGGTTTTTATAAATTACAATAAATTTTAACTATTTTTCAACACATAAGAGCATATAAAGATAATCAAGACTTGTAATAAGATCAATTGACCAACCTTCATAGGTCAAGGAAGATTGGAAGAAAGAACCAAAACAAGCTAGAAAATTTAATATTAGCCAAGGGAAGATTCAACAAAGAAAGACTAATTAAAAGGGAAATTCGAAAATCCAAAGGAAACTAGGAGACAATCCAAAAAAATGGGGTAATACCAAGTTAGAAAGAATTATCACTAACTTAAAAACCTTTCTCTAATTACCTCCCTATTTTGTATAGAATTATTAATTGAAAAAGAAGTTCTTTTGTTTGCATAAGGTGCATACAAGTTTACTTGATGCACTTAGGAAGTTTAATTGAATTGATCAAAACCCTAATGTACCAAATTTACAATAGATAAAAAGAAAAGTGCACTAGATCTCCCCCAAAGCTACTTGTGAATCCCTTTACCAAGAGGGATTGATTTGCCACCTCTTGGAGAGGTCACTCCATAGGGGGATCCTTGGGCATGAGGAGTTGAGGGTGATAAGGGGGCTTTGGCTAGTAAACTCTTAGACTCCTAGGAATCATCCAAACCCTTGCGTGACTCAAGATAGACTTCTTGAGAGCCTTGGTACTAGTTAGGGGTGAAAAACTTGGTAAGATTATTCTTATGTATGTGTGTTAACCCTCATACAAAAAAAGGTGGAAAATTTAGAAAATCTAAAGTAAAAGACAAGACTAAGGCAAAAGTGAAACGGAAGATGAAGGTGCACCAAGAAAAATATGGAAATACAAGAAGTGCAGAAAAGTCCTAAATCAAGGAGAAAGGTGCACAAGAAAAAGTACAAGTCAATACTTTTGTAAAAGAGCGCAAGGCGCATCATGATTTATTTTAAGAGTGTCGAGCTCTCACCCGTGCAAACTGTAAAGGTAGATGGGCAGTAGGAAGGAAGCTAGGAAAATAGGAGGACAATTGAAAAAAGGGCCTAGGCTATGGCTGCCCATATAAAAAAGGGGATAAGGGGATGATCACCCAAAAGGGATTTAGGGTTTTGTATATAAAGTTAAAAAGTGAATGAGAAGCTCATTCAAGTGGCTCTCTTCTTCTTCTTCTTCTTCTTGTTGCTTACTTGAGCTTGTGCTTGAGAGAGGGAGTGTGAGAGTGTGAGGGAGTGAGTGTATGAGGGTGAGGGACTGTGGTGGAGAAGCTCTCCATCTTCTCCTCTCTTCTTCTCTTATCTCCTCTTCTCTTGTCTTGCTCGTGGAAATGGATCTTGGAGCATGGAGCTTGAGAATTGAGCTTGCTTGAAGCTTGCACTTGGATCATGGAGCTACCAGAGTGTCTGGGAGAGGAGGCAACTCGATCGGGCATGGAGGTAAGCTCACTACACTCGTAGAGAGAGATGGAACATTAGCTATGTGAGAGGTAGCCATTAGTACTCACTTGAAATGCTTGAAACAATAAGCGATTTGTGGGTCTTAGTGGTTGACCCTTCATTTTCATGAGGCCACAAGCTCCAACCTAAAGAGCAAACCAAGCTACGACCATTAGTTGTTGAACTCTCTAGTCCTGTCAAGCCTCAACCACCCACTGGCCTTCGATCCTCTTATGAGAGAAAATCAATTCTAACCTTGGCTACGGACTTAGCTAAAAATATGGGAGACGACTTGGTTGCTTGCCTCCGATGCTTGGACGCTACTTTCATGACCTTGGTTAAAAGCTACGATCGACTAGACTTAGGCCTCTTGGAAGAGCCTATAGCAACAGAAGTACGAACGCTCCCTTGTTCTTGGGAGGAGTCAAAATTTGTATTCTTAAGACTTCTGAAGTAGCTCAAGAGTTAATTGCAATTGAGATATCCCAAGAGAAAGCGATCAAGCAACGTCTCATTAGGTCATATAGCAAGAATACAATCATGGCCACAAACCAAGAAATCGAGAAGTTGAAACAACTCACCAACCACGACTCCTCCTTCTTGCAGAAATGGTACGCTTTATGCTTGCAATGGGAATTAGAGGGATGCCAAATAATGACCAATGCTAAACAACGACACGCAATCAAGGCCTGTGAATATGACCCAACCTATGTCACTCTATAGGGTGTTGACTTCCATTCTTAACCAACCCCTGGAAGAACACATTTAGGGACATCCTTATTTAGATCACATCCTCACTAGTCAAGTGGACTCCAGTGACTTCTTGCTTGACGTCCTCACTTACATTACACACATAGGCATCCACCCTTTCGACATGGATAGCCATGCTAATTTCGAGTATAATTCGAATTTCTACGCCTGTCTCATGCGAAGGTAAAGCACTTAGATTATATGTTGAACACCCTTCATCCTCTAACCCTTTAATCCTAGGAAGGATTCTTATCAATTCAAAGAGGGGGGAGCTAAGGTGAATCAAATGAATCAAACCAACCACATAAGAAAACCCATAAAGGAAAATCACACATGAAGGACCTCAATGGTAGGATGAAGCAACCTGTGATTGAGGAATTTACAATAAAATTTGAAAGAAATAAACTTAAACTGCTTGGAGGAAAAAGTCTAATTCTATACTAAAAACAATTTAATATGCCAAGCATGAAGTCTTTTCTTTCAGTGAGTAACTATTTGGAAAAGTACTAATGGCAAACCGTGGCTTATCACAGGAGCTAAAGATGTCACAGCAAGACCAAGGCCATCGCCTACCCTTCACGGAAGAGGGAAGAGTGAAGTATGACCTCTTCCTTGAAAACCAGGTGTACAATGAGCTCAGATTTAGGAGCATCCACAACATCAAAGGGGTAATGACCAGCATGGAAGCCGTCAAGAAGATCGTGCATCAGTGCAACCTCGCCATGTATATCGAGAAGTTTGGAGCCTGACTATACTAGGTGTGTGGAATTCTTGAGGACGTATGACCTCGATAAGGAGAGTGGGACAGTGTCCTTGGCAAGCAGAGAAGGAATCAAGCAGGTGTAGGTCCTGCTCAGCAAGGCCTTAGTGGAGAAGGCATTGGGGTTGGAACCGAAGGTGAAGAAGAGGCATAAAAGAGATGTCTATGCCATGCTGGGGATGAAGAAGGAAAGTGTCTTAATGAATGATGGCATAAGTATCCAAGACATTCTTGACGTGGAGGTCAGATTGTAAGCCAAGGTGATCCACGCCCTCTTCTCCAGCCTAAGATACAATTCACTCATGCATAGGATCAACATGCCTGTGCTCGAGAGCGTGGCGGCTCATTCATTGCATGAAGTGGATTGGAATGGATATGTCAATAAAACCATAGACCAATCAGCCAAGATACTAGATCCGGCAGGTGGAGAATCCCCAACATCAAAGGGAACTAACAAGAAGAAGCCCTCAGCCCCAATGCCTCATTTATAGGGCATGGAGGATTCTTGACTGCCCTTATCCGAGAGATGATAAAAGAGGCGCAAGATGGAGAAGAGGGATAAGATGAAATGCCTGAGAGGTCACCTCCTCATCACGACAAAGAACAATCAAGTGAGAGGATGATTAGTGAAGAAGAGGGAGAGCAAGAAGCTCAACCTAGCAAGAGGAAGACGAAGATGCCTAAAAAGAAGACGACAAAGAAGAAGTAGGAGGAAAAAAGGAAGAAAAAAGAGGAAGTGGACCTACTAAAAGCCAAGGCTGAGTCAAAAAGAGCTGAGGAAGAGAGGAGGAGAAAAACTATTGAACATGAGGAGGAGTTGAGAAGGAAAGAAGAGGAGGACTTGGCACAAGCTGTGCACATGTCCATAGAACAGGAGTGCAGGGGCAGGAGGAGCTAGCAATAATGAGCCTGCCTAGGCAGGACATGTGCCCAAGTGTCAGAAGACTTATCTCCACCCGTCCGTGGAAGGAAAGGGAAAGGCCGCACTCCACCTAAACCCATCTATCCTCTTGCCCAATACCCCAACCATCACAGCAACGCCAGGCACCCCAACCACATTGGACACCAGCAACCTCATGGCATGGGTGCAGTTCTTGGTCAATAAGGCACATACCCTAATGCCCACCTCCAATGCGAGAACCCCAATGACAAGAGTGAAAAGACGGGCAGCTGCAGACGCTGAATCTCAACAGGGGCCTAAGAGACCAAGAATAGATACTACCATCACGGAGCCATAGTACACTGACCAAGATGAGCATATCAGGGAGCTCTACGCTCAATTGGAAAGGGCAAAGGAGGAGAAGAGAGGGGCAGTGGCAAAGCTTGAAATGGAAAGGGAAATGGCAAATGCCTCCTAGCTAGAAAAGACCTGCCAAGTGGCCTTGCAACAAAAAGAAATCCATGCACTGAAAGCAGAGCTAAAGGCCAAGGAAGATGACAAAGAATAATGGCAAAAAAGACTGGAGGAAGAGAACCAGGAGCTAGTCGCAATGCAAAGGGAGTACAAACCCCTTGGTTCTACAGTAGACAGAGCTCGAAGCATAGGTGAGAAAACTCCAAGAGGGCATAGAAGAGCTTGCCATGCTGGAAACAGAGAGAGCACAAGAGAGGAAGAATGGAAAAAAGAGAGAAAAGAAGTAGAACGTGAAATGCCTAGCAACACTAGAGAAGGAGATCAGGCACCTAACAGAAGAAATACAAGACCTTGTACAAAAATGGAAAAGGCAGGAGCCAATGATAGTGGCCATGTCACAATGGCAAAGCGAGGGCCTGGAACAAATGAAAAATATGGCAAGGGAATGGGAAGCCAAGAGCGAGAAGCAAGTGAAGGATCTAGCGAGCCGCTTGGCCCTTGTAGAGGGAGGCCAAATATTAGCAAAAGGCAGGGCGGTGCCACTCAAGCTAGTCTCAAAGTCCAACAAGGTGCCTTCCTCAGCACGATCTTAAACTTCACACTCTCTGAGGAGGAGGAGGCAGTTGATGAGCTTAAAAGGAAACTAGAAATAGCCCGCCACGTGATAAAAAAAGGGATGTGCTCCCAGGTCCAAGACGCAAGCCTCAACCGGATCGATCAAGATCAACAAGAGAATCGATTGGAGCAGGCTTGACACCAAAGGAGATTGATGCCTTGGAACTTCAAGAATGACAAACCTAGAAGGAGGCATGGGCAAGGTCAAGCCACGAAGGAACGCAACAAGATGAGGAGTGGATCCCACCATCCCCCTCACCACAATCGGAGCTCCCTCAAGAACAAGATGCCATAGCAGAAAGGAAGGTAGAAGTGAAAAAGAAGAGGGCTAGAATGTTAGATCAAGCACACACAAAAGAGCTCAAGCACAGCCGCTTGTAGTTCCACAGTCGCCCATCCCACTAGAAAGGGATTGCTTACCCATGAATTGGAATATAGAGCTATTGGTGGGGGAGCAGTGGAAAAATCACTGCCAACCCTTCGACTTCACCTTTCGATATCCAGCGGGCTTGAGCAAAGTACTATCCGACAGAAGCAGTAACGAAAGTAATCACCATGGGAAGAAGGCTTGGTGAAAGATGGCTCGCTGAAAGAGAGAAAAATTCCAATGGCTTGGGGGACAAAATCCCCAGATTACTGGGAAAACAAGGTTGATGAGGTACCCCACACGGTGAAAGGCTACGAATCCCAAACTAAGTTGAGGAGAAGAGTCTAGAATGGCACGTGGAGGCATGGATGTCATTTTGTGGTTCCCTACCCTTCGAACGGAATGACCTGACCTGTCTACCATATCCTCAGAGGGTGGGAGTAGATTTTGACATCCTAATATCCATGGCCAATATGACTTTCCTAAGATCTACAATGTCAATGCCACAAAACTAGAGGAGGTGCTCACCTTCTCAGAACAAGATCTATAGGACTCCATGACCCATTTCCTAATGAAATTCTCCTCTTGCCTAGACCCCGCATTTGTAACAACATGTAATTATATTAGATTACTTAAGACTCTCCTCATGCAACCCCCCGCACCAGTAGAGTATCATCTTCCGTTGCTCTTTTTTGACATTAATGTAGGAATAGATGGGTGTGCCATGACTCGGCTAATGCTGTGTGCTACTTTAGTCCCATCCTTTTGCATGATTCTCCCTTGAGGACATGAATGATAACCAAGTCACCAACTGTAGCCATCCATTCTTGTCCACCACACCTCTCCATGTTAGAATAGGCCAAAAAGGGTATATGCTAAGTAGGCACTTCCTTAGTAAATAATTAAAGCCCCCAACATCCCCATCCTTAGTAAATCATTAAAGCCCCCAACCTCCCCATCCCATGCCCACAAACCCTGAAAATGAATTTATTATCTTGTACTACTTCACAAAATTCAAGAAATTGTTTATTAAAGAATAAGAAGAAAGAAAGAAAGAAAGAAAAGAAAAGAAAAAGAAAAAGATATCACACGTAGCCATCGCAAGTTGCACATCGATCACAGTTGGTTCTCAAGTTAGATGCATCCGATGGCCCCGCTCAGCCGGGGGGCTCCATCCTTAACCCCTTAGCCTCATTTTAATCCCCCCTTCACGCTTAGGCCACATCAAGGGCAAGACACATCTAGGGAGGTAACACTTGCCTACGATTAGACCTGTCACCCTAAGCCCCTTGCACCGCCCCTATAAGATATAGACCTTATACCAACGTTAAAAGCGACGAAAATGTTCATAAAGAAATTTTCCCCCCCGTAGCAAAAAGAAATGTTATTGGCGACGCCATAGAACGGTCGGTATCAGCGTCGTTATCAGCATCGCTATTTGCATCGGTATCAATGTCACAAATATCGATGCAAATAACGACGCTGATAATGATGCTTTACAACGCATTTTGCGACACTAATAGTGATGGTAATAGGGAAAAAAATTTGTGGCAGGGCAACAAGTTGCCCTGCCACATATAGCACTATGTGCTTTATTTGGGCCATACAAAATAGTTTCAGTAATGTGTACAATGCTTGTGTAATAAAGGCAAAGTGTACTTAAATCATAACACTGATACATGAAATAAATACATGATCGCATAATGAAAGCGATCGATACAATCATGGCAAGATACTACTACTATATAGAAAATGTCTACATAGATCACGTGACCAAAAAAGAAGGATATGTGAGCTCCAGGGATCCAAGGGCGAGCTATAGATCATTGCCATCTGAAACCTCGTCCCGCTGCAAAGGAGCATTGAAGGACTCTGCAAAAAAAGAAACAACTACATATCAGTCCACTGTACAATAATGCATTCTAATTAAATATGGTAACTACAGACAAGAAAGATGAGTGACTTACAAGGCCGTTGCGTCCATACAATCGGTCGATCAATGCAGTGAGATCATGCCTCTCTGCATATCGAGTCTCAAGGCCGGTGGGATTGCGATTTGTAATGGAGTGTTGCAAAGAAAACAAAATACAACTGTTAGAAACACGATTGTCAGTACAAAGGATATTGTAAAAAATAAGCAAGCAAAACAAAAGAAAAACTTACAAAGTCCTCCGGATATGTCCTATGGCCGCCACTCCCAAGATGATGGACTACTCCGGTCTCTAGTCGTGCGCTCGTCGCCTTGCACTGTTGTCTCCAATGTCCTAGAGAATCTGTAGCCTCCTCCCTGAGTTAGTGCCAGTCGTCCGTGTCTAGCCACTCGGGCTTTGAAGCTCCACTCTTGAGTGCCTTGCGTGCATGCACTCTATCATGCAACCCGTAGAAAACCTATCTGTTGTGGCTCTCGTACCAGAAACTCCTCATGCAAGGATGCTACTATGTAGTCCTTGCTCCCCTCCGGTACTTTCTTCTAATGATCCAAGACGTTGTGCCGAAAAACTTGTTAGCACAACTCTTTCATGCGAGCCATCACCTTCCTCCCCTCATCATTCATGATGATGGCTCCTGACCTATCATCTACAAGGTAGGCATACCCCTCTGGGGTATGCCTAAGATGGGTCCTCTCCCACCTGCAACCACATTTTTGGGCATATCCTATACATTTGGTGTATCTATCGGGGTAGTATCTATCAGAGTAGCACCCATAGGGGTGCCACCCCTATAGACGGCCGGAGTGAGTGGAGTAGACGTCCCCACAGGTGTGACAAATCTTGGAGGTGACGCAACTCTAGCAGAACGACACCCCATCCATACCTCCACAGCAACCACTTGAGCCACACTCTCTCGAACCTCCACGAGAGCGAGGAGTAGCACCTGTATCCCGAGCCGACCATGGACTTACTGTATCCGGATCTCTGCAGCATCCCCCTGAACCACTCCCTCCGTCTGGCCCAAGTCTGGAGCATCGACCTTGTCTGCTAGAAAAACTGAAGCATCAGAGTGTGCCGAAGTAGATCTAATAGAGCGGCCTGACGGTGTCCGAGACAGCTCCTGGTCCGCCATATCTCTGAATCTCGCCATCTGATCTGGAGACATACACATGAAGATCTCCTGCAGCTCCTTATCGCTCTTCTCTCAACTCATTCTAATGATCTAAATATCCATAAAGGTCACCTGCACATACAAAAAATGATGTTAGCATAATCAATATAAATCACACAAAGCATGGTAATATAAATCTTTAAAAAATGATCTTACTTAAAATGCATATCTTATGTACCCTTATAAGCGATTTGTCAATGAATTGAGTAGGTGGATGCTCCAAGTATGAAGTACCCTATGGTCCCATGTCAATCTCCTGAAACTCCGCATACACTGGAAGGTTGACCTACATGCCACCACAAAAGGATGAGTCCATCTCATTCTCAAAGAATTCTTGGACTTCTATATTTCCATCATTGTTACTCGATGCTAGCTCCTCTACATGCTCCAAGCTTTCGGTGGCCTCCACCCCTTGCAATATCAACCCCTCTATTTGCATATTGTCCTCATCTATGCCCGGAACATCGCTTTGATCATATACTCTTGCACTTCGGGGAGCTGAAGGTATAACATACCACCATTGAGGTTGTCAAGGGTTTGGATAGAAAATTACATGTTCACAATCACGTATAAGAGAGATTTAACTATTGTGACATGTACCATGTCGTAATACAATTAAAAAACACATGAGTTCATGCACCTATTTACAATGGGCTGGCAACACAAACGTGTCGTGCAAATCCATCCATTTTTTTTCGGAATCTATTTCGAGAAATCCAGATGGACCTTGTCGAATTGTTTCTCTAGCTCCTTCAAGTATCACTTTGAACCACTATACATCGAATAGGATCATGGAGAAGCCATGGTAATCCACCATGACAATACTATGCAAGTTCCCAAAATACTCCATCCCATCTATAATCGTGTTTGGATCCGTTGCTCGTCGTTGGCTCTCTTGCTCGAACCTTGCCATGATACCACAATCCCTAAACACGTCATCACCTTTGGAACGAGTAAGCTAAGGATGAGACGTCCTTTCTTCATAAAAAGCCATGGAGGGATATTGTAGTTGACAAGGACTATAGGCCATACACTGTAAGAAGTTGAGCGTAGACCGAATGGGTTCACACCATCCATAGCAAGACTGAGCCGAAGATTCCTTGGATCTCGGGAAAAGCCTGGGAAGGTAGAGTCAATGTGGCTCCACGTGCGTGAATCCACTGATATTTGTTAAACTCCATCTGTGGACCTATTTTGTGCATGCCACGTTGTCAAGCTCGCCATGTCGGACGTACAAAACATGTGGTTTATGCGGGGGATAAGCGGAAAGTGTCTAAGAACTTTTTGAGGGATGGTTTGCCCTTGCAAGTCCTGTCAATACCTGTGAGCACCACACTTTGGACATGTCTCCATAGTCTCATATTCTCCTCGAAATAGTATGCAATCGTTGATACATGCATGGATGTTGTTGTAGTCCATGCCAAGCTTTCGTAAAACATGTCATGCATCATCACGAGACTCATGCATGGTATTTGCAAGTGGTAATATATGATACTTCAGTAACTTGAAAAAAAATCATAAAACACATTGAAAGAGCACAAATGTTTTTAATGATAGTGCCAAAAAGAAATCAACGAAGCGTATGTACAAGGTACCTGAACAACTTGGTCACACTCCATCGCTCCACCCGTATTTTGCTTGCACACTTAGGAGTGCAAGCAGTTCTTCAGGTGAGATACTCGGCATGCATCATATAATGGTATGGATGCTTCCTCTCTAAGCAGATCAGAAGTCTCGACATCCATGGGCATAAATGAATCGATCATTGCCTCCATCTCAGGCTCCAAGATTGTAGGTAAGTCTAGAAGGCTGCCTGACTCCTCTAGTATTGACGGTATAGATTGGGTAGTACCTTCCAAGTGGTGGATTGGCTCACGCAGTCCATCCATCGCACACCCATGAACTCTTCTAACTGGCCACAAAGGGTGCACTTCTCCTTGGGACAAGGCGTCACCTCTCTAGATAGAAAATTTGCCATTGTTTGAGAAGGGATTTCTTCTCTTGTAACTTAGCAAAAATTAACATATGTAAAGTCTCTACCCACCCACAAATTAACGTATGTCGGAGTGTTTCCTGTCTCGTAGTATTGCACTGAACCTCGCCACCACTCTCTCTTTGTTTTTTATCCATTCATTCTCTCCTCTCCTTCCATCTCTCTCTCTTTTTCTCTTTCTTTATTATGTTGTATGTTTATTCCATCTCTCTCATTCCTTCTTTCTTTTTCTCTTCTTCTCCCTCTCTCATTTCCTTTAACAAAACATCTCTCTCTCTCACTACCACTACCACTACAATAAATAAGAAAAGAAGAAAAAATAACAATAACAACTACTACTATAATAATAACAAACAAGAAAAGAAGAAAAAACTACTACTACTAGCACTACTACAACAATAACAACAAACAAGAAAACTAAATAACAATAACAAGAAAATAAAAAAAACTATTACTACTACAACAACAACAAAGAAAACCACTATACTACTACAACCACAACTACAATGACCATGACCACGACCACGACCACGACCACGACCACGACCACGACCACGACTACGACTACGACTAAGACTACGACTATGACTACGACTACCACAACAACAAACCACTACCACTACAATAAACAAGAAAAGAAGAAAAAACAACAACAACAACAACAACAACAACAACAACTACTACTACTACTACTACTACTGCTATTACTACTACAATAACAATAAACAAGAAAAGAAGAAAAAACTACTACTACTACTACTACTACTACTACTACTACTACTACTACAAACAAGAAAACTAGACAACAATAAACAAGAAAAGAAGAAAAACTACTACTACTACTACAACAACAAACAAGAAAACTACTATTACTACTACTAGTACTACTACTACAATCACAACTACGATGACTACGACCACAACTAAGACTATGACTACCACAACAACAACGAACTAGAAGAGAAGAAATTAAATAACTACTACTATGACTACCACTACCATTACTACTACTATGACTACCACAACAACAACAAACAAGAAAATAAGAAATTAAACAACTACCACTACCACTACCACTACCACTACCACTACCACTACCACTACCACTACCACAAAAATAACAAACAAGAAAATAAGAAATTAAACAACAACTACCACTACCTCTACCACTACCACTACCACTAACACAATAACAATAAACAAGAAAATAAGAAATTAAACAACTACCACTAAAACTAGAAGAGAAGAAATTAAATAACTACTACTATGACTACCACTACCATTACTACTACTATGACTACCACAACAACAACAAACAAGAAAATAAGAAATTAAACAACTACCACTACCGCTACCACTACCACTACCACTACCACTACCACTACCACCACAAAAATAACAAACAAGAAAATAAGAAATTAAACAACAACTACCACTACCTCTACCACTACCACTACCACTAACACAATAACAATAAACAATTAAAAAAAAAGAAAAAATAAAACAACAATAACAATAACAACAACCTCTCCCTCCCTCTCCCGCTCCCTCTCCCTCTCCCTCTCTTTTTCTCTTCCCCTATTATGTTTAATGATTTCTCTCTCTCTCTCTCTCTCTCTCTCTCTCTCTCTCTCTCATCCCTTCTTTCCTTTTCTCTCTTCTTCTCCCTCTCTCATTTCCTCTCCCTCTTTTAATACACATGATTTTTAACAAAAACAAGTAAAAGAAAAAGATAAAAAACAAAAACAAAGCAAGAAGAAACAATACACTCACTGTAAAGGCCCGAGGATGGATTCGGTGGCTTCTCTTCGTGACAGCGGCTCCTCTTCGCCCTCCGTACACTTTCTCCTCTTCTTCGCGAACGGCAGCGGTGGCAGTGATAAGCTTTCCTTCTCCCTTTTTCTCTCTTTTTCTCCCTCTCCCTCTCAAATGCAAGATGGAGCTCTCTCTCCCTTTCGCTCTCTCTTTCATTTGTTCGCGCAAAATAACACGCTCGGGTTTCGACCTGTGTTTTTTCGTCTGAGCATCGTCGCTATTTGCATCGCATTTGCGACATCACTATTTTGCATCAGAAAGCACCGTCGCTATGCCTCTGTATCCTTGTAGTGCACACCTCCCTTATGCGCACCAACTCGGTCCTCAAGTGTGGGACACCACCGAGGACTTGCCCAAGGTAGACCCATCTCCCAGTTCCATAAGCACCGACACCATGCACTCCACGGTAAGGTAGACACACCCCCAGGTAGTGCACCTTCTTTTCTTCCAACATAAAAACAAAGGCTCCCACCACCAACTCCAGAGACCCCATAATCCATGCAAGGTACCCCCTATCTTATGTAACATGTCACCATACAGGCATAACAAAGCAAGGGGTAGAAGCAACAACCCTAATCAAAAAGTGAATGAATAATCTCATTGAAAATTGTGCCGGAGATGGTAGCCACAGAGGGGTAAACAACGGATCTATCCAACTTTATCTTCAATTTCAAAGCCGGATCTGTCCACCAGCCTCTCTTCACACAAGGATCATATCCAATGCAAGGGCCTTTCAGTTCCATAAATCCCTCCAACACCAGGGATCATATCCAATGCAAGGGCCTTTTAGTTCCATAAATCCCTCCAATAGGTCCATAAATCCCTTCAACACCAGGGATCATATCCAATGCAAGGGCCTTTCAGTTCCATAAATCCCTCCAATAGGTCCATAAATCCCTCCAACACTAGGGTTCATTCCCAACTCAAGGGCCTTTCAGTTCTATAAATCCCTCCAACACACCCCCCAACACAGCTTGTATACAAACTCAAAAAGCCACATGGCTCCCCTAGCAACACTATTTGACTCACCACCTAGCAAGTGCAAAGGGACTGGCACTCAACTAGGAGGGGGGTAATTTTAACCCTCATACGAACAAGGTGGAAAATCCAAAAATCCTAAAGTAGAAGACAAGGCCAAGGCAAAAGCAGAATAGAGGATGAAGGCACGGGGGATGAAGGCACACCAAGAAAAATCGGAAAACACAAGAAGTGTGAAAAAGTCCTAAATCAAGGAGAGGTACACAAGAAAAAGCGTAAGTCAATAATTTCGTAAAAGAGTGCGAGGTGCACCATGATTTATTTTAAGAGCACCGGGCTCTAACCCCATGCAATGAAAATTGTAAAGGTAAATGGGCGGTAGGAAGGAAGCTAGGAAGATAGGTGAAAAATGGAAAAAAGGGCCTAGGCTATGGCTGGCCATGTAAAAAGGGAATGACTGCCCAAGGGAAACACGATTTTGTATATAAAGTTCAAAAAGTGAATGAGAGCTCATTCTTTGGTATGTGGCAAAGTGGAATCTTCTTTTTCTTCTCTTGCTTGCTTGTGAGTGCTTGAGGGACAGAGTGTGTGAGAGTGACAGATCTTGGAGGTGAAGCTCTCCACCATCTCCTCTCTTCTTCTTCTCTTCTCTTCTCTCGTTTCGCGCGTGGCTATGGAGGATGGAGCTTGGAGGAAGAGGCTTGAGGATGCTTGAGCTTGCATCATGAATCGTGGAGCTATCGAAGTGCTTGAGAGAGGAAGTAACTCAATCAAGCATCAAGGTAAGCTCACTACAATCGTAGAGAGGGATAGCGTGTCGGCTATGTGAGAGGTAGCCACTAGTGCTTGCTTGAAACACTTGAACAATAAGTGGTCTGTGGGTCTTGGCGATTGAGCTTGTGCTCGCGTCTATAGTATTTTTAGCTACAACCTTATCAACAATCCAAATTAGAAGCCTTAATAAAGAGCATGTAGGATAATTCTTATTAGTCCCAAAAATTTTCTAATGATTTGCATGCATCCTCTACTTGGATGAACATGATGAGAATGTTGATGGTCAGATGGTCAAATGCACCTAGTCCATTATTCATATGTGGGGACATTATTTTTTGGATCTTCTTGGTGCAAGATATAGCACATTCTAATTAGATTGCCTACTCATTCAATATTTTATACCGTAATCAAGGATCAAGTTTCTCTTGACATCCATGATATTTTGAAAGTTGATATTTGTGTGAGGATGATGTTTTCGATATTTTATTGCTCTTGCCGAAGGATACAAGCCCTATTTGGGATTGTCTCACATATGGGTTTTTTGAGACTTATGCTACTTGTTTGGTCAAAACTTTGACAACCATGTGTCAAGAGGTTTGGGCTCACTATGATCATGTGTTAAGATGTTTGTGCCAAGATGTTTGGGTCATTAGAATCATAACTACATCTTTGAAAGGAGGGATTACCAGAGGCTAATCCCAAACTCCTTTTCCCTTTGATGCTATCATTGATGGGTAGCGTGTAAAGATATTCTCAAAGGTGTTGGCTAATATCCTCCGTAAGCACCTCATTAGCATAATGCATCTCTGTCAATATGAGTTCACTAAGGGTGGGAATATTTTGCATAATATCCTAAATGTATAGATGGCCATAGATTATTCTCAACATTCCAGTTAGTAGGTTATTCTAGTATAATTGGATTTGGAGAAGGACTTTTCACTACTTGGAATGGTATTTTCTTGTAGAGCTTATGTAGACAATGGGTTTTGGTCCATGCATGTCCCAATTGATATAGAATATTAGCACTAATGCTTCTTCACATGTCATGCTAAATGCCAGTGTTATTAAGCCCTTTACTCTTGCATGGTCAGTTAGACAAGGTTGGCCTCTACTCTTTTAGTTTTTTCCCTTGCTACGTAGTTGGTTCTCACCATGTTGTCACATCTCAAAATGAACAGGTAGCTAGCTAGTTTATCCCTTCCATTGGATTGGCACTTTGTTGGGTAGGCATTTGCTGATGATGACACTTTCATGATATTGAAGGCAAATAGAGATAACCTTTGCAAGGTGTTGGATGTTTGGTCATGGTAATCATCTCTCATTACCTATGTGGAATCACATTTATAGGCCTTGTAGTGGCAAGGTGAAGTGGTTCTATGTGATAATATTTGGCAGTATCTAGGTTACCCTTTGGATATTGAGGTTAAGGCTAAACAATTGCTACAATTGATCTCTCAAAAGCTATAATCTAAGTTTCTTTATTCAAAATCTCAAGCTTAGCCAATTCATATGCACCTCAAAGTGGCTCAAACTATTATTCTACCCATGCTTACCTACTTTTTGCTACTTTTGCATTGGGCCAAGAGTAATTTTAACAACCTTACTAGGCATATCCATTTCATGCTATGGAAAAAGGACTCTATGCATCAGATATTTCTTGGATTTCCTAGAGTCATGTTGATACTCTAAAAAGCATGGTCAAGGGGGTTAGTTTGGATGTTTAGACTTACATGGTTTCTCTTTGTTGGTCAATATTTCAAGCCATGTGTACCTTACAAATTGAATTTGTTATGTCCCTTTTGATCCCTTGGGAAGGAGAAAAACATGACCACCCCAACTTCTATCAAATGGCACATTTGGGTTTGGTCTCTATTGTGGATATGACTCTATTGGCTTGTAGTGTATTGATGTCTTTTCACGTAGCCAAATAAGTTTTCTAGTTTCCTCATGGATACCAGATTTATGGAGCAAGATTTGGGATGGTCAAGGAAAAATATCTTATCCCTACACTGCCACATATGATTATACTTCATTTTCTTAGATTCTGAAGCTTTTTATACAATTGAGTCACTCATCTTCAATTTTGCATTAGGTTTCAACATCATATAGTTAAGCTCAAGGGTTCTCTAAATTGTTAGTTGGATCTTATTCAACACATTGGCCTTCTCTCTACTACAAAGGATTTAATTTCTTAGCATATGGTAGTTTCTTCTACCACTCTATCATGACTCTTGTATTTCTCCTATGATTACTCATGATGACAAAGTGATATATATATATGTATGTATGTATGTATATGTGTGTGTGTGTACACACACACACACACACACACACACACACACACACACACACACATGTATGTATGTATGTATGTATGTATGTATGTATGTATGTATGTATGTATGTATGTATGTATGTATGTACACACACACGTGTGTGTGTGTGTGTGTGTGTGTCTATTGAGGACAAAATCAAGCTATGAGACATTACCATGTACAATGGTGATCGTCTTACTAAGTACCAAAGTGTGACATCTAAGATGTGATTTGTGATGATGGTAATATATAGTACTAATAGATGCTACAAAGGTATATAATATAGGGTAATGTAAGTACAATAGAGAGATAGTGTAGGAATATATGGATCTCCATCCAATGGGGATCAAGGGGTATGGTATGTCATACATCCCTGAGGAGATGGTGCGGGGGTAGTATCTACTCTAATTTCCCATCCCCATTAGGTACTAGTTGTGGTGTTAGTGGATCTCCCCTATCTCTCTCTCTAGTGTAGGTTGGGGCTCCATATCAATCCTACTAAGTTGTCTATCATCAACTACATTGAATTAGATTTGTAAGTCTTGGTTTTGGTATGGTGAATTGATTCCACATGACAATATAGCACAACATCTAGGTCATTATTTAGCCTAAACAAATTTTTAAATGGATCTCTTGGAAACTAGAGGCTAAGTTATTTCAATTGACAATCTTAGGCTTAGCCATTTCATGTGCGCCGCCTCAAGGTGGCACATAAACTACTATCTTCCCATGCTTATCTTTTTTTCTTTTTCTTTTTTGCTTTTGCCTTGGAGTAGGAATGGTTTGAATGATTTTATCAGGCATATATTTTTCATGCTATGCAAAAAGAATTTTGTGATGCTAGTATCTCTTGGATTCCATGGAGCTCATATGTTGCTCTTTGGTGGTTGCTTTTTAAAACTATGTATGTTGGTCATCAACCTTGGGTGTATATTGTTTACTGCTTGAAGACTAAGAAATTGTGCATGAAAACACTAAATTCAAGGTTCATGGTAGCACATACTCAACATTGAATCCCAACTTTTTCTTCCTTCTTTTGTGCTAGTGACCCATTTGATATGGTCATGGAAGAGAGTCCTTTAGGAGATGAATTGATATCCCATAGAGGATATATTATCCATTAAACCCATACAAGTTGAATTGTTGGCTATGTATTAACATCTACCCTCATGGGGAGAGAAATAAGATGACCGGCCTAAGCTTAATTGGGTGGCATGTTTGGGTTTAGTCTCTATTACACCTTGAGCTAAAAATGCATTGCATAATGATTAGCTACATTAAATAGTCCCAAAATAAGTTTAATCTCCATATCCCATTAGTGGAGGATATCCATTGTTACTTATCATCAAGCACTTGGTGTCAAGCTTATCTATTTCTAGCCTTCTAGCTTTTTGTCCAGCCAAAGGGGACTATAGAGTGTACCTTCTTTAGTTGGCACATGCTACCATATGGCCTATTTACTATGTTTGCTACATTGTAGGACCAATTTGATTTGAATTTTTTGTTCTCGGAGCTACATGACCTACCATATCATATAAACATCTATATTTTGCCAATTCTAGAATTGCCTAATTTTCCACATAATCAATGCTATGGATACCAAATTTGCTACATAATTAGATTGCCATATCATCAATAATTGTTGCATTTGCTATCCATCTACTCTAATTGCTTGTCTATCTAGCCACCACATACTAGTGTTTTCTACCCAAACATATTCTAGAGGTGTAGCATGTGTTGCATCAATTTTTACCTTGTATAGTGTGTTTGTTGCATTGAGCATTGTGCTTGTTTATTATTTGAATTTTATTAATCTCCTGGATTCATTGTTTCTCTATTAACCCTAATCTTAACTATGTTTCTTTATCAATCTATGTGCTTTTCGTAGGATTGTGTTTGTATTTTTTAGAGGAGCATTTCTTTACATGGTATCAAAGCTTGGTACCCACTAAAGAAACCTAGACCCTTGATTGGAAAGCTATCTTTAGAAATACAAACTACATAGGGAAGATGACATAAGATATTTCCACATCTACTCAATTCCCCAAAGGAACCTATGCCAATAATTGAGCAAGAGTGGTTTCCACATCCAATTCCACAAGGTTCCAACATGGTTAGTCAAATATAATTCTAACTATCCTAGAGAGACATGTCCTTATCCTATCACAAACGAGGAGCTAAACCTGATCATGGCTCATAGAGCTAAGAAGATCAAAGAGCTTGATAGAAAAATAGCATGTTGACAACAACTTCTCAGTAAACTAACCCATATTGGACACACTGAGCAGATAGTCTCCTTTGAAGTGGGCAGCTAACCACAACAAGGTATACACATAGTCAACTTTGTAGCTGACTATACTCCCTAGAACACAATCCTTTTTTTGCCAAGAGGATGCTAGTAGCGCAGCAAAGAAAAACCCATTCTCAATGAATCAAAGCTGGCGAAACGTGGCCCTCAATTCATAAGTGACCACAAACCATTGTTCAAACGCTTGTTTGCTTTTAGCACTCTTGAGAGGACTCTAGAAGAACATACCCACCATTGAATATGAAGTGTACTTTGCTTAAGTCATGGTAAAGAAAAGGCAACATGGGCTTTGAAGACCTTCACCCCTTTACAATCCACTGGAACTTTGTTGTAACTGAGGACTTGAATATCATCACACAAGGGTTTCAACCTCCTACATGTCACCCTATTCATTCTGCACCACAGCAAAAAAGTTAATACCAATACCATCAGTACAGGCCTTTTGTGCCTTGCAAGTATCATCACCCTTGGGGGAGAGGAATGAGTTCAGGTAGGCGCTTGCAGTTCTTTCTAGCATGGATATAAGTTAGACTTACCACCAAGATTCTAGTTTTCCCCCACGCTGAGAGCGAGCGGTTCACTCTTCTCCTAGCTCAAGAGACTTCTTTGTTTTGGCCAAGGCGCCTTAAGAGCAATGCATTCTTACCAAGATGGGCACTATCACATATTATGTGGTAAGTCTCTTTGGGTCCCCCCGTGTGTTCCCTTGGTTGCCCTACCCTATTTATTTAAAATTTCTCAAATACAAAGGGAACTTGTATGTAGGCATATATGATATCGTTTCGTATACTAACGCACACGGCGTGGGTGCGGGTCTGTGATCTGTGGCTGCTCCTGGGAAGCCATGCCTACGTCTCGCAAGCTATCAAGCTTCTGTTGGAAGGCGATATATTGGCGATGGATGATGAAGCAGGCACGGGCCGAGTGGGATCGACAGCTGCATGCGAGGCAGCAAACACGCTTGCCGTCTTCGACACGCCATCCTCGGCCGGTCGTTGTGTTAAACGGCGCGCGCTTGGCGATGGATGATGAAGCAGGAACGGGCCGAGTGGGATCGACAGCTGCATGCGAGGTAACAAGCAGGCTTGCCTTCTTCAACACGCCATCCTCGGCCGGTCGTCGTATTAAACTGCGCGCACTTGGCGATGGATGATGAAGCAGGCACGGGCCGAGTGGGATCGACAGCTGCATGCGAGGCAACAAACACGCTTGCCTTCTTCGACGCGCCATCCTCGGCCGGTCGTTGTATTAAACTGCGCGCGCTTGGCGATGGATGATGAAGCAGGCACGGGCCGAGTGGGATCGACAGCTGCATGCGAGGTAACAAGCAGGCTTGCCTTCTTCAACACGCCATCCTCGGCCGGTCGTCGTATTGCGCTTCCCTGCCTTGTTGCGCACGCTTCTTCTTCCGTGGAGCCAGCTATCACGAGGTTAGGAAATTAGCCAAGGACCATTCATGCACGTAAAATTATTCTCTGAAGGAAGTGTCTTTAAGTCTGTTGGGTTTGAACATCGTCTGCCTCTGAAAATAGAAAGGGATTGGATGAAGAGTGATTACATTAGCTGAGAAGATGGAATTTAGGTTAATCTATTTGGTTTGGGGCCTAATCAGGATCAGAGTAAAGAGTGATTAGCTGTGAAAATAGAATTTACTTCAAGCACGAAAATAAAATTTGCTTCTCATATGACTTTACATATAGTTTTCACCAAACCTCTATCTAACTTCTCTTTGATATGATGTTATGCATTATTATTTCCACCAAACCTCTATCTAACATGCTGATTGGCATGCTTTTGTGCAACCACAAATCACTACTCATTGCTTGCCTTTCGACGTTAAGCTTCTATCTAGATAAGTATAAGTTGCATTGTCCTTTGGCTTATTGCCCTAGGCCAAACCATCACGAGCCTGACTTTTTATGTAGAATTCTTTCTCAATAGGTTAAAGTTTCCTATCCAGAGATGGTATTTTGGGCCTAAAGGGAAGCAACATCGCGGGTTTTTTGGCTAGGTAACATTTTTATTTAAGATCTATGTTTTTTTGGAATGTTGACAAAGTGTTTCTTTCAATAAAACTTCATCATTTTCCTCTTCTTCTTTTGCTTCTCCTTTGTCTTTGTCTCGATCTTTGTCTCGGTCTTCATCTTCATCTTGCTTTTTCTCATGTGTCTCTTCAACTTCTCCCACTCATCTTTCTCTTCCTCTTCCACTTCATCTTTATCTATCACTCTTGCTTCCTCTCCCTCTTCTCCCCCTGTAACATAAACCTTTGAAGCTCTCTCTCTTATAATCCTCTCACAAAGTACACTCTACCTTCCTAGTAACCACACCACACTTTCAACCTATTATATTTTCCTATTATGAACTGTCTTTTCTTATTATACTCACTTCTTTCAAAGTCTCATCTTTTCATCTCCTACACTCTCCTTACACTAACCATATGCAAATTGCATATGATCATAGAGCATTGTAAACAAAACGCTTGACATTAGTGAGATGTTTCATTCTCTTTATAGTTTTAGTGTGATACTTTGACAATGCCCTCATGACTTGCACTTTGATGTACCAACGACTACTCAATGTAAGCATAAATGGAAGTCAACATACCACTAATATATAATCTCAATGTAGTGGCTAAAGAAGCTATCAAAAACTTTGTGGTATTAGGTTATCTCAACATAAACATCTCTCATTAACGAACATAATTGTTCTAATTGCTAAACAAATATTTCATGTAGTAAATAAAGCTCAACGTTTGCAACAATCAAAACCTTTCTAAAACATGATGGACTAGATCCATAATATTCCAATAGAATCCAAAATCTGTTGTACTATTGTTCCATCACTCAATTATAATCTTACATATCAACCATCTCTTTCTAGAAGCCCTTGTGATCATCACCTTGTCACAATCATGTGTTAGAAACTCCTTTGAAAAATAATGTGGGAATATCTCAACAAGAACTTCTCAAAAAATAAGAAGGTTAATCTTCCTACTATAAGTACATTGCAATATGTAAGATTATTTATACCATAGGGCTCGATGGGTTCATTACATATAAACCCTCTATATCACATGCATTCAAGGCCTATGTAAAATAATTTTATTTATGAAATTTTCTTAAATAAAATACACATTTTCTATTAAATCTATAAATAACCCCTTCATATGGCACCATTCTATATGTAAAACATGTGTAAAGAAGGTAATATTCAAAAGAATCTTTTCTTTTGCACCCATATGATACACTTACATATTTATTCATAACCTCCTCGAGTCATAATGATTGGTCATTGGACATGCACATGATGAGTGGTCAAAATCATTTGCATGTTAGATATAATCAATGATTCTTCTAAAAGGATCCAAGAAGCCATATGAAATATTGTTGTAAGAGTCTAATTCAATTGGTATTATGAAAGACACGATCGATTATTTTTGTAAAAGGATCTAAGAAGGCATGTGAAATAGAGGAGTAAAAAGTGCTAATGTAATCCAATCGGTATTATGTAAACAATTCATGTGCACAACTAGGCATTATGAAAGTGACAACACACACACACACACACACACACACACACACACACACACACACACACACACACACACACACACACACACACACACACACACACACACACACACACACACACACACACACACACACACACACACACACGCACACACACACGCACCCACACGCACACACACACACACACACACACACACACACACACACACACACACACACACACACACACACACACACACACACACACACACACACACACACACACACACACACACACACACACACACACACACACACACACACACACACACACACAAAGTTGGTTTCTATTAGAACTCCCAATATTGGAAGCCATTTGTAACCATCTATAGCACAACCATTCCATTAGGTTTCATATCAATGCTACTAGTATGTTTGTTGTACTATTTGTATTTTCTCAACTATCCCATGCACCCTTGAAATTTTGATCATTAGTTTGAACAAAAAGAATATCTACCTTTTGAGTCTCTAGTAAAAGGTGGATACAAGTCAACTTTGAATAAAAGGAACATTTTCCTTTTGAGTTTCTAGTAAAGGTGGACATATACATAGTATTGAGGGTACAAGTCAACTCAACATATCCCCCATATATGCTAGCTTGTATTTATTTGGCACTCAATTTAAGTGATGTGTATTCAATGATGTCTATCATTGCTATTAACTTGCCATCATTAGTTATGTTTGTGAGCATATGTTACATAATCACATTACTATCTATTTTTAGCTAAATGGTAGACATACATGTGCTTCAAGTTAAGTGACCTTCTCCTAGTTATATGTTTCCATTAGAGTCAATGGTATGACTCACAAACATGAGATTCACACTTGATCACAAAAATGCATCACTCATAGGCATGACATCTACAATGGGTCAAAGAAAATATGTAGCATACCTCAAAGACATAGTATCCAATTGAAAGAGCCAAGTTGAGGTTTAGGAAAAGCTAAGAAACCATATATTGTGAATTCTTTAGATGCACGCATGATAGATACTCTAAGTATGAATTTAAAATTATAAGAATGGATATGGTATGGATAATGATATCAAGTAGCCCAACTTCTTAGAGAAATGTAATGTTTATATTGACTCACCCATGAGTAGTAAGATGCAACATATTCAAAAACATAATTTCTACTTAAGGCTAGCACCACCTCATACATGTACCCACACACTAGAATAGGTACACTAACTCATCATCATATGATCATCCTTTTGGTAGTTCACTTTACATAGAGGGATAGAATTAGGAGATATGATTTTAGATATAGCATAGGCCACCCTTCTCTAATTCATGCTACATGAAGACCTAGAATTAGGAGACATGCTTTTAGATTTGTCGTAGGTACTACTTTGGTTAAATAATTGAAATCTCCTTAGTTTCTTGGAGAAGGAAAAGCCCAACATATTATTCAACTAGTACTTTTCTCTAAAAAAATGCATAAACTAAAGGACACTCTAGTAGAATTGCAAGGAACCAATGTTAGGTTTACAAAGAAAAGAAAGACCTATACTAGGTGGATGAATTTGCCCAATATGGGTATATAATACCTTTCCCTTGAGATGATTTTGAGTAGAAGGTTTCCAATTATTAACAAAAACAAGCATGGGCATCTTAAGATCAATATAAAAAGGGTAGGTCAAGGCTAGTGCTAGTATTGGCATCATATATAGAAAGGCCACATGCTACTTAAAGCTAAAACCAATATCCTATTTTCAAATGGTTAGGATTTTTCCTAAGGGATTGTAAACATATATTAGATTATGCTTTCAAACTTTACATATATAATGATATCAATAAGATCTCATCTTACACCAACACAAGTTTTGTTGATTTCCTAGATTGCAATCATTCTTATAAGCCATTAGGAATGTTGGAAAGTTGCAAGTTAGGTCAACAAGTGTAGTTAGCTCAAAGGGATCATACTCATCCTTAATTTTTATACTGAAGTGATAGAGCTAAATGATAGATCCATTGCATGCAAAGAATCTTATTGAAGAGTAGTCCCAAAACTAGGGAGACATCAATGTATCACACTTGTATAGCACATAAATGAAAATATACTTCTCTAGAGGAGCTTACTTTTGGTTCAATCTAGTTATGGTTCATGGTTCTATCCAAGGACATGGGCTTCATACCTTAGTTAACAAGACACCCTTTACATTTATGAACTATATGTTGGTATAGAAACCAAAGTCACCAAAGGTTCCTAGTAGAGAACTATGCTAATCTTTCTTGATGGGGGAAGCTCCACTATCTGAGACCTAGGAGCTACCTAACATTGGAACTCTAAGTAAAGGAACAAACCTCCTAATCATTAAGAGTAGAAGCAATAGTGTTCAAAAAGTCTTTGCCTTTGTAGAAGACTTTGTATGACCATTCTTTTCATAACTCTCTTACCATGTGGCCACTCTCTCTAGAGGAGCAATGGTAGTTTCCTTAATTCAACATCTTCTTTTCATCCTTTTTCTTATCAACTTTAACTTTAACATTCCAATTTACTAAAGCATCTCCATCATTACTTCCATCAAGACTCTTTACTTCCATCTCCTCTTAGAGCAACATTGCACTAAATTCCTCCAAAATGAGAAGAACTAGCCCTTTACAAAAACATAAAGATTTTGCTAAAATTTTATATTTCATTGAGCTAAGGTTATTAACCTACATAAATTAAATGAGTATTTAATTTTTAAGGCTAGATAAAAGTAATAGCCCAATAATAAGACACCTCACAAGTAATAGTCATTGATACTTTAAAATTCAATATATCCATTGGTACACCTTGAACAACTCATATTGATGGTGCTAGTAAATAAGTAAATATAAGATAATCAATATAGGATGAATGTTCAACCCCAAACTGTGAATATATTTGTCACCTTTCTCTAACATCTATAACAACAAATAGAATTAGTGTGAGAATCAATATTAATAAATCATTTTCATCAATACTAAAACCATAAATTATTAAAAAATGCTTTTCACATAGATAAATAGTCAAGGCGTACTCTAATGGCACCCGATGGCCAAAAAAGAATGCTAGCAAGAAATCTTTGCTCACTTAAATGTTAATGCTAGCTCATGTGTATACTACATAAGCACTTGCTTTCTTTCTCGAAAAGGGTAGATACCCCGATCGATTCTCCACCCAAGGGAGAATCATCTAAAGCCATCATCCCCTTGAGAACGTGCCCCAATGCATAGAAGAGAACCATTTCAGGCCATCATCTTGCTAGCTAATACCTCTTGGAAACATAACCTTGGGGTGGAAAAGCAATTGCCTTAAGCTACTTGTGGCATAACATGTAGAGAACAAAGCGGAATAAGAGCATGAAGCATGGACTATCATCCATTAGGATTTCTCTCACCATAGCTTCACTCTTCAATCCAGAGTTTGAGATGAATCAACAAACAAAAAAGTAAGAAATCAAGATAGAATGCTTCTTAATTGACCAAGGCTTGTGAACCCTCATAAATCAAATAAGTAATTGAGTTCTATGGTTAGATAAAATAGTAGTGCATACTAAGGTACCTTATTCATAATATTTATTGATGCCATAAAACCAAAATATCCATTAGCATGCCTCCAATAGGTATCTTGATGGCACTAGTAAATAGAAAAAATATAAGATGATAAAAATAGGTTGAATGGTCACCACGAACAAGCCTCTACACATTAAACAAGTCTAAGAACAAATAAAGTTAATGTGAGAATCAATAAAAATAAATCACTATTCATCAATACTTAAAATATATATTATTGAGCAACACTTATTTAAAAAAAATTCAAGGGATACTCCAATGTCATCCAATTATAAAAAAGAGTGTTGGGCGCGATAACTCTTTACTCATATAAACACTAGTATTGGCTCATGTTGTATTATTGAATCACCATTGTATATAAGAGAAACTTTCACACTTAGAGAGGACAAACATCTTTGGTCAACTTTCCACCCAAGGAAGAACCATCTAAGGCCATCTTTCGCTTGAGAACATGCACCAAGATATAGAGCAAAACTGTTTAAGGCCATCATCCCTCTAACTAATGCTTCCTAAAACACAATGTCATAGAGTGCACCTATGTTTCTTCATTTTTAGGCATTAGCAAGAGCTAGATCAAGTAGTATTGAATCGCTGCGATTACTTATTTACGATTCTAGAAAATTTGGTACCACTCCCTAGAAGCATATCCAAGAGCTTTGATGAGTCAAAGATATCATTGATCTTGAACTTCAACAAGGTATAGTTGGTCTCATCAAGCTTGCATTCCATATAGTCATGTGGATGAACTCAAAGGTCTACAAAGGCATAACTACATTATTGCTTCCTCCATACAGTCATGTGGATGAACTCAAATGTCTATAAAGGCATAGCTACATTATTGCTCCATCCACCATTGCTATAGCTTATCAACATCACTCTCAATCCATTTTCCTACTAGAAGGCTATTCTATTTGCTCTACACTTTTAATCACAGTGCCTTGCTCATTAATACCATAAAAGAAAATGCATCACAATGGAAGATAAAAATAAGCACAATCAAAATAGAAGATAAATTGAAAAATATACTATGGCTTCCGATATCGCCAGATTTTTTATTAAGGAAAATTTTAGGTTACATGGATTACCCCAAAGAATCATCAGGGCGACCACGATTCTCTCTTCACCTCAAACTTTTGGAATATTTCTCTAGAAACTCAGCTTTGCTTCAGTACTACTTACCATCCCCAAACCCATGGTCAAATAGAGCAACCAAGTTATTGAGGACATACTGAGGGCTTATTGTAATAGGGAACCCAAACGGTGGATCCAATACCTACCCTTAGTTGAATTTGCCTACAATGCATCATACCATCAAAGTATTCAAATGACTCCTTTTCAAGCACTATATGGGCAAGATTGTCTTACCCCATTAAATTTTTCCAATCCTACCCTATGGGTAGAAGAATCTAGGCAAATGCTAGAAGAAATGGATCAACAAGTGAAAGCTAAAAGGCAAGATATTCAAGCTGCCAAGGATCGAGAGAAGGGATATGCCGATCAACGAAAGCAAGAATGCATCTTCAAAGAAGGTGGCATGGTTTTCCTACAAGTTCGCCCAAAAAAAAGTTCCTTATCTTTGGGGGAGTTCAAGAAACTAAGTCCTAGGTATTGTGGGCCATATAAGGTACTAAAGTGTATAGGGCTAAATACCTACAAGCTGCAACTCCCTAATAATTTGAATGTACATAATGTATTTCATGTCAGTCTATTGAAAGCATATGTCCCTAACCTAAACCATGTACTTAATGACCAACAAATTGTAATGCCAAGTCAAGGAGTCCTCGAACTTCAACCAGAAAAGATAGTACTTGACATGTGAGAGAAGACTCTAAGAAGCAAAACCCTTAGAGAATATCTCATCCAGTGGAAAGACTACCTTGAAGAGGATGCCACTTGGATTGATCATGAATTGCTATGTAGCCAATATCCCCAGTTTCATTTGAAATGAGGACATCTCGATTCCTTTAAGGGGGAGAGGATGTGATATCCTGACTTTAATTTAAAAAATTTCCAACTTCTTTGCAAATGGACTTTAAAATCATTAAATAGAGAATATCTGGAGAAAAAAGACCCAAGGATCATAACCCGACATTTTCTAGATGAACAAGGATTGTAGCCACCCGTCACAGAAGTTACCGCGTGAATAAGAGTTATGAGTCATATTAGACATTAGTGGTCTAAAAATACTAGATTTTTGGAAAAAACTAGTATATTTTTTATATTTTGGATATTATTTATTGTAAATATCCTAAAAAGCTATGGAAATTTCTAGAATAAGGTGCATGTAAAAAAACCAAGTGGTTTTTAAAGCCAGTTTTGGAGCTCTCAAATTCAATTCCTCCACCCCTTCTATCCTTTGCAGTTTCCTGTGTAATCCTTGTACTTGCCATTCCATTTGTAGTAATTGTGTCCGTAGCATTATTGGCAGCTCCTGCCTCTGCGACTTTTGTAGCTTTCTTCTTTGGGGCCATGGTCTTTAATCGCGAGACCACAAAAAAGGGAAATTTGGCGGAGGAGCTTGGGGGTAATTAGATTGACGAAATTTTGATTGACCGGGGGGGGGGGGGGAGGGGAGGAAAAGTGATCACCAAAGATTTCAAGAAATCGAGAAGAGTCTCTTGTCATAGAAAACTCTAGTTGGCAAGAGGAGGTAAGGATACTAGGGGGCTCTGGTCATAAACTCGTTAAGCTCTTACAAATTGCCAATTACCCTTCGATTTCCAAACTGTGTTCTAGGGGTTCTAATACTAGTTGGCGAATAGAACTTGGAGAGAATAACAGTTCAAATAGAAGACATTGTAATAGTCATTTTTATGAAAGGAACTATTAAGAAGGAATTATTTTACTTTGTTTTTGTGTCATAAATTAAAGGTGTGTAACGAATTTGTATCACGAGATAATTCAAGGAAGCTCATTTTATATGTTGAACCTTAAGTGGTAGGTAATTAAATAACTAAAACTACTATGTCGAGGGAAGTGAGAAGATGGACCCCCAACGAATCCAGATCTATGGCTGGATAGTCTTAGTAAGCCGAGAGCTTTCCTTTGAAGGAATAAAAATCGCACTTGATGGGTCTTTAGAAACCATAAATACTGACTCACATCGCTTTAGAATTTGCTAATACTAATTAGCCACTAGTCATAGATTTGACTAGAAAAACTTAGGTCAGATCCTCGTGGGAGTGGCCTGAACTTCTACTACAGGAGGGTAGACTCAAGCGAGCCTAGCTAGCAAACTCCGAGGGTTTTATCAAAATCTCGGACGGTGCTTCCTAGGACATATCTTGATGGGCTACTAAAAACGTACCATTGAGGCATAGCTCAGGCGGCCATGTTAGAGCACAATAGTAGAGAAATATTAGAGCAAAATATTGAACTCAATAACTCAAATGAGATAGGGAATTTATAAAGAATTACAATATGTGGTTTTGCATAAAAGTTTATTTGGTGGAATCTTACCTAAAATGATTTCTTGGTGGATCTCCTAAATGGATGGATCTGGTAGGTGAGAAAGTGGGTCCCTATGGTACATCGTTTGTAGGAGGTGTGTCTAGGGAGACTCTCCCTTTATTGATAAGAAAAATCATAGGATAAGATAGTTAATCATAAGCTAATGTGCCTCTTGTGCATTCCTATCATGGGTTTGATATTTCAACACCCCCCTTGAACTCACGATGTACAAATCTTTAGGTATGATGATCTTCTTGAAATTGCTTGGTCGCCACATAACTTACTCTAGGACTTGTCCAACCTTGAATAGCTCAAAGGCTCAATGGGATCATTTTCTCAAAATGATCTAGAGACACTCTTTGCTTGATCACTTGTAGCTTTGAGGTTTGGATGGTTTAGGGGACTTGGCTTTTAAGCATGATAATTTCAACTGGCTTCTACATATAGAGTTACCAAGGTTTAAGATATGATTTCATGGAAATTGGAAAAGAGATACACACTTTAGAAAAGTCCTTGATTAGTTGGAGAATATGGGAGGAGCTTACCTCTCTTTTTGAGTGCCATAGTAAATGCTTCATGATGCTCTTCTTGTCCTTGTTCAACTTGATTTTCCCTCTTAAGCTTGCTTTGAATGTTCCAATATTTGGCAAACTATTTGGATACAAAAATCCTACCCCAAGTAGTGTTGTCCATGATGTAGCATGGCCTTTTCAATCTTTCACGTGTTGATAGAAGTAGCAGAGATGCTATCAATAGTACTTGAGAGCTCACTCTCAAGTTGATTCTATGTGGAGTCAAGATCAACACTCACTTCTCCTTGAAGAGTAGATTGGGATGATTGCACACTACAAAAAAGAGTGAATACACAAGGACTATATAACATTGTGGATAGAAATACTATAGAATGACTTAGGCACATTCTTTTTGGCATGGCTAGTGTGTAGTCTCCACTTAAAGGCTAGTCACATTATGATGAAAGTGTGTGCATAGCAACCAATGCATGTAATTAGATAGGACTTGACTTATTTTCTTTTTTTAAAGGTTAGTACTTGCAATATGGGTTAGCAAGCCTTCCATGTTGGAAACTTTCATGCGATTGAATGAGATGTAAGACAATACACTTGATGGGTACATTTCTTCTTCAATGATAGAATATGAATCCCAATAGTAATGATATTATTTGAAGCAACCATTGAGCTGGTTATGGCAATAACAAGTCAACTATTGTCTAAGCATATTTTGGAACAAATAGAGGGTTTCCTTTACTATTATTATTCAACATAAACTAGAGAGTATTCGACCTCCTTTCGATGATGAAAACACCAAATTTAGCTCAAGTAATGAAGAGATGGCTTGAAGGATGAGATGAAGTTTGTCCATCCAAGTTGAAAGACAATGTAGTACAAGGGCCATGAGTCCATATCTCTCTCCATTATGTTCTTAGATACCATGTTTATATTTTGATAGAGACTAAAAAAATTAAGAGCATGAGAGTATGCACACAATAGAGGAATATTGAAGCACAAAAATGAACTCAATAACTTAAATGAGATGGGATGTTGATAAGTGCATTATAGCAAGTCATCTTATATAGTGGTTTTATTAGGTAGAGTCTTACCTAAAGTGGTTTGTTGGTGGTTTTCCTAAATGGGTGGAGCTAGTAGGTAGTGGGTTCCTATTGTGTAGTATGTGTGTATTGGAGACTCTCTAATAGCAAGTCCACCTTAGAAAATACTTATTTGATGGCTCTATAATAAATTAGAATAGAGTGTGTTTGATTGCACAAAATCAAGTCGTGCAAGATGAGGAAAAGCAAGAACTCAAAAATGAGCTTTCAATATATTTTGAGCACAATCTCCACCACTATTTTACCTATCTTAAGATGAATCTAAATCATGTGACCTATCCTATCTCCCAAACTAGTTTTGTCTTTACATCACTATTCCCCTTTTTTGCAAAAATTCAAAAACAATTTATAGCTTGTAGTAGTGAAGCTACTACTTAGATCTTTCTATCCCAACCCAATTCCCTAGAAGGCAATGACCACAGTAAGTTGGTGCCTCTTGAGGAACCATTTTCCAAAAAAATTCATCTTCTCCAAAAATAGACCACCAGTCCATGAATCTATTTTAAGATTCTTTGAGCACCTATTCTCATTAGGAGACATACCAATAAAATCATCTCCGCTTTCATATAGTACAACATATATATTCTTCACTAAAGGATTTCTTGCAAGCTTTTGTAGTGAACTCTTTGGCTTAGGATATTGAAACTTAGCATTATTACCTCCTTTAGCAACCTAATATTTTCATAGCCATTGGTATTTTATCCTCTAGAACTAAAGCCTCTTGTTAACTAGCATTTCGCCTAATGTTCCTTGCATCCATTCCAATGTTTTTTGAATTTTTGTCACTATCTTTTAACCTTTATTTCCTTTGTAAGAGCAAGAATTATTTTTGCAAATCTAAATAGCCTGGCTTATCCTCATTTTTGTTGAACCAATTTCTTATCTTTCTTCTATTTTGGATCAATCTTCTTAGGATGACTCTATGCAAAGTGGCTCAATTCTATGCAAATATAATAAGCATTGAGAAAAAGAGGAAAGTGAACTTTAATGGGGCTATCTTGAGCCCATTAGCATCAAACAACTTTAGTTGAGGAGAATCACTGCTTCAATGTATAATTCTTTCCATTTATATGATTCATGTTAGTCATAATTCCAATAATTCAAGAGGCTCATTATGCTTATTGGCATGCATAAGCACTTTTCCAAGAACCTTAGCCAATGTTCTAATCTCTCCATCCATCCAATCAAGAAATGCAAGAAATGACACCTAGACTAAGCATTTATGAATGAGATCCGTCTAGAGAAAATGTGATACACTAATAACACAATATTAGTGAGTTTGGGAATCTCCCAATTCCCATTTTTTGAATACTAACCCGGATAACATGCCCATAAGTTTCTCAAAACCATATGGTGTGACATATCATTGGAAAGTGCTTGAAAAATGGAATCTACTGAGCTATAGAGTGCTTGATTTGGAGTTATACTATTCAAGTTATGACAAATCCAAATATTTGACCATGTGTCCCAAACTTATGGGAAATTCCCATATTCCCCAATATGGTGTTTAATAAAAGAAATCAATCAACTTACATTTATATCCAACATTGTTATTGATGACCATATCTCTATCAATAGTGGAACCCACTAGAGAAAAAAAGAAACCCTTCCAAAAAAGTAAGATTAATGTAGAGAGGCTTTGGAAAGATAGAATTAAATCATCTCTCAAAGTTAGGCTCATTTGGAATTATAGCCATAAAATATTGTAATATGCTTATTTAACAAATCCTTGATAGTATCATTTTAGTAGCCCATCAAGGGATGCATCTAGGGGCCTCCATTCGAAACTCCCAAGGAATATCCAAATTTTGTGACCTAGATTCACTTGAGCCCACCCTTCCAAGGGAAGCTCTACCTCATCCCCAGAAGGATGAACTTGAAAAGAGAGTCCTACATGACTTCTAAGGTCTCCAAGTGGCAAAATTTATAGGGTTGATTTTGGATAGATGCTTATGCAAGTCGTCCTAACCTAAAGTGGGTGAGTCTTGCACTTGGCTCAAAGAGAGTGAGAAAGGAGGTGGAGATGGATGTGTCAACTCCTTTACTCATAGGGTAAAGTCTCACTCTATTTTCCTAAAGTGTTACTAAGTTGGGGTTTCTAGGACAATGCTCTAGAATAGTTAATCATTTAGATCTTCCTGAATTTTCTTAGTCTAATGCTTCTTTGGGGAACCTCTTGTCTAATCAAGACCACCCATCATGGGATTAACATGTTGTGGATTCATGCACCCACTTTCCTTGAAGGTGTGGTTGTAGTTTGCTAATTGATTCTACCATAAGTATGTTTAACACATATAAATAACTTTCTTTATTATCCCATTACAATATGTTCCTTCCTCGGGGGGTTCACTATATATATATTCTCTATATAACGTGTGTTCATGGTCTATTTATAAATATCCTAACCTGTGAATTTTTCTTGAATAAAACACAACCCTTTTCTATTCAATCTGTAAGTAACCCCTTTATATGACACCCTTCTATATGTAAAAAATGTATAAAATTGGTGTTTTAAAAACCCCTTATTTTGAACTCACGTTATATATACATATACTCATGAGTGACCCCCTCGAGGTTCCTTCACATGATATTAACACAAACACAAACACAAGTAAAAATGATCTTTAAGATAGTATAATATTTATTCCAAGAAAGTAACTTGTACAATCTTCAAAGTGGACTTTGACAAGGCTAAGAAGAGTATTTGGCTTGGCAAAGGAAACTTGATAGATTGCAATGGATAGAGGATGAGTTTGAATTATAGATAAGTAATCTTGATAGTGTGTTCAATCTACATATGGAGAATAAAAGGCTCAATCTAGTGGTATGATAGAGAGTTATAGATAGGGAAAAAAAGATGAGTCTACAAGCCAAATAGAACCATGGAGAGGAGTACAACTTTGATGGGAAAGCCATGGTGGGCCTTCGATCTTATTATATGTTTGCAATCCTTTGTTTTTCTTGTTCTCCCCTCTTCTCTGCTCCTCCTTCCCTCCCTCCCTCTTCTCTTCTCCTCCCTCCCTCCCTCCCTCCCTCCCTCTCTCTCTCTCTCTCTCTCTCTACCAATATGATTTGCAAAAATGGAAGATCAATGGTTATGCTTCTCTTAAGGCTTTATTATGTAGCCGTTGTTAAGGGTTCACTAAACTTTCTCCCTCACACATCATATGATCGACGACCCCTCCTCCCCAAGTCATGTCCCACTAATCATCTCCTTCTTGCCTTGGCATGGCATCTAGATGAATTCATCCTACCTTCCTTGATCGATGCATAGCAACATGATTTGTCCATATCTAGTCATCCTATCTCCCTTTATCAATGCATGGTGGCCTAATTTGTCTTGCCCATTCTACTCTAGAAGGTGAAGTTGATAATTTGTGAGGTTAAAAGGAAAATTGCTATTAGTGATGAGCTTGAGATGCATGCTCATTTGTTTCACCTTCTCTCTTTCTTCGTTTCACATGGTGACGTCTTTTTGGATATGACTTTGATGTCAATGGTGAGAAGAAGGAAAACTAGTTTATTTTGAACTAACTTTTGTTCATTCTGACTTTTATCCTAAGGTCTTACTTTCTCCTGTAAGCCCTCCTTTGTACTATTAAACCTTATGCATTCATAAGGGTTAATGGGTACAAAAGGACCCTTATACACTCATAAATCCATACTTCAATCTTTTAAGCTTAGAAGAGAGTGTATACACTGTGTGGTTATTTGATGATAAAGTCTTGGGTGTTTTATAAATGTACACTTATGATTATAGGGATATTGCACTCTCTCATCTTTAGACAAATTGAGATGTTTGTATCTTGAAAAAAATTAGGGGTGTTGTTTACATAAAGTTTCCTCATCAATCCAAGTACAACATCCTCTTTAGGATAGTCTTTCCACCATTGCATGAGGTATTCCATAAGAGTACTAATCTCCTAAGAAGTTTTTCCTTTACATCAAATATTTTCTTGCTAAAGCTCAATGACTCATTGGCTTAGCATTACAACTTGTTGATCATCAATGGCATCCTTAAGATTGGGTACATAAGTTTTTAGCAAGTTGACATAGAAGACATTGTGGATTTTCAACTACTCAAAAAGTTGCAACATGTATGCATTGGCTTAGCATTACAACTTATTGATAGTCAAGAATATAAGATTGGGTACATAAGCTTTTATCAAGGTGACATGGAAGATATTATGGATTTTTAACTACTTGGGAAGTTGCAACATCTATGGGGTGGTCCTTAGGCACTTAATGATGTTGTAAGATCGGGCTTAGCTTCTTGAAGTCATCCAAGGATAGTGAACTCTTCTGTGGGTAGACATGGAGGAACACCATGTCCCCTTCCTTGAAGATCAGTTCCTATCTTCCAAGGTTGGCATATGATTTTTAATGATCATTAGTAGCTTAAATATCCTATGTTATTGCCTTAACTTGGTTATCCATTTCTTCTAACATTTTCTTGGAAGCTTCCACCTTTAGAATGGGGTTAGAAACGTTGAGTGGAGTGAGGCAATATTGCCCATTCAAAGCTTGGAATGGAGTCATCTTGATGATTTGATGTTAAGAGGCATTGTAGTCAAATTCTACTAAGGATAGATATTGCATCCATGGCTTAGGTTCTCTATAACAATTTTATCTTAATATGTTTTCTGTTACTTGATTACTTCATTCTGTTTGACTATTAGTTTGTGGGTGGTGAGCTATACTGAAGCACAACTTTGTTCCAATAGTCTCAAATAAGCTCTTTCAAAATTAGGAATTGAATAGGGAATCTTGATCAAAAGATTTGTTTTGCTAAACCATGAAGCTTGAAGATCTCCTTGAAAAATATTATTGCGATATTGAAAGACATAGTTTATAATGGGAAGAAGATGGGCAACCTTAGTTTAATATGTCCACAATCACCATGATAGAGTTATACCCTCCTTAGAGTGAGGCTAACCCTAACATGAAATCCGTACAAATGAATCCCCATTTCATTTGAGGAATACCAAGTGATTGAAGCTTTCTTGGCATCTTGACATGTTTTGCTTTTACTGTTTGGCAACTTAGACATTTTGTGGCATACTTAAGTACATCACCTCTTAACTTTTCCCTATGGTAGTTTTTCCTAACCATGTTGAAGCTTTCTTGGCATCTTGATATGTTTTGCTTTTACTCTTTGCAACTTAGGCATTTTTTGGCATGCTTAAGTACATCACCTCTTAACTTTTCCCTATGGTAGTTTTTCCTAATCTTGTTGAGTGTCCAAGCATAGCTAGGGTGCCCTAAAAATCAGGAAATCAATTCCTTCCTAAAGTATATTCTTCGTTAACTATAGACTAGCCTGGATGGATTGCCTTCTTTTGAAGTATACAAGCTTTTCCTCAACAAAGAAGTCTTGGTATTTAAGCCATGATTTATGATCTTAATCCTTAAGTTGAACATCCCTTCTTAACTACTGATATTTTGGATCCTTTTTGGATTCTTCCTTCACCAACTAGATGGATCGGATTATTGGGTGTCAACTCTATATAAGCTAGCAATTCTACCCTTGAAGGTTCTTGCAAGATGAAATTATTGATGAACACTTTGTAGCTTAATGCATCCACATCTAAATTCTTCTTGGTGGCTAGCCTTTATTTGATCTCAAAGTCATACTCTTATAGGACATTGATCCATCTTTATGGTCTCATATTCAGATCCAGTTGTGTAAGTGACTAAAGTACACTCCTTTCAAACAAGTAATGTCTCCACAATTTGAGAGTATGAATCACAATTAATAATTCTAAGTCATGAGTAGCATAATCTTTTGTGCATTTTTAGTTTCCTTAAGAAGTAGGCCTCTAGATAGCATAGTGCTTAGTCTAAGGCAAGAGAGCTTGAATATGTCAGGACCTCGAATTCTTATTTTAGATAAAAAAGCTTTAGAAGGGGAGCCATTACCAGGCTCTCCTTGAGTTTACCAAAGCTAGGTTGCTCTATTGGGGTCCACAATATGTAAGTCTACTTCTTGAGCAAGTTAGTGTGGGGTGTAACAATCAAGGCATGATCCTTGATAAAGACTTGGTACCATATGATAAATCCTAAAGGTTGTTCACCTCCTGAACCAACTTCATAGGTGGCCATTCTTGTACATCATTGATCTTATATGGGTCTCTTGCAATTCCCTTCTCAAGTACTACGAATCCAAGGTACTCAAATTGCCTCTTGAAAAATATGCGCTTGTTCTATTTGGCCGAGAGCTAGTGCATCCTTAATGTTTCTAGCACAATTTGGAGCTGTCATTCATCTTCTTATTCTTTCTCATGTATGAACAATGTGGCAATTTGGCAGCATAAACAATGTAGGATATGATGCAAGGTGGGACCCTAGAGGGACATGGTAATCATCGGGTGGCAACCGCCGACGACCTCTAATGCCAAGGCCTATTCATTCATCGTCTTTCCTATAAAAGGCACAGGACTTAATTGAGTTGACGGGTGACGTGAGATCCCCTTGGCTGCTGGTGGCCATCCAACTGTAAGAGAAGACTGCTTTGGTGGAGCATCCCGATCGGTGTCCATAGAAAGGAGCCTGTTTGCGACGGCCAGCAAGCGTTTCTTAAAGGTACGCTCACATCCTCCTCCGTTCTCCTGTTCTCATTCTTGCAGAATATATCTTTGTATCGATAAGCAACATGTATTAGTATTAGTAGCTGCACAACGCACAACTTTGCTGGCATGGCACGGTGGTGCCTCCGGATTCACTTACACTAGTGGCCTATTGCAGTGTGCTTGCTTTTATCAGCAGGCATAGCTTATCTCAATGAATAGATAATAGCATGTGTGTGTGGACAACGTAGATATGTAAAGACCAAAATAATGAACATGAGAGACAGAGAGAGGGAGATCCTATGGGAACCATATAATCAATAAGATTGCTAGTACTGGCTCATCAATGAGAACAACAAAATAAACTGACTGAGAATAATGCTGATCAGTGACAAAATGAAATGACACTGATCAGTGGGGCTGCTACCATCTCTTTCAGTCGAGGATCTACCTCATGGGGTGATTCGAGACGGATAGGCCACTGCGTCCCCTATGGCAGGCAGTAGTGACTCTGATTTGACGAAGCGATGGTGGTTGAGGGCAAGGTCCTGGTGGTTGCAAGTGACGTGATTTGCATCAGGTAATAGCCTGGTTCACTATGACTCCTCTGTGCCGTGTCTGCTGTCCTAATGGCACGGTTGATGTGGAATTGGTAAGCATGCTGACTGGACTGCTTGAACTGAAGAAATCTGTGAGGATTCTCTGTCTGTCTAGGTGGGTCATCATCTGCTCTCATGTCTTTTACTAGACTGTACTTGTACCTCCTGATCTCTGACAGGAACAAACCCAGTCATCGTCTGATCCTCATACTCCATCACTCTGCAAAGAGGTCAAAAAACCTCTCAGAAGAGACAGTGGTATCTTCCTCTGATTGTATAACATATTGTGCATCAGCACACACAGTGTTCCTGTAACTCTACCTCCTCATGTCATAACTAGCAAATATGGTCCACTGCAGCTGCATGTGTGTACCAGGTTATCTGATTTATCCATTTACACTGTGTATCCCATGTGAGAGGTGCACATGCATGCATGCTGGCCCAGTGACAAGCCCATCAGGTGAGATATGTAGAAAATGGTGCTGGTAATGAGAAATCTTTGTGTCAAGTGGCTCTCAGAGGCTGATCTCTCTGTATCCAATCTGACAATATACATCCTAATGACCACGTTCCTTTTGGAGGAGGTGAGCTCCAAATGTGAGCAATCCAAGCTGCACTGGAGAGATGGGAAGAGATCCACATCCGTATTTGAGTGTACTAGCAACTGATATTGCCCCCCTCTAGAAAATTGTCTCGATGAAACCAATGCCAATCTGGGTATTTGTGCTGGGGAGCTCCCAGATCCTTGTATGCATGTCATAGCTTGAAACAAAGAAACAAAGCCTCCGTGACCACTGGAGCTGTTGCCCACTTGGGTCAAATGATTTCATGTGCTATTGATGGCTTGCTCTGTATCATACTGAGCAATCCTCATAATCAGGGGCCTATCTTGGTAATGTCCGTTGTGATGAGTTAGTTTAGGTCGGCATGGCTGAGTTGCAAGGCATTGCATCCATCAGGAGGCCATAGTTTCTTAAACATGTGCTATTATATATGCAAACCACCAACTTGTATCTTGTATTGCAAGCTACATATGAGAAATGTAGTGCCAATCTGGGAAACCTTTTTGGGTTCACCTCCTATGGTATGTGATATATATGACAACATAGAAGAGAGGCTTAACTACCATTTTTGTGTAGTAGCTAATTTTGCTGATATGATCTCATGTGGTATAGATGTTTATTGTGTCATTATGCAGGATAGAAAGCCTACATCAATGAAGGAGGCTTTACAGTCTGATCATTGACGGAAAGTGATGGAAGCCAAGTTGGAGGCTATTGAGAGGAATGACACTTGGTACCTTGTGCCTCGTCTCTCTCATAAGAAGGTGATTGGTGTCAAATTGGTCTTCAAGACCAAGTACCATAGTGATTGCTCTTTGGACAAGCACAAGGCTTGCCTTGTTGCTAAAGGTTTTGCACAACGCCCATGTGTTGATTCCCATGATAGTTTTGCCCCTACTACTCACATGGCAACTATTCGTGTTGCTCTTGCCCTGGCTGGTCATAGGAGATGGTCTGTCTTTTAGTTGGATGTGAAGTCGGCCTTCTTGAATGGTGATTTGAAGGAGGAGATCTATGTAGAGTAGCCTCGTGGATTTGGTTCCTCAGATGGGAAGGTTGAGAGGTTGAAGAAGGCCTTGTATGGCCTAAAGCAAGCTCCGGGTGCTTGGAACGAGAAGATTGATTCGTTTCTCCAGGCCAAGTTGGGATATTGGTTCTCTAGGGCCGATTCGCAGCTTTATATGCACACTTCAGAGGGTGGTCGTGTGTTGTTTGTTTTGTATGTTGATGACTTAATTGTTACATGTGATCATGCCCAGAAGGTTGAAGAGACGAAGGCAACCCTACCTCAGAAGTTCAAGATGACAAATTTAGGACTGCTCTATTCCTTTTTGGACCACGAGATTTATCAGTCTCAGTGGGGGATTTTCTTCTCTCAGTAGAGATATGTACAGGAGCGCTTAGTAACTTTTGAGATGGAGGATTGTCGGTCCATTTCTTCTCCTATGGATCCAAACTGGAAGGTCACTTTGCATGCAGATTCTCTTTTGGTGGATGCTACCCACTATCGTCAGCTGATTGGATCATTGATTTGGCTTCTCAACACGCGGGTTGATCTATGTTTTGCTGCAGGTCTTCTGGTTGGGTTCATGAGTGCACCTCAACAAGTGCATTGGCAGGCTGCTCAGAGGATACTTCGGTTTCTGAGGGGGGCCTTTGACCTCGGGATTTCCTATCCAGCAGGTATAGGTGCTTCTGATCTTATTCTTGTAGGTTGGAGTGATTCAGATTGGGCTGGTGATGTGGACCATAGGTGGTCTACTACAAGTTATTGTTTTACCTTGGGTGATGGTGCTATCTCTTAGAGTAGCAAGAAGCAACCCATGGTAGCCCTATCTTCGACTAAGACAGAGTATCAGGCCGCGTCTTCTACCACATGTGAGACTGTGTGGCTTCGGTGCTTGTTGGAGGAGCTTGTCTGCCCCGAGACTCGTCCTACTTTTTTGCAGTGCGACAATGAGAGTTGCATTGCCTTGGCACGGAACCTTGTATTCCATGCCTGGACGAAGCACATCGAGATCTAGAACCACCTCATCAGGGAGGAGCTTCTGGATGAGACCATCGATGTGGAATATTGTAAGACCGAAGACAATCTTGCAGATTTGTTTATGAAGACACTTCCCTAGGCTTTACTTCACCAACATTCTAGATCCCTCCGTCTGTTGCCTTGTCTAGGATCTGAGAGGGGGTGTTGAGAGTCATTCCCTGGACGCCACGTTAGCAGGTGCCACATGACAGCAGTCGGGGACTGCATCAGTTGGCTGCATTTAATGCAGCCGACCTGATCAATTATTGGCATTATTTCCAGCCTATAAATAGTATTACTTTCCAGCAATCTTGGCATATTGTCTCTCACAGATTTCAGCCTGTTGACTGCGGAGATTTCTCTAGGGGCTGATGGAGATCTCAATCCTCAAGGTGGAGACATACACAGATATTTTCTCTGCACCCGTGTATAATTCTGCATCCTTATACAGCATTCCTCACTGCAGATTTTTTGTGTTTCACTCTCTTTCTCTTTCTCTCTCTCTTCTCTCTGTTCACTCTTTGTCACGGTCATTCGCTTCCGCATCGCTTCACTCTGATACCTATTAAGTGAGCAGTGAATTATGGTTGGTATCAGAGAGCCTAAGACCAGTCCAAATTGTTGCATGCCTTGCTTTAACTGGATAGCGACTGTAGTTGACCGATTACAAGTTGTGCTTTTCAACTTGAGTCTTGAAGGCACAGACCTGTCCATGCTGCCCAGCTGGTGAGCTCTGTCCAATGCTAATTTGTCTCACATGGTGGTAAGCTGGCTGGACATGCAGGCTATAGTAACATTATGAGAAGAGCAGACTAGTGTTGTGGAATGTTTTTCCCTTGTGAAAACAGCGCAAATTCCTGAGTGTTTTTAAGCTGATAAGGACTCCCAGAAAATCATCATACGAATGTCATGCTAAAACAATAATAGGAAGTTGATGAGTTAACAGGACATATGACTTTATGCCCTATTGTCAAAATAGTGCTTAACATGTTTTCATTTGGTTGACTTGCTTTTTATTTATTGAAATTGTCTTGGCATTCTGTGGAAAATTTTGGGAAAAATCATTTCACCGGTTTTGAAATGTATTTCCTAGCCATTCTGGGATCTAGAAAACCTTTACCATGTAAACACACTCTTTTATATTGGATATCGTGAAACAGAGTTTTTACCTCTTTGACACTCTTGAAATGGCTGTTTCTTAAATTCCCATCAGCAAGGAAAAGATATTGTTGCTCATATAGAGACTTGCTAGATGATTCAATCAGTTTTGGCATTATATCATGAAAATAAAATATGCATGAGAGTCCAATGCCTTTCTGTTCAGAGGGGTGTAATTTGTAGGGAGATAGGCTTGGTTGAAGTGATAATTTCTAAACCTTTAGCATCAGACTGTTTGAATTTGATAAATCAATTTAGTTCTAGTCACCATTGAGTTGGCTTTACATAGCAAACTTCCCTTTTTGTGTATGGTTCATGTTCTGAAGGAACTGGTATTTGATGTGCAGAATGGAAATGGAAGTTTACTGGGGTTGGAAGCTTGATGAGGATGGTGCTAATCACAACCTCACATAGTGGAGGCTGGTGTCATCTCATCTTTAGCTAAAAGTTGACCATTATCGTTGGTTTGAGTTCTGAAAGAAGCTTGAACAGTTTTGTACACGTCTGTACCTTGAGAGAGCAGCCTCTCCTCCTCAAGCTGAAGCAATCATGGGTTCACTTTCTCCATTTTGTTCAATTCAAGGACATATAGAGCAGTCCATTCCTGAGAAGCGTACATATGAGCAGATTGACAACATTGGATCCATTGACATCAAGATATTGCAGCAGCAGAATGATCTGCATACAGCAAACAAGGCCAGAAAGCAAGTGGTAAGACAGAGTGCCAAGACCCCACCCGGGGTTTCAGATGTGCAATGCCTGGAAGAGGAAAAGGTCATTCAGCTTGTCAGAAGGGAACTATCTCAGCATCTTAAATCCATACTGGTTGGAGAGGAACCAAATTATGGTGCCCTCGTAAAAAATGAGAAATTGGAAGAGAGGGGGAATAATGCAACAAAAGACAGTTTAAGAGAACAGAAGGATCTCATTATGGTGAAATCTGTAGAGGTAGTTGAAGTCTCTGAAGTAGAGCGTCGTAAATGTGCTCCAAGTCCAGGGTATGTTGGTGATGGCTCACAACTAAAGTTCTGTAAGATTTGTGGTCAGCCCGAAGATGCGAACAAGACTGTCATTTGTGATGGGTGTGAAGAGGTCTTCCACTTATCTTGTTGCCGGCCTCCTGTAAGCATAAAATATTTCTTAAAAAAGGAGTTTTGGTTTTGCTACCCTTGTGAAAAACAGAACAGACAAACTGATTCAGAGAAGCATCATATGAAGACTCGTTCAAGTGGTGTCATATCTGCCACTCCTGAGAAAAATCCCAAGAAAGTAGTGAGGATAGGCCCGGCCTACCAGGCAGACATTCCCCTGTGGACAGGCAGCACACAAAGGGATCAGCATTTCTGGTAACCGTCTAATTTCAAGTTTACCATTGGAATCATTTGATGCAATGCCTTTTTGTAATCTTTACAGTATGCTTTCTGATAGTTTTGGAAACCAATGCTTCACATCTCAGCATAATAGCTTACCAATTGGCATGCTTCAAAATTCTCTCCATGAACAAGTCAGAAGAGTATTTTAGCTCGAGGTTGACTGGCACTGTTGTTGGATCAGGAAAAGCAAGTTTTAAAACTGATCTCTTTTCAAAATGCAAAGATCATGTAGCTCCTTGAGTAGAAGTCCATAACTACTGACTAGACATGGTACTATTGAAGGACTTTAGTCTAAATTATAAGAATAAAAGTCCTTACCTTTGAATTCTCTTTAGAACTTTTCCCCCTCGAAGATGATGGTCCGCTTCTATTTAATGTACTGCAGAAAATATCATTTACAATCCTGTCTACAGCTGCTGGCTGTAGTCTTGAACCAAAAGCCTTTATCTCCATGCCTGCCTGTAGTTGTGTAGGACCTAAGACCCTCTTCCACATATTGTAAAAGAAACTGACTTATTTGGACCAACTAATTTTGCTGCCCTGTATCCCCTCCTGCTTAGCCTCAGAGACAGCTACCTAGTAGGCCTTCAAAAGACTGGATGGAGTAACAAGTGCTGCTTGGTCAGATTTCTAAGTTGCATGCTTAGGAACACTAAGGTCTCCCATGGGCCATGACCCAATTTATGGCAGTAATAGAATGATGGTATTGTGGTATTATTGCTGCTATTTTGTGATATAGGAAATCTTGCTGTGCCTGTCTTAACGTTCTGATTGGGTGTAACAACTTGGTTGGTTGGAATTTTTGCATAGCTCTGCTACCCTTACAGTATGGTGACCTACCTTGTTAGGATGATGCTCTTAAAGCTACTAGACTACTATGGCTTTGTTGAGCAATTCTGCTTGCTTATTTTGTCTTGGTTACCCATTGTCTCAATAGTTGAGCAATCTCAGCTGGTCAAGAGCCTTTTGATATGTATTGGGTCACATGACGCCTGTGCAAAGTGGCATGGGGCTAAGAATACTCCTCTCTATCACTACATGTCTGATGTGTTCAAGGAAGTACTGCAAACTATTTTGAAAATGCATTGACAAGAGAAGGGTCAATATTTTTATGGAACATAGTGAAAGGTGGAAGCTGTTTGTCAAATGCATTGACAAGAGAAAGGATCGATATCACCGATGAAATGTAGTGAAAAGTGTAGGCTGTATCGTGGATGATGACGTGGGGATCAGTATTATCTGTCTAACCATAGTGAAAGGTGTAGGCTGTATTGTTGATGATGACTTAGTAGCCGTTTGGATGCATGGCATCGCATGGGTCTCAAGGCCTGAAGCATGCTCATATCAAGCTGGTGGTTTCTTTTGCTTTGCCTTCTTTGCTGCAAGCTGGGTTTACTGTTGCTCTGGTTGGAGATGCTTTTGCTCAGCCTTGGGATCAAGGTGGAGAGACTCTTGGTCCTCAGTTTGCTGTTGGTTGATGCCTGTTGTTGCCACTCCAGATTCGTGAAAAACTGCTGTTGATGCCTGTTGGTTGATGCTCAAGATGGATGCTGGAGCAATTATGTCAGCTCGTTTATCTGTGTGTAGTAGCTGGATCTGGGTCACCTCGATCATAAATGCAATGAGTGATTTATACATATGCACATGTCAGAGTTGATATCTTCTAGTGTTGGCAGTAAACAAGGTTGACAATAATTTTGAAACATGCAATAGATGTGGGTGCTGATGCATCTGAAAAATAGACTTAACTTTGATGTTTGGCTTTTGCATGAACAGTTCTGCAGATTGTCCAGCTTCAGAAGAACCCTGTTCTCAAGAAGAGAAAGAAAATGAAGAAGATGAGATTTTGCAAAGGTTTGAAGAGGTAAATTGTACTATGAAGTGGTCAACTTGTATTATTATTATTATGATTATTCGCAGAAATGTGATTGAGAAAATTTGTTGTTTGCTTTGACTGCAGAATGTTCGTTCTGCTTCCAAGCTCTTGCCAGGGGGGACCCTTGAGAATTGGATACGGTGCAAAGCAATGCTAAGAGAAGAATACAAAGACTGCCAGGGTCACAAGCATGCAAAGGTTATTTGTGGCAAATGGAGGAGGTATGGAAGGATCACATTCCCAGCAGCTGGTCTATTCGGTTGAGAAGTTTAAGCATATCTGTGCTTGGGATTTTATTTTACATCATAAGCCATAGACCTTTCAGGCGTAGCTTTTGTAGAACTTCACATCCTCTGTGGGTCGATGTGCTATAGGGTGCCTCTAGATTTTAAAAATTCACGTGATAAGGAGTGGGAGTGTTTCAATGGCATGGAGTGGAATCCCATGCATGCAGATTGTGCCGTGCCTCAAGTAAGTGATATGGTGGTAATAATGTTAAGTTGCCTTTTGTATTCCTTGGGTTGCATCTCTATTTGTAGTGGAAGTGGCTACCGATGTATGAGCTAGAGATGAGAAGATTGTCTACACACTGAGTAATATGCAGTTTTTCTTCTTGTGTCTGTGTTTTGCCGCCGCCGCCGCCACCACCACCACCACCACCGCCACTGCCGCTGACATGATTTGTAAGTTTGGAATGATCAGGAAATACCAACGGAAGAGGTGATGGTGCGGATACAATGGAAAGCGAATAGTGCACCATCTAAGAAGAAACAAGTGGTTAAGTCTAAGAAACAAGTGTGTGATCCAGCATCTAAGGTTGAGCTTCTTTGGAACAGAGAACCATTCAATTTAAATTTGATTACAAAAAGGTTTTAATTTTGAGTCATCCTTCTTATAATAATCTTGTGTTAACCTGATTTGTGACTTTTGGAAGGATCAGGAACCTCCAATGGAAGTGGGTGAGAATGATTGTGAGGAGAAACAAGTCAAGAGACTAAGGCTAAGGCTCAGGTGGGCTTCCAAGTTAGGACTTAGAACCTTTTCAATGTGAATTTGAAAAACAAGTTTTAGTATTGACTAGTCTTTCTTATAATCTTCTCAGGTTGGGAATAGATGAAGGTGCCAGAACTTAAGTCTTAGCATGTTCAGAATGGGAGCAGCTGGCCATGTATGATGGAGAGGTGGTTTCACAATCTCTTGTCCTCTTAAATAAAATCCTTAGATACACTTATTTTCCTGCCAAGAATGATCATATATGCATGTTAGCATCGCCCGTAAACACATGCCGTAGTGATTGTTTTGTGCACTCTCAATTGAAATAGTCTACTAGGGTGCATGATGGCGGTTTCTCTCCCTTTTTTATATTGGTTCTTTTCTCACATCTCTTTTCTCTCTCTTTTGCTTGAATCTTGCACGTGCGTGTGTGCGTGCGGCATGTGAACTTGCAATGTGGCCCTTGCTTATTTATTTACTTAGGTATAGACAATTTGATATGTTTTTGCTTAATATTTTTGTCTCAAGTGTTTATTATAAAGGTAATCTTTCTATGGCCATGGTCATTACATCTTTGTCGTCTATCGGTGTGATTTACACAGAAATCGCCTCCTAGATAGTTATTGATTCATTTGGTCATGTATTGTTTGATCATGTACACTACATCCCTTTGTTTATGCCACTAAATGGATGCTTTGGCATTAGACTAGATAATAATACATTAATGAGGTGTTTTTCGCATGCATGACTTATTATGATGTAGGCAAGAGCATCAAAATTTCTTTTTTGCTTACTCTAGACTCTAAAGAGGTTCATTGTTGTTTGGTTGTGTCTATCAGATTTGAAGCCAACACAAGCATTCAAGACTACAAGTTTTGGCTAGTTTGAGTCTTGTAAATTAGTTCCAAGTAAAAAATGAGTTTTTCTTACAAGCCAAAGGTGATAACACTTATGGGCACTTTCTAAAGGATTTTTTTGTATGTATCTATTAGACGCAAGCTAGGTGGTGAAGAATGGCTCCTACTTGGTCATGAGAATATATGAAAGAAAATTAGTCACAAAGAGGTGTGAGTCATCAATGATACAAGTGGTCTAGCACAATCTATCTGTGTATATTTAACTTTTTGTAATGATACAATGCACCTTATTGAGCTTAATTTAGATTAAGTATGTCTCTGGAATTTAAGTGATTTGAATTACACCTTTCTAATATTAGTGGGTACAAAGTCAACAACCCAACAATGTGATTTTTCTACACCATATTTTTATTAAGCTTGCAAGTAGATCAATGCTTTGAAGGTATATTACTCAACAAAAGCTACTGCTTGGATTATGTGTGATTATCATGTGTGAAAAATGGGGTATATGAGCAACATGTAGTCCTAAAAATAGAAATAAAATCACAATTCCTTAGCTTGCATATCCTATGTTCACCCAAGTTCAGTGTTAATTACAAGACATTGGCCTTGCTTGTGAGATCAATCATTTCTATGGAGGCATGTAGAAGGTGTATTTTCATTCACTTATTCTTGGTAGAACACCATTTCTATTTGCAAGTTTGAGAAATTTTTCTAAATTACCTTCTCTTGTGCTTGTTGCCTTATCTCAATATCTATGTTTATAAAGTTGTCCTTATCCATTTCTATTATTTTCCTTGATGGTGAGCTCTTTGAATGTGGACTCGTGGGATAACTTTTACATGGCCCAATAAGGCAAGCCTTTCCACGTGATAGGACAAGGAAAAGTTCTAACAAAGCCTTTTCTAGTGTATGTTGTATTTGGGTTTTAGCCTCAACTCTAAAAGAAAGTCGTTCTTGCATATTGATGTTGAAACTTTCCCTTGGGTTTTATACTATGCTTGGGCCCTAAGTTGCAGCATTGTGTGTAACATGATGATCAATACCATTTTATAATGTGTATGTAGCATGCATATAGGGTTTGCATGCAGTCAACCACCTACTTCCATACTCATTCCCCTTAGTCCAAAGTAGAGTTGATTTTATGATTACTTTCTAATATCTCCATGATAAACTTTGTATATCTCGATTTTACTTTGATTTTATGTTTGCTTTCTAGCATCTCCTCATTTAAGTTTGCATATCCTTGAATTTGGCACCTATGATTATCACTTGGCCTTAGACTTTCTCTCTCTTATAGCTTGAGAAACCTTAAGATATTGTAAGTTGTGGTATTATAACTCCCCTAGATTTGAAAATTTTCTTATGTTTTATAGTTCATAGAAAGCTTTAAGAGCTTGCTATGATTTGTTTGCATCAAAAGAGCAACTCCTAATTGGAGTCCAATCAAGCTTTGAATTGAATAGTTTGGAACACTCATTCCATGTAAGCCATGCTTGGGCTAATTATATGGGATTCCTAGCCAATGGGGTGATAATTGTGGGTTAGAAGGTTTATAATATGCTTGGGCCGTAAGTTGTAGCCTCTTGTGTAACATAGTTATCAATACCATTTTATGTTGTATATATAGCATGTATATAGGGTTTGCATGCCTTCAACCACCTACTTCCATAGTCATTCCCCTTGGTCCAAAGTGGAGTTGATTTTATGATTCTAATGTCTCTACATTTAATTTTATATATATTGATTTTACTTTGATTTTATGAAAGGCTTCTAGCATCTCCTCATTTAAGCTTGCATATCCTTGATTTTGGCTCTTATGATTATTGCTTGGCCATAGACATTCTCTCTCTTATACACTTTAAGAATTTATAAGTAGTGGTATTATAACTACCCCCAGATTTGAAAACTATCTTACATTTTATAGTTCATAGAAAGCTTTAAGAGCTTGCTATGTCTTATCTGTATCAAAGGAGCAACTCCTAATTGGAATCCATCAAACTCTGAATTGAACGGTTTGGAACACTTATTCCATGTAAGCCGTGTTTAGGCTAATTATGGAAATCCTAGCTAATGGGGTGATAATTGTGGGTTAGAAGGCTAAGTAGGATAGCCTAGGTAAGCACATTGGGCAAGAAGGCACACAAGATGGGGTGAGTAGAGTCCTTTTTATGTGAGTTTAATGGATGTGAAGTAGTCAAAACCAATGGTGGTTTATTTTGATTTCTATTAGGGGATATCTCTTGTGCCTAGCCACTTGTATTTACCTTGTACTTCGTGGTCACACACGTGTACACTGTAGGTGGTGGCCTTCTATCACTGTTATCCTTATTTCTTATTCTTCACTATTAAAGAATAATAAGAGAAGGCAAGTCACACATTGTGGCAGTTGAAAGTTCCCACACACAGGTCTTGCTCTCTTTGGTCAAACCTCAATAGCTCTTGCTTTTGCTTCCAGTTTTGCTCTTCTCTTTCATGCCTACTCACCCTTTCAATTGGTATCAGAGCAGGCATTCAAGGAGCTTTAGTCATTTCACTTTAGCCTAGGAAAGAGAGCTTTAAACCTAGCTTCCATGGCAACCATGTCTTCAATCATTTGAGGTAATGATATGCTCCCCACCTTTCCCCAAATTGTTTCCTAGTTTTCAGAGGATCTTTGGTCAATGCTAAGTGACCTAGGAGGGTCAGTAGTAGTAGGAAAAGGCCCTAGATAGCAGCTTGTAGATTTTGGTGCATTTTTAAGAGTCCATCATGCTCCTGGTGTATCGTACATTTGGCTCCAAAACTTTATCCTAGTCTTTGCTTAGCTATTGGTCACTTCTTTCGACACTTTTGGCTTCATCTTTAGCATCATTCGAGGAAGAAATTATCAGCCATTGACTATTATTTGTGGATAGACCTATTGTTCATAGTTTGGGACAACCACCATATGATTTTTTATGCATTATTTGATACTTATTCACTGAGATTTTAATGTTGAGATGATATATTAATTCTTGGAAATGCTATACAGATTGATTAGAGCTCATTTTGCTCAGCCATTGGGGAGATCTTTGTTATTATAAATAAAGGACAACAAGCATATGCTCTGAATGTCAACACATTCTTGATTACATGTCATCTGGGAATGCTATTTGATTGAATGTATGCTTGACATTGTTGGTCGTGTATGTCTTTGCTCTGCTTTGAAAATTGAACTTTGATCCTAAGTTCTCTTATATCCATATCTATAGAGCTTGCATGGTCCAATGGTTTCTTATTTATGGGCTTGGATGCTTATGCTATTTATATGCTCTTATTAATATTATTCGGTATATTTGGGCTTCTGGACGTTATGACATATATGTATTGAGCTTGCTTTGCTCTTAGATATTGTAGTTTGCTTCAAATGGGAGCATTTTTAGATTTAATTGTAGAGTTTTGCTTTTAGAGATTGTGGATGTTTCTTATGCATGCTCATAATTTTATGCAAACATTTGTCTTTGCAATTTCTAATCATTGTGGGTTTTTTTCTTTTTTTGTTACTTGATACCTACTTCAACCAAGACATGATTTGTTATGTACTAAGCTTAACTGTTCATGAGCAGTGAGTTGGTCGTAGCTTGTAGATCTCTCATGAGCAGTGAGTTGGTTGTAGCTTGTAGATCTCTCTATTGCTTGGAGATCTCTTATGCATAGCTAGCTCATGTATTTCATTACCCCTTAGTTCAGGATGCATATATCTAACACTTTTCTAGTTCTCTGATAGTATTTGGTACTTTGAGTTATATGCTTTTTATTGCTAATTGTTGCTAGTTGCATTGTAAGATTGATTATCATCCAAACTTTCATGGGTTGATTTTTCATTTACAATAGTTTTATGGACAATATTGCTCTACTTCATGTTTCAGTTATTTTATTGAGGGCAAACAGTTGTTTAAGACAGCTTAGTGCTTCTATTTTGTCAGTAGAAGTACATTTCTTTGTACTGCTCCTTTTGCATATACATTGTTAGAGATTTACCCATTGCCTAGACTAGTATTGCCATGCTACAATTGTAGAGTTCATTCTCTCGGGCATAGTTACATGTTTCCTGTTAGTTTTTGGGCATTCTTAGCCATCACTAGGAGGAGGTCTCTTTTTTCGCATAGGTAAATCAAGTTGTGGGTAGGCGGCATTGCTACATGGCATAACAGATCAAATCATTGATTTTTTGCATTATTTAATGTAATGCCAATCAATTTGGCAACTAGTCAATTAGTTACCTAGTTGACATGGTCATTTTATATGCTATTTTTCAATTATTTAGAAGAGTTTTGAGGTTTCACAATGTCTTTCAAGGTGTAGAGAGTGTGCTCAAGACCAATGGGAGCAAAGCCTTCATAACGGAAGTTTTATTTCTAAAAAAGGAAAAAAAACTTTATAAAAATATATGGATATGGTATAACGATGAATTTTTATTATGAATATCTATTTTGATAATCTCCAACAATGTGAATACAATACCAAGGCAAACCCATGGAAAACTCCTTTTTGTTTAGAGTGATTGTGATTATGACATCCTTTAAATTAATGACGTAAGGTCTCAGTCACTTTGCATTAATGACATATTTGGGATTGCATAATAATGATAATTATATCTAAATTAAAAATACCAAAAATCTTAGTGTTCATATTTTTTTCTCTCCCTTATTATGTCATTTCGTCTCTTTCCTTCCTTAGTGGTAGCTTGTTTCCCTCTCTCTCCTCTCTTTTCCATAGATACGTGAATTCAACCTTCAACAAGGTGCCCAAGCTTTTAAAAAACGTCCATATCTATGTCTAACTCATTCTAAACAAATGGAAGTCAGATTCCTATTATCGTTAGCAAATGTATCAAAGTTTTTAGACTTTGAGCAAACAAGAATAACATAAAAGAGGATTTAGTACAACATCTATTTATGCTTGGAGAGTTATATTGAGCCTAGAGCTTCAAATCTTCTATTGCATACACCAAAGTATTTCATTCTCAATGCTTTTCTTTTATCCAACTTGATATCAAGTTTTGTTATGCCAAATTTTTTTTAAATTTGTAAATTTCTATCCTTCTAATATTGAGGAATAAAAACCAATCAGATATATTATTGATGTTATTGATACTATGCATGGTTTGATTGGAGTAGAAACATACAAATGTAGGAAAAAAACGTAGCTCATAGAGAATGGAATATTTTTTAGTGGCCATTCTTATATTATCTCTATGTAGTATGGCCAATGGGGAGCAATACCCCTTCTTCCTTTGCACAATTCTACAAACCTTTAGTAGTTTTTGCGAAGTCCTAGCCACTAATGAGAGCTACATATGTAAAATCTTTTGTGAAATACAAAAAGTAGTAGAACCTTATATCTCAAGTGAGTTAAGCAAGAATACTTTGTTTATGCCTATTAACATGTTTATTGATTTCTTTTCCAATTCTAAGATACAAATATCAAAGGCCATGCTATCAACCAAGAGGCTGGTATATGATCATATCTTAGAATTTGCTGATAAGGGGTGAAATACTAGGATAGAAGGCAATATAATTTGTAAGATACATTAAGACTTTGTTGCTTGCAAATACATGCTTGCTACTGAAAACTTCATCCTTAGTTTTTACTACAATAGGTAGCATTATGTTGGCAACACTCTTATTACTTTGGATTAGAATCTTGAGGATTTTGGCAAATATCTTACAGTGGATCTTGATGTTTGGCTCAATGAGAATATTATTATGACACTTAAGGTTAGATTATCATATAGACTACATGTAGTGAGGATGGATTTATAAAATTGAAATATCGAATTACCATGATCGTTTGTATTCTAAATTAATAACAAATGGAGAAGTTTATACATCAATTAGTTAAATATAGTTAATGTATATTTGATTTCACTTGTTGAATGTAAATGTCTATACTAATTTTTTATAGATAACAAAGGGGAGAGAGAAAAATATATAGTACAAGAATATTGAAAAAAATATCTATTTACTTTTAATATAAATAAAAATTAAAATATTACAAGAAATTTATATTTTATTTTTCATGATTTACATACATGAGGTCTTACAAGAAAATATGCAAAAGCTATTTCATTTTGTGAGGAACATATGTTTAAGGAGTTCTTTTACCTTTCTTTGATGCTTTGATGATCTTAGGTGTTGAGGACATTTCTCCTTCCTTCTCTACTTCCATACTCTCTATGTCCTTCTTATATGCAATTGTCAATTATATATTTGAAAAGCTTTGCTCGTATATACCAAACATACTTACAATTATAATAATCCTTGGAAAACTAAAATACATTTGAAAGAAAAAAAAAGTTAGTTTAGTGTTATTTTATAGTGAATTATTTTTTGAGTGAAACTCTATCTTAAAGTTAAACATATTTCTGATTACCTTTATAAGTTTGTCATAATTAAGATAAATAAGCTTAACCAATCACTTAGCATTTACAATTACTCTCCAATCACAAGAATGACTATCATCTTGATAAGGGCTCTAAAACCAACAACACAAAACAAAATTATGCAACTTGTTTTATAATAGTTTATTAAATCAACTATCTTGATATATTTTGATTAAAAACTTACCATAACTTGTCTATACTCCACTTATGCAAGTAGATTAAAGGACATAGGAGGCTTTTTTAAAGCTCTCCAATCAATATTTTTATACTCTATATTGAAAATAATAAAATAAAAGTTTAAATAATCAAGAAACATTAATTATTTAACTTATATATTAGCATTTTCACGGATTTTATTCGATGATTTAATTAAATATACATTGCTTATTAATGTAGTCTATGGCAATCCAACTCTAATGAGATTAAGAAAGAATCATACATAAATAATTTAGTATACTAAACTCTCTTGAAATTAGACAAAATACCAAACTACTTGCTTTTTATAATATGGAATCAAAGTCTCTAAAGTATCAAAATCAATTCAATTGAGCCACTGGTTAAATCCATTTGTATTAAGCTCACTTAGCCTAATCTAATGGGAGATTGAAGAATCAAGAATCTCAAATTTAGGTTGTATATTGAAAGGGAGTCCATGCATCATATACCTAGTAGAAGCAGTAATATAAATAGTATATAGAAAAAAAATTTATTGCTAGAATAATATCATTCTTAAGAAATAATGGATTTGGGTATATCCTGAATCTACCAGAAGAATAGAGTCATTTACTTCTCACCTTATACCCTTGAGGATCTGAATACATTATGAGTCCAAAGCAATAACATCATTTCTTTTGCCTATGCCACCATGTAAGAAGTAATACACTTTGAAACCTACTAGATTAACCCCCTCATGTATGTTAGAGAGCTCATCCTCTAATGCTTCTAGTTGCTATGCTTATTTTTTCTTCAAATCTTTCTCGTGTATGATACCCTTCACTTTTAGGACATGTGTTTGCCTTTTTTCCCTATATGGTGGCACATTTAGAATATCATATGTCTCCTCATTTGTAAGAGGAATTGGCTCTAAAGCTTGGAAAATCTATATCTCAACCTTCTTAAGATAATCATGTTCTTATCCATATGTGTCAACTTACATGCATGGATAGATGCATCTTGGGAAAACTCGATCAATAAGTCCTTCGTAGCCTCTTGGATGTAGTTTAGGATACTTCTTGTCCACCTAAAACTATTGAGATTATGCTTATCACATATCTCCCTAACCAACCTTTGGAATGGCAGCTTTGGCATTGCATTATAAAGAGCCTTCATTGCCTTTTTTATCTCTCTCAAACATCTCATACCGTGTGATGATCTTCTATTATGTTTTATTGGTGGCTTAGATAGCTTGAAATATTGATGAATCCTTCGACCAATATTTTTACGATCAACTTTCTGCTTCCTTGTAATGGCTTTTGTTTGAAATGGAAGCTTTGGAATTGAGCTATTAAGAGGCTTCATTGCCTTTTTTATCTCTCTCAAACACCTGACACCTTGTGAAAATATTCTCTTATTTTTTGTTTGTGGCTTGGATAGCTTGGAAGACTAATGAATCTTCAAAGAAATATTCCTAGGATAAACTTTTTGCTTCCTTGCTATTACTTTTGTTCTAGCCATAGCTAAACTCAGTAAACTGCACCAAAAAAAGGTAATACACTCAATAACCCATCATGTCTACATGGACATATGAAATGCAAAAACCAAACCATGCAACAAATACACACATATCAGAATCATGTTTCATATAATATACTCCAAGAGAACGCAACTAAAGCCAAAAAATGTATGAAATACAAAAACTAGGCTTGTCAAGCAAAACAAAGTAACCAAGCTTGTATTTCATACGATAGGCATATAAACTTCCTTTAGCAATGTGTGAAACATAAGACCAACCTTATAAGCAACTTATAACCATGAACTCTTGTTTTTCATATGACACATATTCAAGATGACATAGAAATAATACCCCAAATAGGTGAAGTGCAATGAGATGGCTAGGAAACACGACATGAACATTGAAATCATGTTTCATGTGACAAGTTTGCATCAAAGCATCAAGAAAATTGGGTTTGTATGACCCATACCTTGTGATTCCTAACATCTTTGCTTTGGCGGATTGAGACTTACTTGAATGTTCTTATTGGAGTTGGGGAGCTTTCTTGATAAGAAATGGGCCTCATAAGGGGTAACATGAGCTTTGACTAGAGGAATTTATCTCAATAAAGAAAAATAATATTGAAATTATTAATTATAATGGTGTTTGATTGCATGTCCTCTCATTAAACACTTTTTGAGGCCATTATGGTAAACTTCCTTTTTGGCATAAGTTCCAAGAGCAATAGCTCTATTATTATATGCTTTTCTTTAAAAAGTTTTCTAGTAGTAGGATCTCACATAACCTTTTCATTTTCATATGCAATATTCTCGTATCTCCATCAAACTTAAGCAAAGTCATCCTGTGCCTCATGGCAACAAAAAACATAGCATTCATCACCAACAAGTGCTCCATGGCATCAACAAAATCAAACCCTATAAGTGATCATTTTAACTCAATTCCTAGCTTCTAACTATCTTGTAAAATGTGTTTTTTTCTTTTGCAAGTTGTGTTTTCCTTAATTTTTTTCACATTTCATAGGAATGCTTGAATAATGAACTTTTTTTAATCCTGTTGTATGAAACACAAGTTATATTGTGTAATTTTCTCCTCCTTGTCTTGTATTTCACATTTTATATGATAAATGCTATAAAGTACATCTCACAATGTATTTTTTAAATTTTCTTTCTCAGTAGAGTTTTTTGATTGTAGTTGTTAGTTTTTGCAAGGTTAGAGTGTCAAAAGGGAAGCTTTTCCCTGAAGGAATGGGATATGTGGAATTGGAGGACACATGTCATGATAGAATCTTTGATTGTTTTCAAAACACATGAAAATCATCCAAGTTTATGTACATCAAGGATATGTTGAATGCTCATTTTGATTTACAGAAGTTCTTGAGAGATCTTGAAGAGGAACTTCGGGAGTACATGGAATATTATGCTAGACATGCAAAGAATCTTACAATTGATAATTATGTTCATTCTAATGTCATGATTCAAGCAACCAATGCTCCTAGACCGAATTTTCTTACTAGGTTCTATCTTATTGATGAGGAATTTAGAAAGTGTGAAATAAACTTCCCTTTTCATAGGGATCAAGAACAATGTCTTTTGATCCAAAAAGACATAGGATTTCTTGTGTATCTCCAATATACGAAAGATTCTTCTTCAAAGAAAGTGTAAGGAAAGAAGAGAGAAGATGTTGCATGCATGGATCAATAGGTTGATGTAGTGAAGAAGACAAGAGAGAGAGAAGAGAAGAGGGAAAAGACTATAGAGAGTAGAGAGGAAGAGAGAGAGAGGAGAGAAAAAATATTGGAAGGAGGAGAAAGTGAGCAACAAAGCCATGAAAACTAGAAGGAAGCTAAAAAGAGGCATGCTCATGCAATAATTGATGCCCTAACTCTCTCAACACCTTGAATACCTATTACTGTAACTAGGCATTCCCACGCTAACCACTCGTTTACATTCCATCTTGACCCCTAAGGTTTTTGCACCACTAAAAAACAAAAAGAGGACTCACAGTGGGGCTACAGAGTACTACTCTATTCTGCATTACAAGGGATAGGGTGCCATTTAAAGGGGTGTATATATTGAATAGAAAAAAGAGTGTGTTTTATTTTGGAAAATTTCATAGATAAGGGTATTCTTAAATAGGTCTTGGAGCACATGATATAAATGTTTACATATAGTGGATCCTTGAGGCATTTTTGCACCCTAGAAATCCAAGAAACAAAACCTCTAATAAAGGTGAAGACATAACCAAAGGTGGATTTCTTACTATCGACATGTCCTACATAATCTAAGCTAGTATAATCCATGACTTCGATATCTTGGCTGCCATAGCAAAGGCACAAGTCTATAGTGCCCTTAAGATAGCCACAACTCCCATTGCAAATGTTATGCTAAGTCTAGTGGCTATCATGCCATTAAGTTTCCCATTGTGGATGCATTCAGAATCTTGATTATCTTAACCTTCTCATCATTTGACTAGGGACAATTTGCTTGATTGACCCTCACATGAAAAGGTAAAGGGCTGGCTTGATGGAAGCACACGTAAGAAATAATCTATATAGTGTGCATCCAAAGGGTATTAAGACACACCCTTTCTTTGCATCCTATAAGGCCATAAAATAACTCCTTCTACCTTACTAACTTATACTTTTATATATATTATAATTTAAATCCATTTTACAAATATAATTCTATAAATTTTTCTAAATAAACTATCCTTTTGAAGTCACGTAGTATCCTACGTTTTCTATAAGGTGCATCCCTAAAAGGGCTACCAATATATTTACCAAATTGCATATGGAACCACTCAATTATCATATGAATGTACTCCTTCTTTGACACAAAGGATTCACTAGTAGTAATAAGGAGACATCAGTTGCATGCAATAAATATATAAAAATACCCCTTATCTACCTCCTATTTATGGGACCTTACCTTATAAAATGTACATTCCTTCCCTTAAATAACGCCCCTCGCTTACACTCACGTGGTACTATACGGTAAACCCTAATAGACCCCCTGGGTTCTTTGATAAGTAGAGAAGTCCCATAGTGTAGTTGCTTGTCGTCACTATCACTAGTAATCGTAGAGACCCTACAGACCGCTTATCAAGTCAAGTGTTTCAAGTGAGTGGCAAAGGAGGCTATCTCTCACATAGCCATGTACACTCTCACACAAGGATGTAGTGAGCTTACCATTGAATTTGATCATTTTAGTCCTTTTCCTTGAATCCTTCAATAGCTCCATGATTCAAGGCACTAACTAAAGCAAGCTCCATCTCCATGCTCCAAAATCCAAACTCCATAGTCATGCGTGCAAGAAAAGAGAAGAAAAGAAGAAGAAGATGAAAAGAGGAGAAGATGAGTAGAGCTAGTTTGCACACATACCAAGAATGAGCTTATCCATTAACTTTTTGGATTTTATACATGCCCTTCTCCCTTTCGTCGACACCCAACCCATTTCCATGACCGACGTGCGACCTTAGTCCTATTTTTACTATTTTCCTATTATTTTCTCTTCTTATACCTCCTTTACATGCATCTTTTCATTTACAACTTGCACAGGAGGGAGCTTGCTGCTCTTTTACAAAGGACTAAAATGTGATTTATCTCTTGTGTGCTCTGTTCTTGATTTTAAAAATTTTCTCATACTTATTAGTCTTTTTTTTCCATTGGGATGTCTTCTTATGCTCCTTTATAAGCCTTCTTTATGCCTTGTGTCATTTTGAGTGTTAACATTACCCCCCTCCTATGTGAATGCCAGTCCCATGGCATTGGATGGTATGGATTGGAGAGATTGAGGGTGGTCTATGAAATGGTACTTGGGGATTTTGGGAAATTCGTCATATAGGATAAGCTTGCAATATATGATATCAGAGATTGTTGGTGCTGAAGATATATTAACTGATTGAAGAGGGCCTCCGCAGTTGTTGGCTAAGCTCTACAGAAATGTACCTATAAAGGAAGAATAGGTAAACTACCTAAGAGGTGTGTTTGCCTTACCGTGTAGTGCATTGTGCAAGTGGTGGTGGAACTGGCAAGCCTGAGGAATTATCCTACACTTGAGGAGCAAGTTTATGGAAAGTGAAGATGTTGTGCATAACTCAAGGAGATAGGTCTATCACAATGTCCTACCCTTGATATGCCCTAAGTGTATGAAGTGGGGAAGGGCCACGGATTTAATGGTCCCTAGATGCAGTGTTCATGGCACTCATACATTACAAAATAATTTTTTGGTTACAAGGGATGATACTAAGTTGCATCCTATTCTCTTGTAGGGGAAGATCTGGGTGGAGATTAAGTGACTTACTTAGAAAGGACTCGCTTAGCATATAGCCTTTCAAGTTAACTCTCACATTTAAAGGTGCAGTGGACAAAAATGGATGGTTACACCTCGTGAATTGATTGTCACTCATGTCCTCTAGTAGGTTCATATAAAAGGGTGGCAATAGAATAGCTCTCATCATGAGCCTAGTGATAGCACAACCATCTATTCTCACATTTATATAAAAAAAGAGGGGTGGCAGTCACTCTTCCTTTGCAGCAGGATTTTGCTTAAGAAGGATTCTTAGGAGACACAGATAGTTACAAGTGGTAATGAATGTTGGATTTGGACATGAAGAAAGATCCTTGAGAAAGTGTGCAATAGATGGGCAAAAATATTTTTTGTTGAAGGTCATGCACTCCTTAGGGGTCGTAGTATTAACATTGTAAATTTGTGGAAATCATACCTTCCATGCATCTCCATTTCAAAATCTATGCCTCTCCTTGGGTAGGACATGTAGATTGGATTATTTCTTTCATATGGAAATGTGTTGCAAAAAGCCATCCATGCATCCATATTGTCATCCCATATGTTCCTTCTCCACTTCGGTTTTGTGATCCATAGGCTTTAACTGGTCTTGACTCATCCCTCACTTTATCCTCCCAGTATCTAGCTACTTCCTTTACCACAATGTTGGTTTCCTTCTCCTTTCTTCTAGCCATCTTTTGCCTAGCCACATTGAAAGCTTGGTCACCTCCTCCACCACCCTTGGTGATAGTACTTGATCAAATGATCATGGGTAGGAGAAGATAAATTCGAATGGGCTATAGTAGCTTTTAGATTGCTCCCATAGGGTCACTTCTTGTGCCCAGTTGACTAGTAAGTACTCTTCACATTGAGGGATAGGGACTTGATGCACTAGCTGAGGCTTGGCACTAAGCTTTCTTTGAGACAGCTCTAGCAATTCCCTCCTTCTATGCCTTATTTCCACAATTCTCTCTGGGATAGTGCGGTATTCGTCATGTGCTTCTACTTGCAACTTTGGTTGTGTTGGTGGACTTGGCACATTAGGCTGCTCTTCCTCATCATTCTCTTACTCAAAATCATACTCCTCTTCAAGAATTGGCTCTACATGTTTCTTAGTAGGGGTTTGTGCTTGCTGCTCTTGTTCTCCAAATCCCAACATGTCAAGTTTTTGCCTAGACAACCCTACCTTGATCAAATGTTACCTTTGCTCTTCCATACTTAGGTTGGTGTTGGCCTTGGGTGTCTTTTTAGGGAGATTGTATCTTAATGATCTCGTTCAAAGTTCTAATTTCCTTTTGAGCCCATTGATTGTTTGTCCAAGTGATATTCAACACAATGTTTCAGAAATCCTGCTGATGTGCTAGCATCCGCATCTCTGTTTCTTTTTTAATAGTTCTAGCTGCTATTCTAAATCCTTGATTCTAGTATCATTCCTTTTCGTCCATCCTTCAACTTTCTCTTTCATCTATTCGGGACTTTGGTTTTGCTCTTGTGAGAGGATGGTTATTAGCTACTCTTACTCTTTCCATATTGCATGCATCTTCTCTTTGTCTTGCCCTTGGCATTCCACCTGCTCCTTTAGGATGCTATGCTCATGGAGTGCTTCCTAGAGTTGATTTTGAAGCTCCACCATCTTCTTCATAGCCTCTTCATCTCTTTGTGTCTTTTTGGGGCCTACAACTCTTGTCTCAACAAACCTTTGCTATTTTAACTCTTTATTTTCTAACTCTAGGTATTTTTTTTATTTGGAGTAAAGGCACATCATTTCTCTAATGCCATGCGTCTTTCCCTTTCTTCCTCGTACAGGTTCTACAGATTCTTGTCACCCTATCTTGCCTTCAAGTCTTCTTTTAGCACAACCATTTTCCTTGTGAATATCGTCATTTGCCTTGTCTTTTCTAGTAAGAAGGCTATAAAAGCATCCTTTTTCACTTCTAGCTTGGCAAGCATGACTTTTCTCTCCTCATTCATTCTATCACACTGACTTTGAAGCTCTTTCACCAACTCATCATACTCCTTTGTGTTCCATAGTGCCGATGGTATCAAAATGGCCTAGAAACCTGGCCCGGCTTGCTAAAGCCAAAAACTAGAGGAAACTACAACTATATAGTCTAGAAGCGGCCTAGCAACCTGGCCGAGACTTGACTTAGAGCCAAAAAATCGACCTTTATGTGGTAACCCAACCTTGATAGAGTATAGAGGGAGCAGTGTAGACCTCAGACAATCCTTAGGAGTGACCAGAGATCATGCTTAGAGCCATATTAGGTCATAGACAAGAAAGGGGGATAGCTAGAATTGCATAATCATTTTGCAGGCATACCTAATAGTGATTTCTTTCACTTGAGTGCACCAAAAGAACAAAAAGTCGTGCAAATAGAGTACCTAGCACACTGAGTGTACATAAGTTGAGGACTATTTTCAATAACAAGGAATACAATCAAACTTAATAACTTGAAGGAACCCACCAATAGGAGGAGATCCCAAAACATAGTCGGGTGCCTCAAAGCCCCATTGATAGGACCTTGTGAGACGGCGGCAAGACAGAAATAACAACAAGATTGAGAGCAAACTGCTACCAGAGCTGCTTGGATTGATTGACAACCTCGTGGAGCGAGAAGCAATAAGGATGTCAGCAGAGCAAACACAGACTAGGGAGATGATCAATTGGACTTGGTGGGTGAATTCCCAGTCGTGGTCCAAGACATGGTCAATGAATATAACCTGCTAAACTAGAATAGTAATCCATGGTATGCTAGTAGAGGATGTAGTGGCAAGCCTAGAGGAAGAGAGGAAAGCAGTTAGGAAAGCGCTATAGGGCATAGTGGCCTACAACCGCGAGCAGAGAACTAGGAAGCTACAGCAAGACATAGATGTGCATGAAGCTCAATGCGTGCTAGCCTTAGCCAGCAAAAGCAAGGCGGGACCGAATGCGGAGAGAAAGAGAGTGCTAGAGGCAGATGTCATGTTGAGTGAGCTTGTGACCAAGTCCTCTGGGTCGATGTGTTATAGGGTGCCTCTACATTTTAAAAATTCACGTGATAAGGAGTGGGAGTGTTTCAATGGCATGGAGTGGAATCCCATGCATGCAGATTGTGCCGTGCCTCAAGTAAGTGATATGGTGGTAATAATGTTAAGCTGCCTTTTGTATTCCTTGGGTTGCATCTCTATTTGTAGTGGAAGTGGCTACCGATGTATGAGCTAGAGATGAGAAGATTGTCTACACACTGAGTAATATGCAGTTTTTCTTCTTCTGTGTGTGTTTTGCCACCACCACCACCACCACCACCACCACCACCACCATCGCCACTGCCGCTGACATGATTTGTAAGTTTGGAATGATCAGGAAATACCAACGGAAGAGGTGATGGTGCGGATACAATGGAAAGCGAATAGTGCACCATCTAAGAAGAAACAAGTGGTTAAGTCCAAGAAACAAGTGTGTGATCCAGCATCTAAGGTTGAGCTTATTTGGAACAGAGAACCATTCAATTTAAATTTGATTACAAAAAGGTTTTAATTTTGAGTCATCCTTCTTATAATAATCTTGTGCTAACCTGATTTGTGACTTTTGGAAGGATCAGGAACTTCCAATGGAAGTGGGTGAGAATGATTGTGAGGAGAAACAAGTCAAGAGACTAAGGCTAAGGCTCAGGTGGGCTTCCAAGTTAGGACTTAGAACCTTTTCAATGTGAATTTGAAAAACAAGTTTTAGTATTGACTAGTCTTTCTTATAATCTTCTCAGGTTGGGAATAGATGAAGGTGCCAGAACTTAAGTCTTAGCATGTTCAGAATGGGAGCAAGTGGCCATGTATGATGGAGAGGTTGTTTCACAATCTCTTGTCCTCTTAAATAAAATCCTTAGATACACTTCTTTTCCTGCCAAGAATGATCATATATGCATGTTAGCATCGCCCGTAAACACATGCCGTAGTGATTGTTTTGTGCACTCTCAATTGAAATAGTCTACTAGGGTGCATGATGGCGGTTTCTCTCCCTTTTTTATATTGGTTCTTTTCTCACCTACTTCTCACATCTCTTTTCTCTCTCTTTTGCTTGAATCTTGCACGTGCGTGCGTGCGTGCGGCATGTGAACTTGCAATGTGGCCCTTGCTTATTTATTTACTTAGGTATAGACAATTTGATATGCGCATGCATGACTTATTATGATGTAGGCAAGAGCATCAAAATTTCTTTTTTGCTTACTCTAGACTCTAAATTTCTTCATTGTTTTTTGGTTGTGTCTATCAGATTTGAAGCCAACACAAGCATTCGAGACTACAAGTTTTGGCTAGTTTGAGTCTTGTAAATTAGTTCCAAGTAAAAAAATGAGTTTTTCTTGCAAGCCAAAGGTGATAACACTTATGGGCACTTTCTAAAGGATTTTTTTGTATGTATCTATTGGACACAAGCTAGGTGGTGAAGAATGGCTCCTACTTGGTCATGAGAATATATGAAAGAAAATTAGTCACAAAGAGGTGTGAGTCATCGATGATACAAGTGGTCTAGCACAATCTATCTGTGTATATTTAACTTTTTGTAATGATACAATGCACCTTATTGAGCTTAATTTAGATTAAGTATGTCTCTGGAATTTAAGTGATTTGAATTACACCTTTCTAATATTAGTGGGTACAAAGTCAACAACCCAACAATGTGATTTTTCTACACCATATTTTTATTAAGCTTGCAAGTAGATCAATGCTTTGAAGGTATATTACTCAACAAAAGCTACTGCTTGGATTATGTGTGATTATCATGTGAAGAATGGGGTATATGAGCAACATGTAGTCCTAATAATAGAAATAAAATCACAATTCCTTAGCTTGCATATCCTATGTTCACCCAAGTTCAGTGTTAATTACAAGACATTGGCCTTGCTTGTGAGATCAATCATTTCTATGGAGGCATGTAGAAGGTGTATTTTCATTCACTTATTCTTGGTAGAACACCATTTCTATTTGCAAGTTTGAGAAATTTTTCTAAATAACCTTCTCTTGTGCTTGTTGCCTTATCTCAATATCTATGTTTATAAAGTTGTCCTTATCCATTTCTATTATTTTCCTTGATGGTGAGCTCTTTGAATGTGGACTCGTGGGATAACTTTTACATGGCCCAATAAGGCAAGCCTTTCCAAGTGATAGGACAAGGAAAAGTTCTAACAAAGCCTTTTCTAGTGTATGTTGTATTTGGGTTTTAGCCTCAACTCTAAAAGAAAGTCGTTCTTGCATATTGATGTTGAAACTTTCCCTTGGGTTTTATACTATGCTTGGGCCCTAAGTTGTAGCATTGTGTGTAACATGATGATCAATACCATTTTATAATGTGTATGTAGCATGCATATTGGGTTTGCATGCAGTCAACCACCTACTTCCATACTCATTCCCCTTAGTCCAAAGTAGAGTTGATTTTATGATTACTTTCTAATATCTCCATGATAAACTTTGTATATCTTGATTTTACTTTGATTTTATGTTTGCTTTCTAGCATCTCCTCATTTAAGTTTGCATATCCTTGAATTTGGCACCTATGATTATCACTTGGCCTTAGACTTTCCCTCTCTTATAGCTTGAGAAACCTTAAGATATTGTAAGTTGTGGTATTATAACTCCCCTAGATTTGAAAATTTTCTTATGTTTTATAGTTCATAGAAAGCTTTAAGAGCTTGCTATGATTTGTTTGCATCAAAAGAGCAGCTCCTAATTGGAGTCCAATCAAGCTTTGAATTGAATAGTTTGGAACACTCATTCCATGTAAGCCATGCTTGGGCTAATTATATGGGATTCCTAGCCAATGGGGTGATAATTGTGGGTTAGAAGGTTTATAATATGCCTGGGCCGTAAGTTGTAGCCTCTTGTGTAACATAGTTATCAATACCATTTTATGTTGTATATATAGCATGTATATAGGGTTTGCATGCCTTCAACCACCTACTTCCATACTCATTCCCCTTGGTCCAAAGTGGAGTTGATTTTATGATTCTAATGTATCTACATTTAATTATATATATATAGATTTTACTTTGATTTTATGAAAGGCTTCTAGCATCTCCTCATTTAAGCTTGCATATCCTTGATTTTGGCACTTATGATTATTGCTTGGCCATAGACATTCTCTCTCTTATACACTTTAAGAATTTATAAGTAGTGGTATTATAACTACCCCCAGATTTGAAAACTATCTTACATTTTATAGTTCATAGAAAGCTTTAAGAGCTTGCTATGTCTTATCTGTATCAAAGGAGCAACTCCTAATTGGAATCCATCAAACTCTGAATTGAACGGTTTGGAACACTTATTCCATGTAAGCCGTGTTTAGGCTAATTATGGAAATCCTAGCTAATGGGGTGATAATTGTGGGTTAGAAGGCTAAGTAGGATAGCCTAGGTAAGCACATTGGGCAAGAAGGCACACAAGATGGGGTGAGTAGAGACCTTTTTATGTGAGTTTAATGGATGTGAAGTAGTCAAAACCAATGGTGGTTGGTTTTGATTTCTATTAGGGGATATCTCTTGTGCCTAGCCACTTGTATTTACCTTGTACTTCGTGGTCACACACGTGTACACTCTAGGTGGTGGCCTTCTATCACTGTTATCCTTATTTATTATTCTTCACTATTAAAGAAGAATAAGGGAAGGCAAGTCACACATTGTGGCAGTTGAAAGTTCCCACACACGGGTCTTGCTCTCTTTGGTTCAAACCTCAATAGCTCTTGCTTTTGCTTCCAGTTTTGCTCTTCTCTTTCATGCCTACTCACCCTTTCAATTGGTATCAGAGCAGGCATTCAAGGAGCTTTAGTCATTTCACTTTAGCCTAGGAAAGAGAGCTTTAAACCTAGCTTCCATGGCAACCATGTCTTCAATCATTTGAGGTAATGATATGCTCCCCACCTTTCCCCAAATTGTTTCTTAGCTTTCAGAGGATCTTTGGTCAATGCTAAGTGACCTAGGAGGGTCAGTAGTAGTAGGAAAAGGCCCTAGATAGCAGCTTGTAGATTTTGGTGCATTTTTAAGAGTCCATCCTGCTCCTGGTGTATCGTACATTTGGCTCCAAAACTTTATCCTAGTCTTTGCTTAGCTATTGGTCACTTCTTTCGACACTTTTGGCTTCATCTTTAGCATCATTCGAGGAAGAAATTATCAGCCATTGACTATTATTTGTGAATAGACCTATTGTTCATAGTTTGGGACAACAACCATATGATTTTTTATGCATTATTTGATACTTATTCACTGAGATTTTAATGTTGAGATGATATATTAATTCTTGGAAATGCTATACAGATTGATTAGAGCTCATTTTGCTCAGCCATTGGGGAGATCTTTGTTATTATAAATAAAGGACAACAAGCATATGCTCTGAATGTCAACACATTCTTGATTACATGTCATCTGGGAATGCTATTTGATTGAATGTATGCTTGACATTGTTGGTCGTGTATGTCTTTGCTCTGCTTTGAAAATTGAACTTTGATCCTAAGTTCTCTTATATCCATATCTATAGAGCTTGCATGGTCCAATGGTTTCTTATTTATGGGCTTGGATGCTTATGCTATTTATATGCTCTTATTAATATTATTCGGTATATTTGGGCTTCTGGACGTTATGACATATATGTATTGAGCTTGCTTTGCTCTTAGATATTGTAGTTTGCTTCAAATGGGAGCATTTTTAGATTTAATTGTAGAGTTTTGCTTTTAGAGATTGTGGATGTTTCTTATGCATGCTCATAATTTTATGCAAACATTTGTCTTTGCAATTTCTAATCATTGTGGGTTTTTTTCTTTTTTTGTTACTTGATACCTACTTCAACCAAGACATGATTTGTTATGTACTAAGCTTAACTGTTCATGAGCAGTGAGTTGGTCGTAGCTTGTAGATCTCTCATGAGCAGTGAGTTGGTTGTAGCTTGTAGATCTCTCTATTGCTTGGAGATCTCTTATGCATAGCTAGCTCATGTATTTCATTACCCCTTAGTTCAGGATGCATATATCTAACACTTTTCTAGTTCTCTGATAGTATTTGGTACTTTGAGTTATATGCTTTTTATTGCTAATTGTTGCTAGTTGCATTGTAAGATTGATTATCATCCAAACTTTCATGGGTTGATTTTTCATTTACAATAGTTTTATGGACAATATTGCTCTACTTCATGTTTCAGTTATTTTATTGAGGGCAAACAGTTGTTTAAGACAGCTTAGTGCTTCTATTTTGTCAGTAGAAGTACATTTCTTTGTACTGCTCCTTTTGCATATACATTGTTAGAGATTTACCCATTGCCTAGACTAGTATTGCCATGCTACAATTGTAGAGTTCATTCTCTCGGGCATAGTTACATGTTTCCTGTTAGTTTTTGGGCATTCTTAGCCATCACTAGGAGGAGGTCTCTTTTTTCGCATAGGTAAATCAAGTTGTGGGTAGGCGGCATTGCTACATGGCATAACAGATCAAATCATTGATTTTTTGCATTATTTAATGTAATGCCAATCAATTTGGCAACTAGTCAATTAGTTACCTAGTTGACATGGTCATTTTATATGCTATTTTTCAATTATTTAGAAGAGTTTTGAGGTTTCACAATGTCTTTCAAGGTGTAGAGAGTGTGCTCAAGACCAATGGGAGCAAAGCCTTCATAACGGAAGTTTTATTTCTAAAAAAGGAAAAAAAACTTTATAAAAATATATGGATATGGTATAACGATGAATTTTTATTATGAATATCTATTTTGATAATCTCCAACAATGTGAATACAATACCAAGGCAAACCCATGGAAAACTCCTTTTTGTTTAGAGTGATTGTGATTATGACATCCTTTAAATTAATGACGTAAGGTCTCAGTCACTTTGCATTAATGACATATTTGGGATTGCATAATAATGATAATTATATCTAAATTAAAAATACCAAAAATCTTAGTGTTCATATTTTTTTCTCTCCCTTATTATGTCATTTCGTCTCTTTCCTTCCTTAGTGGTAGCTTGTTTCCCTCTCTCTCCTCTCTTTTCCATAGATACGTGAATTTGATCTTCAACAAGGTGCCCAAGCTTTTAAAAAACGTCCATATCTATGTCTAACTCATTCTAAACAAATGGAAGTCAGATTCCTATTATCGTTAGCAAAGGTATCAAAGTTTTTAGACTTTGAGCAAACAAGAATAACATAAAAGAGGATTTAGTACAACATCTATTTATGCTTGGAGAGTTGTATTGAGCCTAGAGCTTCAAATCTTCTATTGCATACACCAAAGTATTTCATTCTCAATGCTTTTCTTTTATCCAACTTGATATCAGGTTTTGTTATGCCAAATTTTATTTTTATTTGTAAATTTCTATCCTTCTAATATTGAGGAATAAAAACCAATCAGTTATATTATTGATGTTATTGATATTATGCATGGTTTGATTGGAGTAGAAACATACAAATGTAGGAAAAAAACATAGCTCATAGAGAATGGAATATTTATTAGTGGCCATTCTTATATTATCTCTATGTAGTATGGCCAATGGGGAGCAATACCCCTTCTTCCTTTGCACAATTCTACAAACCTTTAGTAGTTTTTGTGAAGTCCTAGCCACTAGTGAGAGCTACATATGTAAAATCTTTTGTGAAATACAAAAAGTAGTAGAACCTTATATCTCAAGTGAGTTAAGCAAGAATACTTTGTTTATGCCTATTAACATGTTTATTGATTTCTTTTCCAATTCTAAGATACAAATATCAAAGGCCATGCTATCAACCAAGAGGCTGGTATATGATCATATCTTAGAATTTGCTGATAAGGGGTGAAATACTAGGATAGAAGGCAATATAATTTGTAAGATACATCAAGACTTTGTTGCTTGCAAATACATGCTTGCTACTGAAAACTTCATCCTTAGTTTTTATTACAATAGGTAGCATTATGTTAGCAACACTCTTATTACTTTGGATTAGAATCTTGAGGATTTTGGCAAATATCTTACAGTGGATCTTGATGTTTGGCTGAATGAGAATATTATTATGACACTTAAGGTTAGATTATCATATAGACTACATGTAGTGAGGATGGATTTATAAAATTGAAATATCGAATTACCATGATCGTTTGTATTCTAAATTAATAACAAATGGAGAAGTTTATACATCAATTAGCTAAATATAGTTAATGTATATTTGATTTCGCTTGTTGAATGTAAATATCTATACTAATTTTTTATAGATATCAAAGGGGAGAGAGAAAAATATATAGTACAAGAATATTGAAAAAAATATCTATTTACTTTTAGTATAAATAAAAATTCAAATATTACAAAAAATTTATATTTTATTTTTTCATGATTTACATACATGAGGTCTTACAAGAAAATATGCAAAAGCTATTTCATTTTGTGAGGAACATATGTTTAAGGAGTTCTTTTACCTTTCTTTGATGCTTTGATTATCTTAGGTGTTGAGGACATTTCTCCTTCCTTCTCTACTTCCATACTCTCTATGTCCTTCTTATATGCAATTGACAATTATATATTTGAAAAGCTTTGCTCGTATATACCAAACATACTTACTATTATAATAATCCTTGGAAAACTATCATACATTTGAAAGAAAAAAAATGTTAGTTTAGTGTTATTTTATAGTGAATTATTTTTTGAGTGAAACTCTATCTTAAAGTTAAACATATTTCTGATTACCTTTATAAGTTTGTCATAATTAAGATAAATAAGCTTAACCAATCACTTAGCATTTACAATTACTCTCCAATCACAAGAATGACTATCATCTTGATAAGGGCTCTAAAACCAACAACACAAAACAAAATTATGCAACTTGTTTTATAATGGTTTATTAAATCAACTATCTTGATATATTTTGATAAAAAACTTACCATAACTTGTCTATACTCCACTTATGCAAGTAGATTAAAGGACATAGGAGGCTTTTTTTGTAGCTCTCCAATCAATATTTTTATACTCTATATTGAAAATAATAAATAAAAGTTTAACTAATCAAGAAATATTAATTATTTAACTTATATATTAGCATTTTCATGAATTTTATTCGATGATTTAATTAAAAATACATTGCTTATTAATGTAGCCTATGGCAATCCAACTCTAATGAGATTAAGAAAGAATCATACATAAATAATTTAGTATACTAAACTCTCTTGAAATTAGACAAAATACCAAACTACTTGCTTTTTATAATATGGAATCAAAGTCTCTAAAGTATCAAAATCAATTCAATTGAGCCACTGGTTAAATCCGTTTGTATTAAGCTCACTTAGCCTAATCTAATGGGAGATTGAAGAATCAAGAATCTCAATTTTAGGTTGTATATTGAAAGGGAGTCCATGCATCATATACCTAGTAGAAGCAGTAATATAAATAGTATATAGAAAAAAAAATTATTGCTAGAATAATATCATTCTTAAGAAATAATGGATTTGGGTATATCCTCAATCTACCAGAAGAATAGAGTCATTTACTTCTCACCTTATATCCTTGAGGATCTGAATACATTATGAGTCCAAAGCAATAACATCATTTCTTTTGCCTATGCCACCATGTAAAAAGTAATACACTTTGAAACCTACTAGATTAACCCCCTCAAGTATGTTAGAGATCTCATCCTCTAATGCTTCTAGTTGCTATGCTTATTTTTTCTTCAAATCTTTCTCGTGTATGATACCCTTCACTTTTAGGACATGTGTTTGCCTTTTTTTCCCTATATGGTGGCACATTTAGAATATCATATGTCTCCTCATTTGTAAGAGGAATTGGCTCTAAATCTTGGAAAATCTATATCTCAACCTTCTTAAGATAATCATGTTCTTATCCATATGTGTTAACTTACATGCATGGATAGATGCATCTTGGGAAAACTCGATCAATAAGTCCTTCGTAGCCTCTTGGATGTAGTTTAGGATACTTCTTGTCCACCTAAAACTATTGAGATTATGCTTATCACATATCTCCCTAACCAACCTTTGGAATGGTAGCTTTGGCATTGCATTATAAAGAGCCTTCATTGCCCTTTTTAACTCTCTCAAACATCTCATACCGTGTGATGATCTTCTATTATGTTTTATTGGTGGCTTAGATAGCTTGAAATATTGATGAATCCTTCGACCAATATTTTTACGATCAACTTTCTGCTTCCTTGTAATGGCTTTTGTTTGAAATGGAAGCTTTGGAATTGAGCTATTAAGAGCCTTCATTGCCTTTTTGATCTCTCTCAAACACCTGACACCTTGTGAAAATCTTCTCTTATTTTTTGTTGGTGGCTTGGATAGCTTGGAAGACTAATGAATCTTCAAAGAAATATTCCTAGGATAAACTTTTTGCTTCCTTACTATTGCTTTTATTCTAGCCATAGCTAAACTCGGTAACTGCACCAAAAAAAGGTAATACACTCAATAACCCATCATGTCTACATGGACATATGAAATGCAAAAACCAAACCATGCAACAAATACACACATATCAGAATCATGTTTCATATAATATACTCCAAGAGAACACAACTAAAGCCAAAAAATGTATGAAATACAAAAACTAGGCTTGTCAAGCAAAACAAAGTAACCAAGCTTGTATTTCATACGATAGGCGTATAAACTTCCTTTAGCAATGTGTGAAACATAAGACCGACCTTACAAGCAACTTATAACCACCAACTCTTGTTTTTCATATGACACATATTCAAGATGACATAGAAATAATACCCCAAATAGGTGAAGTGCAATGAGATGGCTAGGAAACACGACATGAACATTGAAATCATGTTTCATGTGACAAGTTTGCATCAAAGCATCAAGAAAATTGGGTTTGTATGACCCATACCTTGTGATTCCTAACGTCTTTGCTTTGGCGGATTGAGACTTACTTGAATGTTCTTATTGGAGTTGGGGAGCTTTCTTGATAAGAAATGAGCCTCATAAGGGGTAACATGAGCTTTGACTAGAGGAATTTATCTCAATAAAGAAAAATAATATTGAAATTATTAATTATAATGGTGTTTGATTGCATGTCCTCTCATTAAACACTTTTTGAGTCAATTATGGTAAACTTCCTTTTTGGCATAAGTTCCAAGAGCAATAGCTCTATTATTATATGCTTTTCTTTGAAAAGTTTTCTAGTAGTAGGATCTCACATAACCTTTTCATTTTCATATGCAATATTCTCGTATCTCCATCAAACTTAAGCAAAGTCATCCTATGCCCCATGGCAACAAAAAACATAGCATTCATCACCAACAAGTGCTCCATGGCATCAACAAAATCAAACCCTATAAGTGATCATTTTAACTCAATTCCTAGCTTCTAACTATCTTGTAAAATGTGTTTTTTTCTTTTGCAAGTTGTGTTTTCCTTAATTGTTTTCACATTTCATAGGAATGCTTGAATAATGAACTTTTTTTAATCCTGTTGTATGAAACACAAGTTATATTGTGTAATTTTCTCCTCCTTGTCTTGTATTTCACATTTTATATGATAAATGCTATAAAGTACATCTCACAATGTATTTTTAAAAATTTCTTTCTCAATTGAGTTTTTTTATTGTAGTTGTTAGTTTTTGCAAGGTTAGAGTGTCAAAAGGGAAGCTTTTCCCTGAAGAAATGGGATATGTGGAATTGGAGGACACATGTCATGATATAATCTTTGATTGTTTTCAAAACACATGAAAATCATCCAAGTTTATGTACATCAAGGATATGTTGATTATCTTAACCTTCTCATCATTTGACTAGGGACAATTTGCTTGATTGACCCTCACATGAAAAGGTAAAGGGCTGGCTTGATGGAAGCACACGTAAGAACTAATCTATATAGTGTGCATCCAAAGGGTATTAAGACACACCCTTTCTTTGCATCCTATAAGGCCATAAAATAACTCCTTCTACCTTACTAACTTATACTTTTTATATATATTATAATTTAAATCCATTTTACAAATATAATTCTATAAATTTTTCTAAATAAACTATCCTTTTGAAGTCACGTAGTATCCTACGTTTTCTATAAGGTGCATCCATAAAAGGGCTACCAATATATTTACCAAATTGCATATGGAACCACTCAGTTATCATATGAATGTACTCCTTCTTTGACACAGAGGATTCACTAGTAGTAATAAGGAGACATCACTTGCATGCAAGAAATATATAAAAATACCCCTTATCTACCTCCTATTTATGGGACCTTACCTTATAAAATGTACATTCCTTCCCTTAAATAACCCCCCTCGCTTACACTCACGTGGTACCATACGGTAAACCCTAGTAGACCCCCTAGGTTCTTTGATAAGTAGAGAAGTCCCTTAGTGTAGTTGCTTGTCGTCACTATCACTAGTAATCGTAGAGACCCTACAGACCGCTTATCAAGTCAAGTGTTTCAAGTGAGTGGCAAAGGAGGCTATCTCTCACATAGCCATGTACACTCTCACACAAGGATGTAGTGAGCTTACCATTGAATTTGATCATTTTAGTCCTTTTCCTTGAATCCTTCGATAGCTCCATGATTCAAGGCACTAGCTAAAGCAAGGTCCATCTCCATGCTCCAAGCTCCAAACTCCATAGTCATGCGTGCAAGAAAAGAGAAGAAAAGAAGGAGAAGATGAAAAGAGGAGAAGATGAGCAGAGCTAGTTTGCACACATACCAAGAATGAGCTTATCCATTAACTTTTTGGATTTTATACATGCCCTTCTCCCTTTCGTCGGCACCCAACCCATTTTCATGACCGGCCTGCGACCTTAGTCCTATTTTTACTATTTTCCTATTATTTCCTCTTCTTATACCTCCTTTACATGCATCTTTTCATTTACAACTTGCACAGGAGGGAGCTTTGTGCTCTTTTACAAAGGACTAAAAATGTGATTTATCTCTTGTGTGCTCTGTTCTTGATTTTGGGATGTCTTCTTATGCTCCTTTATAAGCCTTCTTTATGCCTTGTGTCATTTTGAGTGTTAACATTACCCCCCTCCTAAGTGAATGCCAGTCCCATGGCATTGGATGGTATGGATTGGAGAGATTGAGGGTGGTCTATGAAATGGTACTTGGGGATTTTGGGAAATTCGTCATATAGGATAAGCTTGCGATATATGATATCAGAGATTGTTGGTGCTGAAGATATATTAACTGATTGAAGAGGGCCTCCGCAGTTGTTGGCTAGTTGCAAAGCTCTACAGAAATGTACCTATAAAGGAAGAATAGGTGAACTACCTAAGAGGTGTGTTTGCCTTACCGTGTAGTGCATTGTGCAAGTGGTGATAGAACTGGCAAGCCTGAGGAATTATCCTACACTTGAGGAGCAAGTTTATGGAAAGTGAAGATGTTGTGCATAACTCAAGGAGATAGGTCTATCACAATGTCCTGCCCTTGATATGCCCTAAGTGTATGGGGCCATGGATTTAATGGTCCCTAGATGCAGTGTTCATGGCACTCATACATTACAAAATATTTTTTTGGTTACAATGGATGATACTAAGTTGCATCCTATTCTCTTGTAGGGGAAGATCTGGGTGGAGATTAAGTGACTTACTTAGAAAGGACTCGCTTAGCATATAGCCTTTCAAGTTAACTCTCACATTTAAAGGTGCAGTGGACAAAAATGGATGGTTACACCTCGTGAATTGATTGTCACTCATGTCCTCTAGTAGGTTCATATAAAAGGGTGGCAATAGAATAGCTCTCATCATGAGCCTAGTGATAGCACAACCGTCTATTCTCACATTTATATAAAAAAAGAGGGGTGGCAATCACTCTTCCTTTGCAGCAGGCTTTTGCTTAAGAAGGATTCTTAGGAGACACAGATAGTTACAAGTGGTAATGAATGTTGGATTTGGACATGAAGGAAAATCCTTGAGAAAGTGTGCAATAGATGGGCAAAAATATTTTTTGGTGAAGGTCATGCACTCCTTAGGGGTCGTAGTATTAACATTGTAAATTCGTGGGAAATCATACCTTCCATGCATCTCCATTTCAAAATCTACACCTCTCCTTGGGTAGGACATGTAGATTGGATTATTTCTTTCATATGGAAATGTGTTGCAAAAAGCCATCCATGCATCCATATTGTCATCCCATATGTTCCTTCTCCACTTCGGTTTTGTGATCCATAGGCTTTAACTGGTCTTGACTCATCCCTCACTTTATCCTCCCAGTATCTAGCTACTTCCTTTACCACAATGTTGGTTTCCTTCTCCTTTCTTCTAGCCATCTTTTGCCTAGCCACATTGAAAGCTTGGTCACCTCCTCCACCACCCTTGGTGATAGTACTTGATCAAATGATCATGGGTAGGAGAATATAAATTAGAATGGGCTATAGTAGCTTTTAGATTGCTCCCATAGGGTCACTTCTTGTGCCCAGTTGACTAGCAAGTAATCTTCACATTGAGGGATAGGGACTTGATGCACTAGCTGAGGCTTGGCACTAAGCTTTCTTTGAGACAGCTCTAGCAATTCCCTCCTTCTATGCCTTATTTCCACAATTCTCTTTGGGGTAGTGCAGTATTCGTCATGTGCTTCTACTTGCAACTTTGGTTGTGTCAGTGGACTTGGCACATTAGGCTGCTCTTCCTCATCATTCTCTTACTCAAAATCATACTCCTCTTCAAGAATTGGCTCTACATGTTTCTTAGTAGGGGTTTGTGCTTGCTACTCTTGTTCTCCAAATCCCAACATGTCACCCTAGACAACCCTACCTTGATCAAATGTTACCTTTGCTCTTCCATACTTAGGTTGGTGTTGGCCTTGGGTGCCTTTTTAGGGAGATTGTATCTTAATGATCTCGTTCAAAGTTCTAATTTCCTTTTGAGCTCATTGATTGTTTGTCCAAGTGATATTCAACACAATGTTTAAGAAATCTTGTTGATGTGCTAGCATCCGCATCTCTATTTCTTTTTTGATAGTTCTAGCTGCTTTGCTAAATCCTTGATTCTAATATCATTCCTTTTTTTCCATTCTTCAACTTTCTCTTTCATCTATTCAGGACTTTGGTTTTGCTCTTGTGAGAGGATGGTTATTAGCTACTCTTGCTCTTTCCATATTGCATGCATCTTCTCTTTGTCTTGCCCTTGGCATTCCACCTGCTCGTTTAGAATGCTATGCTCATGGAGTGCTTCCTAGAGTTGATTTTGCAGCTCCACCATCTTCTTCATAGCCTCTTCATCTCTTTGTGTCTTTGTGGAGCCTACAACTCTTGTCTCAACAAACCTTTTCTATCTTAACTCTTTATTTTCTAACTCTAGGTATTTTTTTTATTTGGAGTTAAAGGCACATCGTTTCTCTAATGCCATGCATCTTTCCCTTTCTTCCTCGTACAGGTCCTACAAATTCTTGTCACCCTATCTTGCCTTCAAGTCTTCTTTTAGCACAACCATTTTCATTGTGAATATCGTCATTTGCCTTGTCTTTTCTAGTTAGAAGGCTATAAAAGCATCCTTTTTCACTTCTAGCTTGGCAAGCATGACTTTTCTCTCCTCATTCATTCTATCACACTGACTTTGAAGCTCTTTCACCAACTCATCATACTCCTTTGTGTTGCATAGTGTCGATGGTATCAAAGTGGCCTAGAAACCCGACCCGGTTTGCTGAAGCCAAAAACTAGAGGAAACTACAACTATATAGTCTAGAAGCGGCCTAGCAACCTGGCCAAGACTTGACTTAGAGCCAAAAATCGACCTTTATGTGGTAACCCAACCTTGATAGAGCATAGAGGGAGCAGTGTAGACCTCAGACAATCCTTAGGAGTGACCAGAGATCGTGCTTAGAGCCATATTAGGTCATAGACAAGAAAGGGGAATAGCTAGAATTGCATAATCATTTTGCAGGCACACCTAATAGTGATTTCTTTCACATGAGTGCACCAAAAGAACAAAAAGTCGTGCAAATAGAGCACCTAGCACACTGAATGTACATAAGTTGACTATTTTCAATAACAAGGAATACAATCAAACTTAATAACTCGAAGGAACCCACCAATAGGAGGAGATCCCAAAACATAGTCGGGTGCCTCAAAGCCCCATTGATAGGACCTTGTGAGACGACGGCGAGACAGAAATAACAACAAGATTGAGAGCAAGCTGCTACCAGAGCTGCTCGGATTGATTGACAACCTCGTGGAGCGAGAAGCAATAAGGATGTCAGCAGCAAACACAGACTAGGGAGATGATCAATTGGACTTGGTGGGTGAATTCCCAGTCATGGTCCAAGACATGGTCAATGAATATAACCTGCTGACTAGAATAGTAACCCATGGTATGCTAGTAGAGGATGTAGTGGCAAGCCTAGAGGAAGAGAGGAAAGTAGTTAGGAAAGCACTGCAGGGCATAGTGGCCTACAACCGCGAGGAGAGAACTAGGAAGCTGTAGCAAGACATAGATGTGCACGAAGCTCAATGCATGCTAGCCTTAGCCAGTAAAAGCAAGGCGGGACCAAATGCAGAGAGAGAGAGTGTGCTAGAGGCAGATGTCATGTTGAGTGAGCTTGTGACCAAGTGGCTCATGGACAACACGATTGCTGAACAGAGTGCAGCAGCACTAGCAACCCGCTACTCTCAGGCCTAGGAATTACTCAAGGGGTGGAGAGCCAATAAAAAATCCATGTAATGGCTAAGTAACTAGACAAATACTAGGTAGACAAGTACCAATCTAGTAGCGACCCGTATAGTTTTGTAGAGCAATTCGAGCAAGTTTGTGAGGTCAACGGTCTTAGGACCTTGCACAACGATCCCAGGCATTCCGACTTTGCTTAGGCGATAAAGGTAGCACATGGTACACCAGCTTAGACGTGGCGAAGTGGAAAAAAATTTCCTGACCAAAAGATCTCTTCATTAAGATATTCTTGGAAGCACGATACTCTAATAACCTCATAGTAAATGTCACTCAAAAGGACAAGGAGAACATAAGAGACTATGTCACTCATGTGTGCAGCCTCTTTGAGAGAATCCCCAAAGTGAGTGACCCAATGAAAGAGCTATCTCCACCGTGTTCATGATTGGAATCCGCAACGAGGAGTTGTACAAGGCTTTAGTGAGTAACTCTAGCTTGCAGCGAGCGTGTTAGCTAGGGTCTTTGATGAAGCAATTAGGGTGGATAACCAGCTGAGAGAGAGAAGCTCTCAAAGTTCAAACCTCGACAACCCCAGTCAGAGGACCTCAGAGAGGACCACAATCTCGAGTGAGGGATCAACCCCTAGCACGCAAGACAAGGGGAAGAGTGTAGATCAAGGCTAGTAGCTAGCCGAGGTGAGAATGGAGCTAGCATGACTATAGGAATTGGTGAGAAAACCAACGTGACCACACGTCCAATGTGTGCATTATGGTGGCAAAGACCTTCCAACTGAGTGCCAGGATCCTAGATCTAGGCCTTGTGCAAATTGTAGTAGGTTCAGCCATGATGCCATGCACTGTAGGTTGGCTAGGAGATTCCCCTATGTTTAGCAGTACAATCCACCGTATCTAGGGAACATGCCACCAAATTTCTTTGGAAAAGGAGCCCAATTGGCGCTCCCAACACCAAATGATGCAGAGCTAGTCATCCCTCGGATGGAAATCAATCCAACGGGCATACCCATGCCACCAGGACCCTACATGACCTATCCGCTAAGCGATGCTCTAGTCCATTACGTGGAGGAGCCTATCGAAGACGAAGCTTGCGATAACCCTTATGTCTCATATGAGGAAGAGGGCAGTCCAGTCCTGATGGACTATCGACTAGTACTGGTGATGGTGTTAGGTAGAGGTAGGGGGAAAGGATTCATAGGGCCAATCTCATGTTGGACTTGCGGTCACCCGGGCCAATCTCACATTGGACTTGCGGTCACCCAGGCCATATCTCATCATGCTGTCTAGAGAGAGAACAAGCGAATAAGGAAAAAGCCGACCTCAGATGTGTTGAGTGTGGCATCACTCATTTCTTTGCTGATTTTCCTAGACGAAAGCCATCCCCTAGCTTGGCAATCCTGCCATCAATACCCTTGGGGTTGTTTGGAGTCGAGACATTCGACATCAAGGATACACCCATCATGCTACATGTCATGACTAGAGCACAGACGAAGAAGGCAAGCATATCACTGCCAGGGCCCAGCAATTTAGATGTAGCCTCAATAGGAAAGAAGAGCCAAAGGAGAAGGAAGAAAAAGATTGACACAAAGGTCACACTTAAGATTGAGGGTGCGACAACACTAGTGATTGGCAAGAAGGTCATGGATGTAGAGGTAGAGACCATTACTCCAAAGACGACAGAGAAAGGGAGTGCTAAGGTGGGGGATTATCCTTACCCTAGGGGCCAACTCAAGGCAATAACCAAAGTCAAGGAATGGGTAAAGGAAGCCCAAGAGCACCTCAAGGATGCTAAGCCTATCTTAGAGGACGAGATCGAGGATCTCTCTAGCATGAGCATGCCTGTCTCGCCTGCAAGATCAAGGTCGAGAGATGTACCCATGCTGTAGGCAATGCTGCCTAGGCCAAGTTTAGATGCTACGGGCCAGCGAGTCAGTTAATACCAATGGCCAAGAGGCACAAACCTAGGAGAGAGGCAAGTAACTAGCAACCTCCTCACGACATTAGTGACCACCCCATTGACTTTGAGTTTAGGAGACTTGCTGAGGCAGCACCCCATGCTATGGTAGGAGTTGAAACACTTGGTGGAAAAACCAATGGAGCACATTGTAGTTGGCTTGTAGGATCACGATGCAGTCATGTAGATACCCAGCTTGACGTTGCACTCAGTGCCAAAGTCACTACACATCAATTCCTTTTGGGAAGGCACTGAGATGCACGCAATCTTGCCTACCTAGCCCTAGGAGACATAACACAGAAGGGAATCATAGATACTGGGGTAGAAGTGAGTGTGTTGAGCCATACTGTGCTCCAGGCTTGGGGAAACCCGCCTGTTGAAACAGCCAGGTTCAACATCACTCTAGCTAATGGAATGAAAGTAAGGCCATTTGGAGTCTTAAAGAATTGGCTATTGAAGATCATGGGTGTCCAGTTCTTTGTGAACTTCATCGTCATGAAGGGAGTGGAATATCACATTTTTCTAGGCCGACCCTAGATGAGGAACGCTCAAGTCATTGAAGACTGGGGCAATGGTCTAATCTTCCTAGAAAACTGAATAGAATCAGTAAAGGTCGAGATGGACACTTGGAAGACGACCCTTGTCAACCTCAATGCCATCTTTGCCATGCTTAAGGGCAACATGCCAGTAAGGAAGTCTTACATGCCATTGACTAAGTGCATCCCTTGCCCTAAGGATGAGCGAGATTGGATGCACATCCTAGCAACCATTGACCTCCCATTCTTAGACGAAGAGGGGATGTACAAACAGGCTACAAAAATTGCAAGTGTGTCAAAGAAGGAGCCCCCAGTGCCACTCTACATGATGGCCAGGAGCTCAAGCAACAGACCAAGGCCTATCCCTTTCCACGTTCCTAGCAACATGCTAGAACTTCATAAGATCCTTGAGTATCTGATACGAAAATTGGCTGGCAACCTCACCGCTAATCTCAAGCCTCTCAGAGACCTCCTAGATGAACCTAAGTGGAGATGGACTAAGGTGCATGACTTGAAATTAATGTATATTTGAGCCTTAGTCACCAACGAGGGAGAAGCTAGAGATGAGAGTCTAGGAGATGATGTGCATGACTTGAAATTTATGTATAATTGAGCCTTAGTCACCAACAAGGGAGAAGCTAGAGATGAGAGTCTAGGAGATAAGAAATTAGAAGGTGACGGTTTTGACAATGAGTATGGGGACTGCCTCTCTGTTAGTGAGGAAAGCAAAGAAGAGATAGACACCATAGAGTACAACACTAAGGAAGAGTGATAGAGCAAATAAGAGTGGACTCTAAGCCTCATAAAGGGAGTGCTTGAAAGATCGAGAGAGGAGTCATGCAGATGGAGTGCGATCGCTCCTGGTTGGAGCATGTAGGAGCAGTAGAGTACGAACAAGTAGGAGTAGCCCAGTCATCCATAACACCCTTGCTTAGGACAGACACACCCACTAAGATACGACTACCAAGGGAAACCCCTTCCTCTAGCAAGGATTGCGAGTTTAATTCCAAATCGGAGGTTAGTATGGAGAGTGACCTAGAGATAACCCAACCTCCTAGGACCAAACACACCAAGGGGGACCTACCACTCCACCTGAGGCATAGATGAGTGAAGGAAGAAAGGAGAGGATAGGCGAAGAATTCACAAGCAGAATAACATAAGAAACTGTAGGACCTACCAAAACATTTCACGAAGTTTAAGAAAGGTGACTGGGTAGTGATCCTGCTGGGGGTGAAACGACAAGGACAATCAAGAGAGCCGATTGAGGGACCTGCCAAGGTCAAAGAAGTAAACTTGGTAGGGGAATGCGAGAGGCCTCAACCTGTGTTTATAGATAACAACCTGATCGAGGGGGAAGAGGCCAGTCTCATTGCATTCTTGCAAGAGTGCATGGATGTGTTCACCTGGAGCTCAAAGGAGTGGACCCTAGAGTGGTGACACATAACATACGAATGGCCCCTGATGCAGTGCCTATAATACAATGACCATACCCTATGAATCCAAACATGCTCAAGTCGTGAAGGAGGAAATCAATAAGCTATCGAGGGCAGGATTCATCTACGAAATAGAGCACACAGAATGTGTATCACCGATTGTGATAGTCATGAAGAAGAATGGGAAGATTGGAGTGTGCATGAACTATAATAAGGTTAACGCTACAACAAAAAGGATAATTACCCATTACCATACATAGAGCACATGCTCAAAAGGGTAGTAGGTAAAGAAGCCTACAGCTTTTTGGACGGCTTCTCAGAATACAACCAGGTGTAGGTACATCCTGATGATAGGCACAAGACTGTGTTTGCCACTGAGTGGGGTGTCTTTGCTTATATCATAATTCCCTTTGGGTTGATGAATGCACCTGCAACCTTTCAACATCTAATGTGCACCATCTTCAAATATATGCTTAGAGGAGAGCTAGAGGTGTTTGTAGACGACCTATGCATGCACTCTGGCTGGGCAGAACACTTGGAAAAGCTGCAAGCAGTCTTTGAATGATGCCGTCTTTACAACCTGTCAGTGAACCCCTTGAAGTGCAAGTTCTTGGTCAAGCATGGATGCATCCTAGGGCACATTGTCTCAAGAATCGCATAGCCACCAACTTTTTGAAAGTCAAGGGTCAGTGTCGACTTGCTGCCACCTAAAGATTATAAGAGATTTTAGTGTTTCTTAGGTCACACTGGATATTATCGGTGCTTCATGTTGAATTACACATTGATTACAAGACCATTAAATAAGCTATTGATTGTGTTCGAGTGGACGAACGAGTGCCATTGGGCATATGAGGAATTGAAGAAAGCTCTTACAACTACACCAATCTTATGAGCCCCAGACTCGAGCATCACATTGCATGTGCAAATAGACTCGTCTAAATTTGCTATTGGAGCTGTCTAGTGCTAGAGTCAGGTGAACATAATTTGGATTACCTTGTGAGTTTTTCTAGTAGATAGCTCATTGACACGGAGATGAACTGCTCCACCACAAAAAGGGAGGGGTTGGCCATGGTGTTTGCTGAAAGAAGTTCCGACACTACCTCTTGGCCACGCCGTTCACCTTTTTTGTAGACCATTAAGCACTATTGTATCTCATGAATAAACCATGCGCTAATGGACGCATTGCTAGATGGTTGCTTCTTCTTCTAGAATTTGATTTCTCTCTAGTGGTACGCAAGGGCAACTGGCACTACATGGCTGATCACATGTCCCGAATAACTACAGGAGAAGCAGCTGAACAAGTCATAGTTTATGATCTGTTAGACACTCATCTTTTCAGCTTGTCTAGCGAGAAAGACTTGTTTAGAGCTAATCTAATGCCATACTAGGTGGATGACATAGTCCAAGTGTTAGAGGATGGTCTGCCCAAGAGACCTATCAAGAAGGCTAGGCTTAGGAGACTTATTCTAAACATCCAACCTTACCAATTGATAATTGGTTAACTTTATAGGCTAGGGCAAGAAGGGTTGCTACGACGATGTGTGTGCGAGCATGAAATGTACGATGTGTTAAGCAAAGCACATGGAGGGATTGTTGGAGGACACTTTAGCAGGGGTACGACAACCTGCAAGGTGTTGCAATCTCAGTTGTGGTGGCCCGCTCTATTTCGTGACGCTGTTAAGTTTGTAAAGCATTGTAACGAGTGCCAAAGGACTAAATTTCCTACACAAAAGGATAAGATAGAGTTGACCCCTATCATTGCATGACAACCCTTTGAGAAATGGGGAATCAACTTTATTGGACCCGTTAGTCCTGCAGCACAATACTCACAGGCTAGATACATCATCGTAGCAACTGAATATCTCACAAAATGGGTCAAGGCACAAGCTACTAGGAAGAACAATGCTAGGACCACAGTGAAGTTCTTGTGGGAGCAAGTTATCTCATGATTTGGTTGCTCTATTTAATTAGTAAGGGACCAAGGCACTCACTTCATCAATGAGGTGATTGCCCACCTGCTACTCTCAACCTTCTTAGTCACCCATAGGAAATCCTCACCCTAAAACCCTCAAGCTAATGGCCAATAAGAATCCACGAACAAGATCTTAGTCAACATCCTTATGAAGGTAGTTTCTACCTCGCGAAGTGACTGGGACAACAAACTTATGGTAGCATTATGGGCTTATCGGATGGCCTAATAAAATGGCTGTGGGGTAGATACCCTTTAGGTTGATCTATGGGATTGAGGCAATATTGCCATTATAATTATTTGTCCCTAGCTTGAGGATAGCAGTACAAGAGAGATGGGAAGCGAATAAAGCCTGGACCAACCATCTCATGGAGTTGGAATGACTCTCTAAGATTCAACTCATAGCTACCCACACCTTAATTTATGAGAAGGCACAATGGAAGATGTGGTTTGACAAGCATGTCAAACAATGTGACATTGGGCAAGGAGACCTTGTTTTGCTTTACTCAGTAAAGGGCCACAAGTAGAATATGAAATTCTGAGGATTAGGACCTTTTCGAGTGCACACCATTAGTAGGATGGGGCAACATAGAACTTGAAACCCTTGAAGGCGAGGCCATAGGCTTCTTCAATGGCAGTCACATAAAGAAGTACTACCCTCCCACACATCCATTGCATAAGCCCCCTATGCTAGAAGCCCCTAGCAATGTCTGCATAGCCACCATCACCAAACTGGAGGATGAGGATGAAGAGGTAGTAGCACTAGCATACCTATGCATCACGGCCACCGCCCAGTGCACACACACTTTTGATGCATTGATTGACGAGCGAGTTGACTTCAATGTCTTGACTCACGCTCATCGGATCCTCATTGATCAACAACCATAGTTACAACCCACCAACGCTAAACTCAGCCCATTCGGGGGCAAGCCATATGCACTCCTAAGGAAGTGCAAAAATCACAATCTCTATTGAGTCTAAGAACCTATCAATCATCTTCTATGTATTGCCAAACACGAAGGATGTAGGCCAAGAATCGATGTTAGGAATGCACTTTCAAGAAGCAAGCACATTGCAATGTAGATTACGATCTCCACTGTATTCACCTTGCCATTGGCAATGTTTGAATCAAAATAGCTTTCAACAAGGGCAGTGAGGCTCCACTCAAGCGTGCCATGCCACCGATAGAGCTACCTAGGACCAAGACTAAGGAGGGGGGTCGTGAGTCATCACAACCCACCTAGACTACAAAACCACCGCCAACTAAGGCCATCCCCAAAGCAACAAAGTCCACACTTAAATGGGTGCCAAAACACCAAAAGTGACCTACTCATAGCCAGCAAACACAGCCCCACAAGGCTAACGACTATCATTCAAGACGTAAGAAACTGACCCAACGCTATCAATGTAAGTGCATAATCAAGCTGTGATGGATCCCCATAGATCTATTGTGGGCCCACGGATACAATGCAAGATCTAGATATGGGTGCCCAAGAAGGGAAATCCTAGAGGCATAGCCCAACCAGGACCATCACTTGCCACCCCATCTCTAGGAAGCCACACTCCTACTAAGGCAATGAACACCCAAGGAACCCGAGCCGCAAAGCCTACAGAACCCGCAATGGTTGCGATCAAAAAACCCCAACCAATCTATTGACCCAAACAATAGCTTGATACTCTGGAATCATCTAAGTCTGGAGAGCTTGGCACCCCAATGGCTACGCAAGAAGAGGGCGACGCACCATCTATGCCACTGGAGCCACCCTCAGTACCCCAAAGCAGCATTGGACACACGGATTAGACTACGGAGCTACCCTTAGACACACCACTATCAAGTCTGCTACTGCCACTAGAACTATCACTGTCTAGCCCAATTCCAATGCAACCACCAACAGGTCTTCGACCTTCCTACGAGCAACGTTTGTTCCTAATGGTCGCCAAGGACCTTGTTGAGAATACGGGAGATGACTTGGTGACTTGCATCAAGCTCTTGGACAACACTTTCACCACGTTCACTAAGAGCTATGAAAGACTTGACCTCAACTTGCTTGATGAACCCCTTGCCTCTAATGTTCATTCTTTATCCTACACTTGGGAAGATTACGAGTTTATGACCGCAATTCCCCAAGGTCACCAAGGAGTTGATCGATAATGGTGAAATCTCAAAAGAGAACACACTCATCAGAAGGCTAATAATATCATACCACAAGTCCCAAAGGCCTACATCACCCATTGAGCTTGAGGAACTCACTCACCTCACTGACTCTGACTTATTGTTCCTTCAAAAATGGTGTAACCTACAAAACGGGGTTGCCAAGTAATGACTGATGCTGAGCAATGACGTGCGATTAAAACAACCAAGTATGACCCAACTTACGTAGCACCAACCTCTTTCAAGGTCTTGGCCATCACTCAAAACAAACACCTAGATGACACCCTTATATTGATCACATCCTTATGGAAGAGGAGCTACATGTGGCTAGCCGCATTAACTCGGGTGATTTTTTAATCGATGTCCTAACTTACATAGCACCAACCTCTTTTAGGGTCTTGGCCCACCCTTACATTGATTGCATCCTTACAAAAGAGGAGCTACATGTGGCTAGTTGCATTAACTCATGTGATTTTCTAATCGATTTCCTAACTTGCATTACCCAAGTATGCGTTAGCCCTCGTAATCTCAAGTGTCATACCCACTTGGAATACAACCCTGATTTCTACGATTGGCTTTATGCCAAAGTAGACAGCACCATATTGTACTCAAGTGCCCTTGCCTCTCCCATGTCCGATCCTAGGAAGGATTCTCATCATTTCCCAAGGGGGGAGGAGGTAAGGTGATTAGGTGATTAAAGGGGGGTAAGGTGATAGGAAAAAAGAAGGAAACAAAAAGCCTTAATCAGAGTTAAATGTAGGAAAGAATAGAAAGGGTTGGAAGAAAATGTCGAAAATGTTTTGGAATGAATAGGCTGTTGTTCAAGAAATTCATGTCTTTAATTCAGCTTGTTCATTCTCTTCATGGAAGAAATATCAATTTCATGCTTACCGAAAAGTCATCTGAGGAATACCAATGTTAGATTATGATGAATGGCAGGTACCCACAATGGTGGGGCAAGATAAACGTGGAAAGCTCCCTTTCACCAAAGAAGAGCAGACTAGGTATAGCCTGAGTGTCGAGATAAGGGGCTTTAGCCATTTCACCTTCAAACATACACTGAACCTGGACAAAGCTATCTTGGAGGAGGTGGCTATAAAGTAGCTAGTTGACAAATGCACCCTCTAGAAGTATGTGGAGAAAGTAGGGCAAGCAGTTGACTACAATATGTGTGGAGTGTTCCCGGGAAGCTTTGATGATGCAAGAAACTGTGGCACAGTAACAGTGACAAGAGGAGAAAAACGCCAAGTGGAGGTGCCCCTAAGTGCTACAATGGTGGAGAAGGCCCTAGGTTTGGCCCCCAAGAAAGAAAAATTCTATCGAAGATATGTGTACACAATGTTGGGTGTGAATAAGAATGATGTGCACATGGTGGACATGATAAGTCTATCAGACATCCCAAACCTAGAAGTGAGGATGCAAGCAAAGATGGCCCATGCCTCTTCTTGGGATAGAGGTACAATGCATTGATGAACAGGATTGGTGTGCCACTGCTGGAGAGCATAGCTACAGGGTCCCCTAAAGAAGTAGATTTGTCTTAAAAACCATCAAGATCTCGGCCACCCTCCTAGCCATGAGAGCAGCACCAACAGCAAGAGGGGAGTCCCTAGACTCAATGGCTAGATCAGCACATAAGAAGCCTACCTCTAAGGCCTCCATGATCAAATTTGGTAGATTCTTAACAGCTATCATCCAAGAGGCCATAAAGGAGATAGAAGGAGTTGAAGAGGAGATAGGAGAGACACCTCAGCAATCACCGCACCCTGATGTAGAGCATTCTAGTGAGAGAAGCATCAACGACTGAGGAGAGCAAGAAGTGTAGGCTACCCAGAAGGCAGCCAAGGCACAAGAGAAGAAGAAGGCCATGAAGCCTTAGCAACAAAGGAGAAAGGAGATGATAGAGCGGATTTGAAAAGAGCTCGAAAAGAATCCAAAAGGGCAAAAGAAGAACGAAGTAAAAAAGAGGAGGAAGAAATGAAGAAAGTGAGAGAATAATCACAAAGAGCTAAGGAGGAGAGGAGAAGGAGAGAAGAAGAAGAGACTGAGGAGCTAAGGAGAATGAAGGATGAAGACATGACATAGGCCACGCACAAGTCTGTAGAGGAGACCCACGGTGCTGAAGATATGGCCACCTTGAGCCCACGGCACGAAGGCGAACTAAATGGGAGCGTGGGAGCGGCCCCTATTGTTGCAAGAAAGGGCAAGCCCCCACTCCATCCCCTCCCTTCAACTCTCACACCTTAGACCACCACCACCACCTCCACAACACACGAGCTAGCGCTTGCCATGGACACCACTCAGCTCATGTCCATGATGCAACTCTTGGTTACGAAAGTACAAGAGATAATGCCAGGGGCAGGAGCCAAAAGTTGTGGCTGCAACAAACGCCAAGTCAAGGCAAAACCCAAGGCAGCAAAGGTTGGAAGCATCCACCACCATAGCACCACCAATAATGCCCTCGGTGCAGACTATGATGCCTACGTAGCTGAACTCCTAGCCCAGCTAGAGAAGGCTAAGGAAGAGAAGAAGGTAGCAGTTGTAGAACTAGATGCCGAAAGAGAAGTTTCAACATCTCTAAGGCTAGAGATAACACCGAAAGATGTAGAGCATCAAAAAGAAATTCGAAACTTGAAAGACAACTCAGTGTGCTAAAGAAAAGGAGAGATAAGAGAATGAAGATCACCTAAGGCAAAGGCTAGAGGATGAAGCCCAAGGCCTAGTGGTGGAGCAGTGGGGCCACAAGTTGCTCATCCAAAAATATGCTGAGCTCTAGCAACCAATGGCATGGGTGGAAGTGATGTATGCAAAACTATGGGAGAGCCAGCGGGAAGGAGACCAGGCATCAGAAGAACGATGCCATGAACAGGAGGATGCCCTAGTATTCAGGCTATGGTTAGCCATGGAGGAGCAAGGAAGGCTAGAGAGAGAGAGATAGGAGTCATGTCAAAGGAGAAGGAAGAGGCCATAGAAGAAGCCACCATGAGCCTACAGGACAACCTACGAAATGACCAGCAGCAGGAAGTGGAGGAACTAATGGCCATGGCCATGACCGAAAGAAATGTGCATTTGGTGGAGCTAGAAAGCCACGCACAAGTTAGTGAAGATCTATCAGAAAGGCTCATAGAGGCCCATGAGCAGTTCTTTGTGGCTGATCAAGATAGAAGAATAGCCGAAGAGCAGCTAAAATGCTGGGATAAAGAGAAGACCCAAATGTTGGAGGTGTGGGATGAGCAGCATCAGGTGGTAATGATGTTGTCTCAAGAGATGGAAAGGGGTAAGGAAGATCTGGAAGAGAAGGCACAGTAGTGGGAGAGGTGCAACTTTGAAAGAGTGAGAGGGTTGATAGAGTGCCTGGCAGTGGCGGAGTGCGAGAGGGTACTTGCAAAATCTAGAGCTGAGATTGATAAAGCGTGCTGCATCATGCAGAGGAAAGCTTTCTTGAGCATAGTGCTTCATGTCACACAAGTTGAAGGAGAGGATTTGGTGGAGAGAATGAAAAGGAAGCTAGAGTTGACAACAAGAGCTTTAAAGTATGGCCTGTAAGACCACGCACTCCCAACCGACATAGGCATAACCAAGGAGTAGCAATGCAACTAGCTACTTGTGACAAGCCGGCCTGCACAGATGAGCTCAGGAAACTTGGATTTGAGGAACAAGAGCAGCCCCATCCACCCCTAGTCCACCAACCCACCATGGAACAAGACAGTGAGGAAGGGCTGGACTTTGAGCAGGAACTCGAAGAAGAACCACAAAACAAAGAGCCCAGTTTTCCCTTGCGTGGTCTACCCCCAAAAGAGTTAGAGGGTGCCCAGGTTTCCGAGCTCGTTATTGCTGCCAGAAGAAGAAAACGGGAACTTGTGGAGCAAGCCCAGCAAAGAGTGCAAGCATGGCCATAGTAGCTTCCTGACGAGCCCATGCCACTACGCAAGGATCACCATCCCGTCAACTAGCCATAGGAGTAGACTATCTGGCAATAGCTCGAGCTCCAAGCCTTGACCCTTCGAGTTCTTCTTCCTCTATCCATGAGCCTTGGACCGAGTCTTACCCCCCTTGGAGGTAGTGAAAAGGACCATTCGTTTGGTCAATACTCTAGCGAACCAATGGGTTGAGGAGTGGACTACTGGCAAGATAAGGTCTATCAGGTTCCCAAAATTGTCCGAGGCTACGAGGCATAGCCAAAGTGGTAGAGGAGTATTTGGGATGCCAATTTCGATGCATGGACGATCTTCTACAACATGCTATCGGAGGAATGGAATGATCCTATCTACATGTCCTACCCTTGCAGACATGGAGTGGATTACAACAGGGGGTGCATGGCAGGTACAATTTCCCGAAGATCTACAAATGTTAACACAATTCCTGAGGAATGCATGACCTTTAGAGCGAGGGACTTGCGCCCATCCATCAAGTGCTTCCTTGAGGATTTCTTTTCCTGCCCAGACCCAACCTTCATAACTACTTGTAATTACCTTAGGACCATCAGGTTCTTGCTTAAACAAAAGCCAGCCAGCTGAGGAAGGCCACCTTCCCCCACTGTGGCTAGGCTCATGATGAGGGCAACCTTGCTTCCCTCTTTTTGTATAAGGATCCTTGAAGACATGAGCGATAGCCACTTTACAAGGTGCAATCATCATTTCTTGTCAACCACACCTCTTAATGCAAATGCTAGTATCAAGGAATACCTCCAAAGCCGCGCCTTTTTTACTAAGTCCCTAAGACCACCTTGTGAATTGTCCGAGGAAGATCGGGGTAGAGCCTGGCAGGTTCGACTTTCCCATTATCTATAATGCCAATAGCATCTCCCATAGGGACGCCCTTCTCTTTACCCTCCCTGATTTATACAACTCTATAGATAGATTTCTTAGCGAGTTCACCTCCTGTCCTAACCCCGCCTTCATAATCACTTGTAATTATCTTAGACTAATTAGGGTCCTAGTCCACCAAGAGCCCGCACCTCAAGAGCGCCACCTCCCACCCCTCTACTTCGATCCCAACGCCATAGATAGCAGCACCATGACTCGCCTCATGATGCGCGCTTCTCTTTTGCCATCCTTCTGTGTTGCACTGCTCGAAGATATGAGCGATAGCAAATTCACCCAGTGCAACCACCCCTTCCTTTCCACCACCACTCTCAAAACCCGCCTCAACCTCAAGGGCTACTTCTTGAGTCGTAGATTCCTTAACAAGGCCCCCCGCCCTCTGCCATCCCCTACCCGCCATTCGGATGACGAGGAGTAAACTCCCGTCATGCCCTTGTATCACACGTATCCATGTATAAGCCTCTTTATATTTATTGTATTATTTTTTTAAAAAAATAAGAAAAAAAATATGAAGAAGAAGCAAGCCACAAGAAACAAAAAAAAGGGTGAATTGGAAAGAAGAGATGACAGCAAGCATAGCAAAGCCAAGGGATGCATCTATCATTAAGCAAAGATAAGCAGTGAGATCTTCGCAAGATTCGCTTGCAACCCCCCTTCGCCTCGACGTGCACTGTCGTCATTGCACCTAGGGTTCTCCCTAGCCCCTTCCCCACTTCACACTTAGGGCACATCAAGGGCAAGACTTTCAGACCTGTCGGCCTAAGAATTGCACCGCACTTCCAATGACACACGAACTGGGTCCTCAAGTATGGGACATTACCAAGGGCTTACCCAAGGTTAGACCCATCTCCCAGTTCCATTGCCATGGTGAAGCAGACATACCCCCTAGGGAGTGCACAACTTTTCTTGCAGGTTATGTTCAAGTCTCAAGAACTGGCTACTCCGCTGAAGAGGATCATCCACAGCATCCTTTAATGACCAAAACTTTTTCATGTACCGGTGTCTAGCCATCTGCCTGCTAATGGCTACCATGATTGAACCAAGTCAGGATAGGTCTACCATTGGCATAGATCTTGGAACCTCATCTTCCAAAGATGCATGCCCAATGCCTCAAGATCTACGGATCGCTTATTGATTCCACAAGCCTGAAGAATTTCAATGCAGAGTTGAAGATTTTCAACGCAGTACTGATGAAGACCTTCAACTCAAAGACGAAGACCTTCAACTCAAAGACAAGATCTCCAAATCAACGACATAGATTTTCCATGCAACGACAAACGATATCTTTGTCAAGACAGAGTCGGGGGGGCTTCTCCAAAATAAATCCCTCCAATACCATCCTCCTAAGGGATTGCTTATTGCTTCAAGCATTTTTGATGCTCGAGGGACCACCGGCTACATAAAGGACGCCACAACTGTGTGAAAGATGCCGAGTATCTTCATGGAGTCTAAAGCACGCCGGAATCTCTCATGGTCACCATCCTTAAACTCCATCACCTGTCATTCACCCAACCACCTTGGAAGCAGTGTCATCCACCCACCCGTTCCGCCTAGCAGCCGACCTAACTAGCCACTACGTCCCACCGCAGTGCCATGGGACTGGCACTTGGCTAGGAGGGGGGTAATGTTACCGTGTTTCCCGCAGCACAGAGGAGCGAAAAATGGAAGAAAAAAAGGAAATAGCAAAAAAGGCGTAGGATAAAAGCAAAAAAAGGTGCCTTGACCGTGTTGTGATATCGAGCTCCACTCATGATATGCCAGGGTGACCGTTGTGCATTTATGTCACCATTTGTCAGTTGCAGATGCGGTTGGTACACCGCCCATGAATAATAGCTAGATGACAACTATCCTTATCTACACTAGTTCGTGGCTCAGTTAGTATGCCACCTTAGTTAGTTGAGTTTGGTTTGAGACCCATATATAGGGTTCTTCTATTTCTATGTGCTAGAGTTCTTTTTGGCTTACACAACTAAGAAGAGGAAAACTGTTTTTCAACCTCCACCCTTGTGTGTATTCCCCCATTGTGCAAGCAAGAAAGCTACAAGTGAGACTCCTTCCTTCTCTCCCATAATCTTGACATGGTATCAGAGCCTTTTTCGTGGAAAGGAGCTCAAGAAAGCAAGCCAAGTTCGCGGTGTTCTGGTAAGAGGACCAGTGTTGCTTTCATTCTTCTGTTTTGGGAGCAAGTCTCTGCAGGTAGCACAGCCGGGAAGTGCAAGAGTGCATTGTTTCAGGTTGAGGCGACCCTGTTTTTTTGATTTGAGGCCATTTCGGGGCCTGTTTTGGAGGCAGAAGTTTTCTGCACGCACTCTGGAAAAGGACCAGTTTTATGCTGTGCAACCACTGTTCTACAGGTCGGTGAAAAGTTACTGTAGAAATTGCATCGTATGCCTATGCGCAGAGACATTGGGAGTTACAAAATCATCCTTGTTGCCTGTTGATGCAAAATCGTCACTAGGAAGTGACTGTGTGGTCAAATACCACTTTCATCAGTTTTGCAGATTTGCCCTTGTGAGGCTGAAGTTGTGTTCTTTGTAGTGACAGAATTTTTTGCAGTGTTCTGTAATGGTGTCTGATTCTGATTCACAGATTGTCACTGAAAAGCTTGACAAGAACAACTTCCAAGCATGGAAGTTTAGAATGACGAATTTCCTTATGGGAAAAGGATATTGGAAATTTGTTGCAGGAAATGAAGAAGAACCAGTTCTTCCTGATGTTCCCAATCAACAGCAAATGCAGGCATTTAAAGCATGGCATGAGAGAGCCAGGAAAGTTATGTACTGGCTGTCTATCAGCATTTCCGACTCTATGATTGTGCATATTCAAGATGCAAGTACTCCAAAGGAGGCATGGGATACTTTGTCAAAAATGTATAGCACAAATACGCAAGCCAGGAAAATGCAGCTCAAGCAAGAGTTGCATAATGTGCAAAGAGAAAATATGAGCATCAATGACTACCACATGAAGGTGAAGAAGATTGCAAATGCACTTGCTTCCATTGGGTTGCCAGTGGAAGATGATGATTTAGTTTCTGTGACCTTGAATGGTCTAGGAAAGGATTATGCACAGTTTCGAACATCCATTTCCGTCCGTGAAAGATTTCCTGATTTTGAGGAGTTGATTACTCTTCTAATTTCTGAGGAGCAGAGAAATGGTGGTGCATCTTCTTCAGGAGGAACTTCAAAAGAAGTTGTCTTCTACTCAAATGCTAGAAGAGGTAGAGGCAGAGGTAGAGAAGGCCGATCTGGAGGCCGTGGTAGAAATCAGAATATGCAGCAAACTCAAGAAAACCAGTCCTATGGAAGAGGACGTGGTAACTCTAGAGGCAGGGGGAGCCAAAGAGGTCGTAGCGGATGGCAAAGAGGCCAAAATGCAAACAATAATGTTGAATGCTACTATTGTGGTAAAATGGGTCATATGGCTAAAGACTGCTATAAAAAGCAGAATGACATCATGAATGGAAAATTGCAACAAGGGAATTATGCATCTTCTAGTAGACAGGGTGATGACAGAAATGAGCATTTGTTTATGGTGCAGCACATGAACAATTCTGTGACAAGTGCAGAAGAAAGCAACGATGTATGGTATGTTGACTCAGGTGCATCAAACCACGTGACAGGTCATGCAGAGTGGATGGAGGATGCAAGGAAAATGGAAAAACCAGGATTTGTGGAGACTGGTGATGATACTGCACATCCTATTGTGCAGATTGGAAAAATTCATTTGTCTATGCAGGATGGAAAAAAGAAATACCTGTCCAATGTATTTCATGTCCCGAATATCACCAAGAATCTTGTTTCGGTTGGTCGAATGGTTGAGCAGGGCTTGCAGGTCAGATTTAATCCTCATGGATGCTTTGTTGAGGATATGAAAAATAAAGGTCGCTTGATAGCAAAAGGAAAGAAGAAGGGCAGAATGTTTACGTTGGATGCAAACATGCCTGAATTGAGTGCAGCAATGTTTGCACATGGGACCGGTGTAGTTGCAGATATTGATATCTGGCATAAACGCATTGGTCATGCTAATGTACAGCGGCTTAAATCAATACAGGCCCAAAATATTATTGCAGGATTGCCTAAATTCAAGGTTGCAGAAATGCATAAGATATGTGAAGCCTGTTAATTTGGAAAACAGGCAAGGAAACCATTTCCTAGACATGTTCAAGAGAGTAAGAAGCCATTGGAATTAATCCACTCTGATCTGTGGACTACTAAAGCTGCATCTCTTAGAGGCTGTCATTATTTTGTCACTTTTATTGATGACTATAGCAGAAAATTTTGGGTGTATTTTATGAAAAAGAAAAGTGAAGTTTTTGGGCATTTCAAAACTCTTAAAGCTATGGTTGAAAAAGAAACAGGCCTGCAAATAAAATGCCTAAGGTCAGATGGAGGGGGAGAGTACCTCTCAAATGAGTTTGCAAGGTTCCTGCAGGAGCATGGCATAAAGCAGCAATATTCATGCAGTCATACCCCACAACAAAATGGAATTGCAGAAAGGAAAAACAGGCATATTGGAGAGGTATCTCGTGCCATGCTCAATGAAAAAGGCCTGCCAGATTTTTATTGGGCTGAGACAGTTGCTACAGTAGTCTACATAATGAACAGGACTCCCACTGCAGCAATACATGGGATGACTCCAGAGGAGAGGTATGCTGGTAGGAAACCAGATATTTCTCATTTGAAGATTTTTTGCTGCATTGCCTATGTTCATGTGCCAGATGAGTTGAGATCCAAGTTGGATCCAAAAGCTGAGAAGTGCATTTTTATTGGTTACTCTTTGCAGCAGAAAGGGTATATATGCTATAACCCTTCTACTCGTAAGTTTACAGTGAGCAGAGATGTTATTTTTTATGAGATGAGTAGCTGGTATAAACCAGTAAATGTGATTGATAATGTAGATGCACAAAATGGTAATGCTGCACAAAATTCACAGCAGCAGTCACAAGATATTAGTGGACCTGGAGCATCCTCTAGCAGTGGTTCACATTCTTCGCCATAGACAGGCAGATTGAGATCAGGAGAATCTTCTCAAAACAATGCAGATAGTGGTATGCAGGTATCACAAAAAGGAAAAGAGAAGGTAGATCAGCCCATGTTTGATGTGAATGCAGGTCACTCTTATGTGGATGGTGAATCCAGTGGCTCAGAACAGAGCATTGATGATGAGTTGGGTATCCCTTCTATTGTTACACCTGGAGTAAGGAAGACCACGGATGTTTTGAGAGCACCTGGAAGTGAGCCTACTTTGTGTAGATCTACCAGAGCTAGGTATCCTGTGGATAGGCTGAAATATGATGGATTTACAACCATTCACTATGCATATATGGTCAAAGTAATACAGGAACCAGAACCCACTTCTTTTGAGCAAGCCATGGGAAAAGAAAAATGGGAGAAAGCCATGGATGAAGAAATGGATGCCTTGGAAGTAAATGCTACATGGAAATTGGTACCTTTGCCTAAAGATAAGCATGCAATTGGTTGTAAGTGGGTTTATAAGGTGAAGCACAATGCAGATGGTTCTGTGAACAGATACAAGGCAAGATTAGTAGTCAAGGGGTATGCACAAACGTATGGCATTGACTATGAAGAAACATTCAGTCCGGTTGCAAGGATGGCAACCGTAAGAGCAGTCATTGCTATGGCTGCATCAAAAGAATGGTCTTTACATCAGATGGATGTAAAGAATGCCTTCTTGCATGGTGATTTGCAAGAAGAGGTCTATATGGAGCAGCCACCAGGTTATGTGCAGGTTGAAGAAAGCCTTGTATGGCTTGAAGCAAGCACCTAGAGCATGGTCTGACAAGATAGGACAGTATCTTGTCACTATTGGCTTTCAAATTTCCAAGGCAGATTTTTCACTTCATGTGAGAAAAACAGAGAAAGGTATTATGCTACTTCTTATTTATGTTGATGATTTGATTATCACAGGTGATAGTGATGAAGATATCCTTCATGTGAAAATGCTATTGAAGCAGAAGTTTGAGATGAAGGATTTGGGAGAGCTGCGTTATTTCTTGGGCATTGAGGTGATTAGATCACCAAGTGGGATACGGCTCTTGCAGAGGTAGTATGGATTGGACATGCTGTCCAAATATGGGATGACAGGCTATAAGCCTATTTCAGTTCCTTTGGAGCAGAATGTGAAGCTGAGCGCAGATGCAGGTGAGCTTCTCGAAGACCCTACTATATATAGACGCATAGTAGAAAGTTTGATTTATATGACTATTACCAGGCCAGATTTGAGCTATGCTGTTGGATTGGTAAGTCAGTTTATGCAGGCTCCAAGGAAACTGCATTTGGATGCGGCTAGATGCATACTCAGGTATGTGAAGTCCACATTGCAGTATGGACTATTTTATGAGACTGGGATTCAGATACAGTTGCATGGATACACTGATGCTGATTGGGCTGGTAATATCTCTGATAGACGATCTACTAGTGGATATGTTTTCTCTTTTGGGAGTGCTGCAGTCACTTGGAGCAGCAAGAAACAGCCTACAGTTGCCTTGTCGAGCACAGAGGTTGAGTACAGGGGTGCAGCAATGGCTGCATGTGAGGTAGCTTGGTTGCATAAGCTACTTTATGATATGCATCAGCCTACAGATGGGCCAGTTGTCATTTATTGTGACAACATGAGCAGCATACACTTGGCAAATAACCCAATCTATCATGCTAGAACAAAGCACATTGAGGTGCATTATCACTATGTGCGGGAGAGGGTTTTACTAGGTCTTATTGATCTAGTTTATGTCAGGACAGAGGATCAGGTAGCTGACATATTCACGAAGGCATTGGGCGCAGAGAAGCTACGCAAGTTCAAAGACCTGCTTGGTGTGCAGGAATTGGGATTGAGCTCGAGGGGGAGTGTTGAGATATCGAGCTCCACTCGTGATATGCCAGGGTGACCGTTGTGCATTTATGTCACCACTTATCAGTTGTTGCAGATGCGGTTGGTACACCACCCATGAATAATAGCTAGATGAGAGCTATCCTTATCTACACTAGTTCGTGGCTCAGTTAGTATGCCACCTTAGTTAGTTGAGTTTGGTTTGAGACCCATATATAGGATTCTTCTATTTCTATGTACTAGAGTTCTTTTTGGCTTACACAACTAAGAAGAGGAAAACTGTTTTTCAGCCTCCACCCTTGTGTGTATTCCCCCATTGTGCAAGCAAGAAAGCTACAAGTGAGACTCCTTCCTTCTCTCCCATAATCTTGACAGACCGGCAACCAGACCCTGAAAAATTTAAATGTTCGGGCACGACCCTCAGAAAGCCTCGGTGTCGCCCCGAGACAACAAAAGAGTAAAAGGGCGCACCATTAAAATGTGGGAGCGCCCCCGAATCTTTGTAAAAGAGCGCCAGGCTCGCTCCTGTGCAAAGTGTACGCATTAGTTGGAAATAGGATAAATTAGAATGGTGGGAAATGGGAAAAAGAGCCTAGGCTATGGCTGGCCATGTAAAAAAGAGAAAAGGGGATGACCGCCCAAAAAGGATTTAGGGCTTTGTATATAAAGTTGAAAAGTGAATGAGAAGCTCATTCTTTGGTGTGTGGCAAAAAGAGTCTTCTTCTTCCTCTCTTCTTCTCTCCTTCTTGCTTGTGTGTCCTCTTGAGAGAGGGAGTGTGAGAGTGTGAGGGAGTGAGTGTGTGTGAGAGTGAGGGATCAAGAGGGTGAAGCTCTTCACCATCTCCTCTTCTCTTCTTCTCTTCTCTTCTCTTCTCTTGCGTGTGCGGCTATGGAGGATGGAGCTTGGAGATGGAGGAGGCTTGAGGATGCTTGAGCTAGCATCGAGAATCGTGGAGCTACCGGAGTGCAAGAGAGAGGAGGGTACTCGATCAAGTATCAGGGTAAGCTCACTACACTCGTAGGATCAACGATGCATCGGCTAGGTAAGAGATAGCCATTAGAGCTCGCTTGGAACGCTTGAAACAATAAGCGGTCCGTGGGTCTTGGCGATTGAGCGTAAGCTCCCACAACTGAAAATAATCATATTTAAATAATCTAGCAAAACAAGATCTCACAAAATCTAACAAAATATCAAATTACTTACTTTTTATTGTATGGAATTAGAAGAATCTCCAAAGTTTCAAAGTCAATTGGATTGAACCAATGACCAAATGTACTTGCATCAAGCTCACTCCTAATATAGTATGAGATAGATGGATCAAGAACCTCAATTTTTTGTTGTATATCAAAGGGAATTATGCACTACACACCTAGCAAAAGAGTGGAGATAGTAAGCATCAACATGAAAGTTTATTGCTAGAAAAATATAGTAAGTAAGAATAAATTTTGGTACACTATACCTCATCCCAGCAAGAAGAATAGAGTTATTTACTTCTCTCATTTTATTCTTGAGAATTTGAACATTGTCAAAGTCAAAAAATACCATATCAAATCTTTTGTCAATATCACTAGGTAAAAAGCAACATGCATTGAAGCCCTTAGGGTTAGCCCTTTCAAGAAGGGTAGATAGCTCTTCTTCAATAATGGGAGTTGCTATGCTTCCTTTTCTTCTTTCTTCTTTCTTTTGTACTCCCTCCATTTATTTACATTCTCTTCTGTGGCATTTTTCTCTTTCTCATGTAGTCTTGTGTCCTTTTCATAGGTGATACCTTCAACCTTAGGGCTTGGATCACCTTTCGTTTTTCTATACAAAGGCACATTTAAAATATTAAAAGCAGCCTATGTGCATGAGCAGCACATATATAAGAATCTTGGAAAAACTCAATAAAAAAATATTTTTTAGTCTCATGAATACAATTGAGAGTTTTCTTAGTCCATCTAAAACTATCAAGACTATGCTTGTCACAAATTTCTCTGGCAAGCCTTTGAAAAGGCAGTTTTGGAATTGCATTATCCAGAGCCTTCATTGCACTTCTAATCTCCTTCAAACATCTAACATGTTGTGAAAACCTTCTCCTTGGCTTTGAATTCCTTGTAAGTTTGGAAGACTTGGAGGATTGATAAATCTTTGAAGCAAGACCTCTAGGATCAACTTTTTGCTTCTTTATAGTGGCATTAGTTCTAGCCATCTGAAACACTAAAAAAAACAAAAAGTACCTCAAAATTAGGATAGATCTCCAAATCTCTGATATAATGTCTACAATCACTTAGTAGTAAACAAACACTACTCACATAGTCTACCTCAAATTTCAATTAAGCAATGCAAGCCCAAGATGTATGAAACCTTGGGGAGTCCACCTTATAAAACATGTAAGATACATGTGAATCCAAAAGAAAGGGTATTATATTTCGTAAAAGTTACAAGATTATATTAACAAAATAGATTTTTTAATTAAATTTTGAAAAAAAATCGTAAGTTTAGTAAATTAAAAGGGGTCATTTTAAGGCTTTATAGTATATAAAGAAAGGATATTTCTTAATATCCTTTGAACACACATTATATAGATAATTTATCATAGGTGGACCCTCGAGGGGGTCACTCATGAATATATGTATATATAACGTGAGTTCAAAATAAGGGATTTTTAAAACATCGTTTTTATACATTTTTTTACATACAGAAGGGTGTCATATAAAGGGGTTACTTACAGATTGAATAGAAAAGGATTTTGTTTTATTCAAGAAAAATTCATAGATTAGGATATTTATAAATAGGCCATGAACGTACATTATATAGAGAATATATATATAGTGAACCCCCCGAGGGTGGACCCCCTAGGTATGAAACACAAACTAGGCCTTCTCGACAAGAGAAACCTACACCTTCTCACGTTTCACAAGTCACTTTTTTTTAGATACATATTTCATCAAAGACCATTTATGTCATTAAGTTTTACAAGTCTCACAATAGAGCAATGGTCATCTAGCAAATCTCAAATCTTATTCTCAATGAGTTCAACCCTTGAGAGAAGATCTATCTGAATGTTCACATCAATAATATTTAAATCTTATCCACAATGAAATCAAACCTTATGCAACTTTTAATTTGAAGTCTAGACCTCAAATTGAATAATCCATTACTCATATATTCGATGCACTCATAATTGTTATCAACATCAGTGGAAGCAAAATTATCCTCCTGTGTAATCTAACTCTGTTGATCCATCATTCTTTTTTAGGAAACTTGGATTCTTCCCAACGTATGAAACTCGAGATGACTATTGTCCATGGGGAGAGCCATGACTAATCACATTTCATATGTCAGACTCTTTTTGGGAACATTTAGCAAGATTCGTTACACTGATACATAGCTAGCTTAGATTTGTCGAAAAACTTACATTTTTGAGGCCTTGGTGCATATGTTGGGCAATGAAATCTTCCCAAGTTGCCTTGTGCTACGGAATAATTTTGAACTATGACTTAGCCTTGTGTTGGTGTTATCGATCATAGAAAGAGCTTTGTCTCTTCGAAAAAACTCTTTTGTGGTTCAAAAATTGGGTTTAAAAGGATGTTTGTTTACACGTGTGTAATGCATAGTTAACTTGACACGTGCAGCGAGTAGACCGTTTTTGCCTCGAAACTTGTGCCATGTGTCACTAATGTTTTTGACATGATAGTGATTTTATGACTCCTCTTTTTAAAGATAAAATATAATTTTTAGCCTCTTCTTTTTCATTTTAAACGCATCTCTTCCTAATGGGTGCATAGTACTGCTCAAACAATATGAAATGCGATTTTACCATTTGCAAAGAGTTTTGGAATATTGTTGACGCATGTTTCATGAGTCCTAAATGTAAAATAAAAACTGATCGATGAAACACGAAATTGCATCTCTCCTCTATTGCTCAAATAGTCAACTTGCTTTTTGTAAGGCATTGCTATTGTATTTTGATCAGTTTAACATGTGTGGTATCTTAGTTATTTGAACATGCAAGATGAATGAAATAAGGTATCATTGTTGGACACTATTCTATGTTTGTTGGTTTAAGAGGAGAAAGATACATTAGGAAGTTAGAAATTCTATAAAGGGGTTGACTAAATTTATCGATCAATATTGGTTTAATCTTGTATATATGTTAAATGATGTGGTTTTGATGTTCTAGATGCATTATCTTAGACAAATTTTTTGGACGTATGAAATGCGATTTCATCAAGTTTTTTGGATAGACTGATGTATGAAACACGATTTTATCAACTGTTGCAAAAAGCGGTTTGGATCATTGTTGTCGCATTTCATGAGTCGTGAATGCAAAACATGATTTGATTGGTGAGACATGAAATTCCATGCTTCCTCCGTTGCTCAAAGGGCGAATTCACTTTTTGCAAGGCACTACTATTGTATTTTGACCAAGTTAACATGTGTGTTATCTTAGGGATTTAGACTATAGTACTCCATTACTAAACTTGTACTTGTAGTATCTATCTGAAATAGAAATTCTTGGGTGGAATTGATACTAGATATGAAGAAAATGAAAGAAGAATGGATCAAAGATAGAAGCTTTGATGCCACTTGTAATGAAGAGAACCCAGAGAAAAGAAAGAGGAGAGAGGATTGCAAAAGAGAGAGAATGAGAGAGAGAGTCTAGATGAGGAGAGAGAAATACTAGAAATAGAGAGAGAAATACAAGAAGAGAGAAAAGGAGAAGCCATGAAAGATGGAGAGAGATGCTTGTAAGGTGTAGAGAGACTTGTTTATTGACCAATAATGATTGAAAAATGTCCCTTACACATTTTATACTTGGACTAGTGTAGCACCAAGCATGATTAAAATATCCCTAAAATATATGCTCCATGTTTACTTCATTACAAAAATAAGCACACTTTTACTCTTTTATTAATTAAATAAAATATTTTCATTTCTATTTATCATTAAATTTATTTGTTTCTACCTAACCCACACAAACAAAAGGCAAAAGACCAAACAAAAAGCCACACACTTGAATGTATTGTTGACCACCTCCTTAGCCATCCCTATAGTACTTATCAATGCTTATGTAGTGAATGAGGAAACCTAACATACAAATCCAAAGTTTTCATGCAAGGTATGTTGGTAGGAAACTTGGACCTATCTTTAGTTTTTCCAAACTTTATGCTAGAATCAATTGCATGATGGTCTCTAATCTTCACCAAGTGAATGCAAGTTAAAATAGGTCATACCATTAACCAATAAATGCTTAAGATGATAATGATTACAATGGAGTCTACCAAAAGGTTACAATGGTTACACCTGGTGTGCAAATCAGATGCTATATGCGCACATAGTGAACATCGAAAGGTCGCCAAGAACAAAGAACTCTACAAAAGCTTCATTAAAGCAAGAAGAGATTGTGCACGACAAGAGACAAGAAGACCACTTGGGTGCAATCTCCCCCCATGCCTTGAGTGAGCACTTCACAAGGCATGTATTTATAAATTTATTTATCTCCAAGCTAAAAAATAGCCCACTTTACAATTAGCATGCTTTTTATTTGCTTTTGCCCAAATATAAAGTAAGGTGTTTGGGTGTCCAAAAGTTGGGCTATGCCCAAATACAAATACCAAATAATGGAATATTTAATCAAGTGCTTATGCGCATACAAAATAATGAATGTTGGTCAAACACTTTAATAAATAAGTGCACCTGAATAAATATTGACGCCATGCCTTTAGTGATAAGGCATGTACTCATTAAAAATAATAATTCTTCTAGGTATTTTAAATTCACGCCATCACCCGGTGCTACCCAACACCTCTGCTACGCCTGCTTTACACATCAACTGAAGCATTCACAATTGTTAGAAAATAATAAGATAAAACTCACAAAAGTGAATACCTAGCAGTCTTCAACTACAAAATAATTAAATAGGTTGGAACTCTGTCCTAACCTTAATTTAATTCGAGTACACTCTAAACTCATAAACGTCCATTAATTTAATATGTATTTTGTGGAATCACCCCGTGCACATTAAATTAATCTGACACTCGAAAAAGACATGCATCCTCATCAATTTCTCACACAAGGAATCCACCTTATGTACGAGCCCCAACAAATAAATATAGTTTTACGAAATCCACCGAAAAACCGCACGGAATCCACAGTAGAATATGCCTCCTAGCATCATACCCCCGGGGTGGGATAGCAATTGTCCTCAATTGCTATTAGCTCAATGTGGAGCGAGCAGTAAGGGGTAAGCACTTAGGTCGCGTGTGTGCATCCATTGGGCCTCTTCAAAAAGATGATTTTTAAACTTAACCAAATATCTAGAATATCTACGGCCAGTTCTAGTAGTCATAAAGTCAGTGTCTAGAATAGTTTCAGGTTCAAGGATTTTAGTTTCTTCTTCTAACAAAGGAGGGTTTTCATAGATAGGGTGGACAAGTAATTGGTCTCTAAAAGGTTGTAGTAAACTAATATGAAAAGTATTATGTATCTTCCAATGTTGGGGTAGTTCTAATTTAAATGCATTGTCATTGATCTTGTGAATTATTTTGAAAGGTCCATAAAATCTAGGTCCTAATTTAACAACATGGTGTTTCTCAACACTTTGCAATCTTCTCTTTTCAATGCGTAATCAAACATAATCATCAACATTGAAACTCATGGCTTTTCTTTTCTCATTAGCTTGTTTAGTGTATGATTGTTGGGCTTTCGCAATCATGTCTTTAACTTGACCAAAAATAGTAGCATGCGTATTGACAATATCATCAGCAGCTTTAACTTTGTTCGACAATGATGTAACAGGTGTAGGCAATCTATATCCATAAATGATTTCAAAAGGTGCTTTATGTGTAGCTGTGTGTGGTGTATTATTGTATGCAAATTGAAGTAGATGTAAATGTGTATCCCATGTTTATGGTTTTGAAATTGTGTATGCATGCAAGAGATCTAGAATTGTATTGTTAGTATCTTCTATTTGCACATTGGTTTCAAGATGGAGTGCTGATGAGAAATCAATCTTAGTACCCAAATTAGCAAACAAAGTAGTCCAAAAATTATTATAGAATCTAGAATCACGATAAAAAAGAATAACTTTTGGCAAACCATGGTTAGTGAAAACAATCTTTAAAAACAATTGTACAGCTTGAGATGCAGTTAATGTTTTCTTGCATGGTAGAAAATATGCTTGTTTGCTAAATCAATCTACTATAGTCCAAATCATATCATGATTAGCTTGTGTGTTAGGAAAACCAGTTATAAAATCCATTGAAATATGTTCCCATGGATGTTCAGGAATCGGTAAAGGCATTAACAAACCATATTGCTCACCATGGTGTTGCTTGACTCTTTGACAAATTAAACATTCAGAAACGAAGATAGAAACATCAGATTCCATTTGTGTCCAATAAAAATCTTCAACCAATGTTCTTAAATTGGAAATAATACCTCTATGGCCTTGATATGGAGGACAATGAATTTCGTGCAACACAAATGATCTAAATTGAACAGTGACACACAATCTTTTCTCATAAAATATAAATCCATTAGAATAAGACAAAGAATCAATTGGAATCCAGTTATTAGCAACCAATTTGTTCCAATCATCTTGAAAACTGGGGTCATGGTCATAGGTATCCTTCATAGAAATAAGGGAATCAAACGATAGAATAGAAATATTATGGATACTTAGTGTTTTACTCAATGCATCGGCAACAATATTCTTTCTACAGGGTTGATATTGGATAAGTGGATGGAAACTTTGAATAAAAGGAGCCCATTTAATATGAGGGTCAAATTTTTTTGGCTAATTAAGGAGATGTTTGATACTTTGCTAGTCAGTTTTGATCACAAATTTAGATCCCATTGGATAGTATTTCCATTGACGTAAGGCTTAAACTACAGCTAACAATTCTTTATCATAGGTGGAATACTTTAGTTCAAAGGGTTTAAGTTTGCAACTAGAATAGGCTATGGGATGTGAATCTTGCATGAGGACAACTCCTATTCTTGATCTATTAGCATCAGTGACTACTAGAAAGAATGGTCGATTAAAATCAGGTAATTACAAAATAGGTGCATATGTTAAAGCATGTTTCAACAAATCAAAAGACTTTTGCTATTTGTGAGACCAATGATATACAACACCTTTCTTTAATAATTTCGTCAAAGGCAATGTAAGCAATAAAAAATTTCTCATAAATTTTCTATAAAAGCTAGCAAGACCTTAAAAAGAACATAACTCATACACATTTTTAGGGATTGGCCGATTCAAAATTGCCTCTATCTTTTTAGGATCAACACAAATACCATCAAAAGAAACAATATGACCTAAGTATTCAATTTGGGTTTGGAAAAATTCACTCTTGCCAGGGTTAGCATACAATTGATTCTTTTTAAAAGATTTGAAAACCAAAAATAGATATTCACAATGCTCACTCTCATTCTTATTGAAAACCAATATATCATCAAAGAAAACAATCACACAATTTTGATACATAAAAAATATATGATTCATCATACGACTGAATGAAGTTGGTGCATTGGTCAAACCGAAAGGCATAACAAGAAATTCATAATGACCAAATTGAGTTCTAAATGCAGTCTTGAAAATGTCAGGTATATCCAATTGTACTTGATGATATCTAGATTTGAGATCTATCTTGCTAAAAATAGTGGCCCCTTGCAGTTTATCCATGAGGTCATCTACCCTAGGGATCGGATATCTATTGTTAACAATGAAGAGTTTAGGGCACGATAGTCAATGCACATCCTATAGGTATTATTTTTCTTCTTAACTAATAGGACATGTGCACCAAAAGGAGAACTGTTGGGCCTAATGAGTCCTTGGTTCAACAATTCTTCAACTTGTGCTTGGATTTCTTTTCGTTCAATTTGATTATGTCTATAAGGTGCTTTACATGGTGGTTGAGAACTAGAGATTAAGTCTATTTTATGGTCTTTGGGACGTGTAGGTGGTAAACTAGGTGGTAAATCAGTAGCAAAACAATCTTTAAATTGTGAAAGAAATTGTGCATACGTAGGATGCATCTCATTTTCCTTAGCTTCAATTTCATTCACCCATACTAAATACGATTTACTATCTTTTCTCAATGCACATTTAACATGTGTGTGACTAAGCAAGGAAAAATTATCAAAGTTGTGCAATCCATGTAATGTGATTTGTTTTCCGTTAGAATGAATTTTCATGGAATGTGTGGAATAAGCTATATTGGGATTATATTTGTGACGCCAAGGCATTCCTAAGATAATATCACTAGCTTGCAAATGAACAACCAATAAATTTCTGTGCTCGACATAATCACCAATTTGAATCTCTAAATCATGAACTTCTTATGTACCATTGTATCTAGTGTCTAAGAATGTAGCCTTTATGCGATAATGAGTTGGAACAGTAGGTAAATTCAATTCTTTTACCAACTTTACGAAAATAAAATCATGCGTGCTTCCATCATCATGCGAAACAATCTTTTCTTGACCATGCACAAAACATTTCATTGTTAATAACAAATGAGGATTTGGCATATTTGGTAAAGTATCTGAAGTATCGTCGATATCATCATCATCTTCAATGAAGTCTGACATATCTTCATGGTCTTCATCTTTAGTTGCTTCCAAGTGGATTGACTTGAACATGTTGCTTCTTGGATTGACAGTTCACTGCTAAGTGTCCAGGTTGATGACACTTGTAGCAAACTATAAGCTTTGCTTTGGAGACATTATTGATAAGGGTTGAAAATTTGGATATGTTGAGATTTGGCCGGAGAGAAGGCTTAGGGTTTGAATTTGTGTTTGATGGTAAAGCAAGAGGGCAAAACCATGCTTAAACTCATATTCACCTAGAGGCCCAAGAAATGAAAGAAACAACGAGACAAAACTAATACAAATGTCCTTGTCTATATGTACATGGGTGTGGCCATGTGTCAAAGTAAATACAATAAATGAAATGACACACTCTTCACTCATTCTACTTACTTAGCCCTTGAAAGTTATGGATAGGTGGAATAAAGAACTTTGGATTAGTTAATAATGTAAATGCAATATAGTTAGCATGTATAACAGTTTATAATTTCTTTTGAAAATGGCAGTTGCAACACTATTGATTACAAGGATTTAAACAAGATCACAATAAAGAACAAGTATCCAATCCCTAGAGTAGATAATTGGCTTGATGAGCTCAATGAGGCTAGGTCCTTTACCAAAATTGACTTGAGATTAGGATATTATTAGATCCATATACGAGAGGGTGATGAAGCTAAAACCACCTTTAGGGCTTATCATGGGTTATACAATTTCTTGATGATGTGGTTTAGGCTTACTAATGCTCCAGCTACCTTCTAGACTTAAAAAACTTTCAATGACTATATTATCTTCAACATAGAGAAGTTGGATAGCAATAGCTGCAAGTATTGGAAGACTCAAATTTGGCAAGTATTGGTGCAAAATAAGCAAGTTAAGCCATTGGAGGGCATAAAGCCAAAAAATTATGATGTAGAGAATTGGGAAGAGCTTGATGAGCTATGTAACTCTAGTGTTATTTTGTCATTGTCAAAGCAAGTACATTGAAAAAAGCTAATTTTTGCAAGCATACAACATGGTCAAATCACACAATAATAAAGGGTGAAAGTGAACCAACGTTTAAGGCTCAAACCCTAATTGTAGATATGTAAACAAATCCATTGTAGTGCACTATTTTGAGAGAGAGAGAGAGAGAGAGAGAGAGAGAGAGAGAGAGAGAGAGAGATTTATTAAAGGAGCTTGCAAAGAGAGGTCTTAACACTTATGCTTCTTAGTTGAGAAATGTAAGAAAGTAAACCAAACACACATTGATCCTATTAGTGCCACTTCTTTTTTTTTTTAGACAAGGCACACACACACACCTCGACATCCACAAGGAGGGACACTTCACCTCCACTTATTAGGGAAGAGAACTCCTCGTCCTCCATGACCGTATAAAGGATGAAGAGCAAGTGTTTGAGTAGTCAGTAGCCTAAACTTACACTAACGCTCTATGTTAACATATGGTGTACAACCAAGTGATGCACCTAAGTGCTATGCGATCACTTCTAGGACTATCCATTGCACTTCTAAAAACATGAAATGATAAATATAAAAGATTAATAAATATTTGTATTTTAATTTTAATTTGAGAATAACAATTTATTATCTTACTACAATAAGCTAATTTGCTTAGGTCATGGGTACATGAACCTACATATCTCAAAATCCCTTCTAGTGCTTTGAGAGAAGCTTGAACTCATTATAAAATATATTTTTGAATAAAAACTATTTTTCTGAATTGAATCCTGACCAAACTAAAGAAAAAATAAGGTATATGTGAAATGTGCAAAGGTGCGTCTGTTCCTCTTTGTTTTGCCAACTTATTGTCGTCCCCACCGCCACCTTCGATACACCTCCCTCCCTGCCGCCTCCCCTCTCCCCCCCGTCCCCGTCCCCGTCCCCGCCCGCCCTCTCTCTCTCTCTCTCTCTCTCTCTCTCGACATGCTGCTACGACATGCCGCGCGCTCTCTTCTCGCACCCCAGAATCCTATCGCGAGAAGCTCCATATGCAAGGAGAACAGTACCCTCGCGGGAAGTTTCATTTCAAGGCGGCCCGCCTCAACTAGGATGTATGGCGCAACGGCAGAAGGCTCATCGCCTTCCAATTCATGCTCTTCTTCTTCTTCTTCTTCCGCAGGAAGCTCGCAAATAAGAGGGCCTGGCTTCATCCGGTCTTACCTTCACCTTCTAGAGAAGCACCCCATCCTCACCAAGAGCACAACTGCGGCCTCCATTTTCCTCCTTGCTGATGGCGCATCGCAGGTTAATTTTCTTCTGACGTTTTGGCTTTTGGATGTTTTATTTTCCACCATTGTCATGTGAGCAAGAGCTATGTCGTGTGATATTCAAGGTGTAAAATAGGGAAAAGAGCATTGACATGCGTAGAAGGCAGAATAAAATCTCTACACGCGAGAACATCAGGTTGAAAAATGAGAAAACCGAGTTCTTCCTGATCATGAGTGGAAGATAGAATAAGGTCTTTACATGTGAGTACAGTAAATTGAAAAGGAGGCACAGTTCAAAAAACCAAGAAGAAACGCCTCTACATTTTAGGGGTTGTTGTTGCATTGTAATGTCCTAGGTTTCAGGAAAGGGGTTGTTTATAATTTGTCTGCGACCTACATTCTTTTTGCAAATTGGTGCTGCCTTAATCAACTGTCTCCATAGAAGCAACAACCCCAGTTGCCAACAGTCTGAGGTTAATGCTAGTTGCTGACAAACATAGACCACGTTTGGCTGCATGGACATGTCTGCATAAGTAAGAAGTTCCACAAATTAAGGTAGACCAGATATATTTAGACATAATTTCATTTGTAGAGCACCTGTGCTAGGCTGATTAGACACAATTGCATTTATGGTGCATTTGTGTTGGGTCAGATATTGCATCTTGAGCCACCAAGCAATTCGATCAGTCCCTTGGTTCCAATCGGAGTTTGTTAGACTTGGATAGAACTTATCAAGGTCTAAAGTCAAGTCACTTTTAAGTTAATCTAAAAGCTTGGTCCAGAGAGTACTTTCAAGTGGTATGAAAATCTAGAGATATGGAGCTCTTATCATTTGAAGCTAGCATTTCATCAAAGCCACCACAAGAGAGTGTTTATTTTTCCAACAAGATAGGACCATTGTGAGAAACATGGTTCTTCTTATTTAGTGCAATCGCCTTTGGCTCCTAGGTGAGTTGCAAGGAATGCTAGGTTAGCATCTCTAACTCCAACGTCACCAAATGTTAGGGGACAACTTGACCATTCCTCTTTGACTTATAAAGGAGACTAGAGGACAGTTACAACCCTAGAAACATTTCCCTCTTTCTACCCTTCATGGCACATGGAAGTTTAGTCCTAAATGAATGGAAGAGATCTCTTTGTATGGATATCATGGCACACATAGAGAGATGTTTGCAGCTTGGGTTATAAACGAAGGATCAAGCTACCATTATGAGCAGGCAAGATATAGACAAAGGACCAAGCTACCATTATGAGCGGGCATATCTTGAAACATCATGGTTAGCAGAAAAACATCATACATATGCTTGGGACTTCTCTTGGGCAGATTGAACCACAAGATGCTATTATAATGGGATCTTATTTCCAGTATCATTGCTTGGTACAAATATTGGATTGAGATGTAGTGACTCAACAAGGATATAAAGCAACAATGTACCATGACCTTTAAGACACTCATACAAGAGAGATTATAAACCTTTTAACCCTTAGAAACAAATGTTAGATATGTAGGTAACTCAAGCATTCCTAGTAGGGTGACTTAAGCATGCATGAAGAGGAGACCAAAGGCCTTTCTAGTACTTTCAAACCTAAACACCTTCCATCTCGAGATTGTTTATATCGTATAGCATTATAGACCTTAGATTGGCTTTGCTTATAGCCAAATATTCTCCCTAGAGAGTAATTGACTAAATCCCTGTAGTTATCTTGTTGCATTATTTTGGATCTTTGCATTGTGTTTGACCTTATTGGTGTTTCTCATAGAGGTGTTTGATCTTCATTTCTTGGAAATAAAAGCAAGAATTATAGTCCTAGGCTGTAAAGAAGAGAGAGAGAGAGAGAGAGAGAGAGAGAGAGAGAGAGAGAGATGAGGAGCTGCAACACAATGCTAGCATAGGCGGAAGATAAGGCAATAATACTGGCTAGGAAAACATGAAGGGATGATGGGGGAAGCCAAGGCTTTCAAGATAAGACAATAATAATAAAGGTGACAAGTAGTCCTTTATGAAGGGTGTCATTAGTATTGCATGATAGACTAGATACTTCATAAGCATAAGCCAACTCGTTTGTTGGCTTTGATCTAGTTTCATGTACACAATTTTGCACTGCTTCAGTGTAATTCTAAAGAAGTTCTACCGGTGGTTACCTCTTGTAGGACATCACCAAAGATATGGTCGAAGCTTCAGTTGTTGTATGAGGCACCTTTCCCTATGCGTGCTATGACCCTTTATGGACAACTTCAGCAGATGAAGTTTGAGTCCAAGGACACCATTTAGTCATTTTTGCTCTGTGTTACATAGGTACAGGACCAGCTTCGACACATGCAGTCTGCCCTTCTAGAGGCATAACTAGTGGGTACGATACTCTACAAGCTCCCCTCGGAGTTTGATGGATTGGCGAATGCTTTGAGGGTGCAGACATTCTCTACACATGTGAGCTTTACATGTGTTGATGCTGCTTGAGCATGAGACATCTTTGTGTTTATAGGAGAGTCTCTCATCTCATTATGGCGGTTCCAGTGAGGCCTTTACAACTTTAAAAAGGGGTGACAGGAGGAAGTCAAAGACCCAATGTTATCACTGTGATAAGAAGGGTCACTTATTACGGAAGGATTGCAAGGAGTTAGCAGCCTCACAGAAGGAGAAGAAGCGGGATGTGGCCTCCTTTGACGCGTCATCCTCTTCCTTAGACTCTGACTCTGATCCTCCGGTCAAGGAGACGTTTGCGGCGCGGAAAGGATCCACTTCTTTAGACCACGGGAAGGGCTTGATTGCCCCTTCCTCAGTTGCTTTCTAGTCCAAGTGATGTGTTTATCCCTCACAACTCTCGGGTGCTAGAGAGGGAGTGTGAGAGGGTGGTGAGATGGGGCAGGCGCGCCTTATCTATACAAGTATACAAGTGCACAGATTCCAAAGAGGGACATTCTTGACACATCACCGAAGTCTGGTAGATTCAAATCTTGGAGCTAGGATTGACATCAAGGTTCATGATGAGTTGTTTCTTTGATAGTGAGCGGGATTGGCTCCTAGTCTTGAGCTCACATGAGGGGACATTTTGGTGGTCTTGGCCATAGGCGGGGAATCCATGGTCACATATGTTTAGAGGCATTTTTGACAGGATAGTCTTGTATGCTATTGTGAGACATTGTTGATAGACACAGAGATCTGCTATGACTCTTCTCTATTTTTAGGAGCTGGTACGATCAACATTGACCTCAGGTTCTCTCCGAGGCACCTTGGTGGTGGCTTGATCACCCACTACTTGGGTATCCATGGTTCTACTCTGGTGATTCTTTGTTGTATATGGTTGCCTAAATTACCCAGTAGTATCCTGTTGACTATAGATAGCAATTAATGACCTTCATCAAGCACAACAAATGTTTCCCAGTAGCATCCTTCAGTTTGTTGTGACACAGATATACCACCACAAATGCTGGTTCTTGCATTCTGAAAGTTGTGTTTTGAATGGATCCTTGTGCCTGGCAATATAACTATGATAGTTTGTTTTCCAAGTATTTGAGATTGACAACCAGAAAAGGAACAATTTGGTGCAAGTACATGAAGTTTAAGTTTGTGATAAGAATGGCAAATTTATATTATAAATGCCTTCCTTGGAATGGCATTAAGATTTGGAAAAGCAATAGCAGCATTTAAATATCTTATCCTTTATATTTTGTGTTGACTCCTTGAGGGCGATTGGTTTTTTATAGAACAAAGAACTGAAAAAGGGGACTTAAATGCTAGTATTAAAATTTTAATTTGGTTAAAAATGGTTTGTGTAGGGCATTGCGTTTCTAAATTTCTTTCATATAATTATCTCTTGCTCCCTTAAAAGGTACCATCTTGCTGCTGTGGAGATCATTTCAGTGAACCTTCAGTTTGAACTGTCTTCCTACTAGTATTATGTGCAGGAAGGTTTTAGTCTGTTATAAGAAACTCTATCAAACCAATAACTTAGTATTGCTGAATGCAACTGAAATTACCTTGGGAGTATTAACTCTGTACTTACTGCCAGGAAAATTAGATGGTGGAGTATCCATTTATGTGTCATTTGTAGCGTACTATGTGCGCCATGAGTTTTTGAAATTTTGTAACCTGATATGCTACATGCAGGGAATGAGAATGATCCAAGCAGATGAAGCTGAATCAATACATTGGGATGTTGGAAGATCCTTGCGCATGGTAGGTGCAGGGTTGTTCTTATCAGGTCCTACATTACACCTATGGTTTAACCTGATGTCTAGAACATTCCCAAAGCGAGATGTAGCCAGTACTCTTAAGAAAATGGCCCTTGGACAAACAATCTATGGTCCAATTTTCAACACGGTATTCTTCTCACTGAATGCATACCTTCAAGGTAATGACTCTTGCCAAACCTTACTTGTGTTAAGGAGTATTGCAAGAATTTGAGTTTCTTGAAGAGATTTTGGCTTACTAAGTAATATTCTTACTTTTTAACAGGCGAATCTACATCTGATGTTATCGCACGTCTCAAGAGAGACTTGCTACCAACTCTTAAGAGTGGGCTTGTTTATTGGCCTTTGTGTGATTTCCTGACATATCGCCATGTGCCAGTTCATCTTCAGGTAACTACATGTAAACTGAAGCTCATTTATTATATAAGATGTTTGCATGCATACTTTCTTGTTTCCTTTTTGCATGTCAAGCCAAGTTTCTTGTTCCTGAAAGGTGCTCTGGTTTAAAGAAGGAGAATGTACATTATCTGTGAAACTTCTGTCCATAATTGTGGGTTGGGTACATGTATGTGTTTTCCATGGCATGCATACATCTGTATCATGTGTGCTTGTGTGCGCATGCAAGGAAATTGAGATAGCTTGGAAAAGAAAGCACTGTGACACACTTATTATTATACCTGGTGAGGGGATTCAGGCCCTTGCCACGGATACTGCATGCTCTTTTATGCTTCCAGGTCTCTGCTTGTTGGCCCCAAGTCTTCAGTCCCCCTGCCTCCTATCGCTCTCCACAGAGGATTCAAGACTGCTCCTTTGGTTTTGAGTGTGCATCTTCAGTGCGTGGTTTTTGCACAGCTGCTGACCATTTTCTTTTTATCCTCCTTGGTGAGTTTTGTTCAGCCCTCAAGTTTGACCTCTTCTTCCTTGCCATTTTCACTTTCAGCTGTGAGCACAGCAATTCTCTGTCAGAGAGAAGTGTTCAGGACCCACACCTTATCAACAGTTATCTTGGAAGGCAGAAGAGATGGATGACTTTAGATCCTGTCTTCATCCATGGGGCTAGAATTTCTTCGTAACATTTGTTTGGATTCCATAAAGTGCCCTGCAGCTTCTGTAATTTCTGCTTCATTACTTGGCATTGGTGATGTGAGATTGCAATTTGGTATTGGTGCTCCATTGTGCTTCATGATGTACGCCATGTCCTGGCTTTGACTGAAAGCCTTATCTCCGCTGGACAGTTGGATGATGACAGGTACCATGTCTCTTTTGGTGATTTTGCATGAAAGATTACTCATGATAGTCTTGTTTTTGCTAAAGATGCCAAGGTTGCTAGCCTATACCCTTTGCTTGTATCTGGATTTGTTGATCATGGTTGAGCTGTGATTGATCTTCCTTATCTATCTCTTTGGCATTACTGTCTTGGGCATATGTCCATTGAAGAAATGAAAGTAGTTTGTAGTATTTATCACCTCTTGACTACTCATGTTTTGACTCTTGTGATCATTGTTTATGTGACAGGTAGACACATAACTCTCATAAAAAGTTTGGCTCTATGTGTGTGGGTGAGCCTTTGGCTCTTTTTCATTTAGATGCTTGTGGTCCCATGCTGTGCCAGTCATCAGGTGGTGCTAAGTACTTTGTGACATTCATTGATAATTATTTGTATAAAGTTTGGGTCTATCTTATTAAATTGAAATTAGAGGTGTTAATTATATTTCAACACTTTTTTGCTATGATTAAGAACCAATCTGGGCATAAGCTGAAATGCCTATGATCTAACAATGGGGATGAATATGTTTCCAAGGCATTTAAGCAATTTTGTGATGAGAAGGGTATTAAATTTTAATTGACCCGCCCCGTACACCCCACTCAAGAATAGGAATGAATATGTTTCCAAGGCATTTAAGCAATTTTGTGATGAGAAGGGTATTAAATTTTAATTGACCCGCCCTGTACACCCCACTCAAGAATGGTGTTGCAAGGTGCATGAATATGAATATTCAAAAAAGAGTCCATAGTATGCTTAGTCAGGTAGACTTACCATAGTACTTTTGGGCTAAACTATTGCCATTCATTTAACTAATAGATCCCCATGTATGCTCTTGGTGGTAGAGTTACAAAGGAGATATGGTCTGGTAAATCTCCCTTGTATACATAATTGTGTGTCTTTGGATGTGTGGCTTTTTGATATATTCTCAAAGACGAGCGCAATAAGCTAGATCTAAAGTCCGTCAAATGCATCTTTCTTGGATATGGTAATGCAGGTGAGATGGGCTATTGTCTTTGGGATCCGTAGGCTCGAAAGGTTATCCATAGCCATGATATCGTATTCCATGAGGAAAAGATGCATATGAGACCAGAGCAGATAGTTGAGGTATGCATGGTAATCTTTTAGGAGGAGCCTCCTGTTAGAGTACAACCAGCCCCAGTTAGATAGCTTGTTGTAGCTTTTGATGATGTAGTGGTTCAAGATTCACCTGTTGTGCAAGATCTTAATGTTGGACAGAGAGAATAGGCCATACAAGCTCTACAACCAGTCTTTAGACGCTTCACTCGAGCCTCACGTCCTTCTGATTGATTTATGCTTTCTATGCATTATGTCGTAGTGACAGACTTTGTAGTGCCTCCTACTTATGAGGAGACTATGCGTAGAGGTGATAGTCACTCTTGGGAGAGGGTCATGTAGTCCCAAGTATGATTCACTGCAGAAAAGTCGTATATGGGATTTGGTTCCTTTTCCCAACGGAAAACATGCATTGCCATGCAAGTAAATGTATAAGTTGAAGAGTACCCCTGGTCACCCTAATCTAGTATATAAAACCAGATTGGATGCCAAGGATTTTAAGCAAGAGAAGGGAGTTGATTTTGATGAGATATTCTCTCTTATGGTCAAGATGACTACCCTATGCTTAGTATTGGTCTTGGTTGCGTAAATGGATTTGGACTTGTACTAGATGGATGCAAAAATAACTTTTCTTCATGGAGACTTGCATGAGGACATTTGTATACAATAGCCTAAGGGCTTTGAGGAAAAGGGCAGGGAATATCTAGTGTGTAAGTTGAGGAAGAGTCTTTATGGACTTAACTAAGCATTAAGGGAATGGTATCATAAGTTTGATACGTTTATACATTCGTAGGGTTACTCGTTGAGGAAGTTACTATATGTATATCCTCTACATCATGTGCGTTCAAAGCCTATTTATAAATATCCTTATCTGTGAAATTTTCTTGCATAAATCATAACCCTTTTCTATTCAATATATAAATAACCCCTTTATATTACATCCTTCTATATGTAAAAAATGTATAAAATTGGTATTTTAAAAATACCTTATTTTGAACCCATGTGATGCACGCACATATTCATGAGTAACTTACCCGAGGGTTACTCCCATAGTGTTATGGATCCGTGTCTTCACACGAAGAAGGCCTGTGATGGTAGCCTTATCATTTTGATGCTATATGTTGATGACATACTGATTGCTGGAAGTGCTTATGATGAGCTAGATGCTTTAAAGACTCAGCTCAAGAAGAGCTTTAAGATAAAGAACATGGAGTATGCCTTTCACATACTTGGTATGAACATTACACGCAATCGCTCTAAGGGACTTCCCTACTTATCATAGAAGGAGTACATTTATAATGTTCTTAAGTGGTTCCATACGTCTATTCCTCATTCTTTTATGTACACTTTGTACTTTGTTTTTCTTGTTTTCTCCACACTTGGGCACATTCGATTGTTGGGGGTTAAAAGGCCACTTGTGTTTAGTTGCCTACATTTACTTGCACTTACCGCCCGGACATCTATATATTGGAGGTGGCAATTGCCCATCATTGCCACTTTATTATTTATTCTTTACATGATAATAGAATAAGATAAGACAAGTTACACATTGTGACCGTTGGAATTCTTGTGAGCAGTCATGTTTGTCATGTCTTGTCATCTCCTGCTTGTGAGCCTCAGTCTGAGTCAAACGAGGACTTTTGGAGCTCTGACAGGTTTGTCATGTGTTTTGATAGGGGAGGCTACTCATTCTAGAGTGACTATCTGGGTGCATTTATTTTGTTTGTCAGGTTCTAGTGTGTATTCCATGAGCAGTTTTTGCATTTCCCAGGCTATCCACATCTACCGGACATCGTTCTTGCCAGTCCGATTTTTTGGTGGCCATCTACCACTTGTTAAAGGCATTTATTATGCCATGAGCAGCATTAAATGCTGGTCGGCCAGCATTTATGGCATTTCCAGATTTCAGTAGCCAATGTAGGGGTTTTGTGGCTATTTATAGCCATTCTCCACTTGGTAGCCATTCATATCATCATCTTCCTTCTTCCCTGGTAAGTGCACACTCTGATTCCATCATCTTCCTCTGTCTCCAGTGTTGCTGTCATAATCAGCCCGATCAAGTGCCCTCACTAATGTTGTGGGCCGCATGTAGGGAGTGATCGGTCCATCATCATTGTATCAGCATTCTTCTTCAGTCAGTGTAGTATTCTTCCCTTATCTTTTGCTTCCTCTCTCTCTCTCTCTCTTCATGCTTCTCTCTATGTTCATGTTTCTCTTCTATTGCACACTCTCACATGGTATCATCGCCTAAGTGAAGACACAGTTGAGTTTTTTTTGTAGAAGAGCAGGTTTTCATTGCACAGGAGTAGCCCGGATTTCCAAAATGTAGATTTTCAGCCTATATTTATGGCATTTACAGCCCGAACAGGTAGTCCATTGCCCATTTTTGCCCTCAGGTAGCCAAGCGATAGTTTGTAGGGACTAGGTGTGGGAGCTTTTCTGCATCAAGCAGCATCATCTTTCGCATTTTACCCAAAACACAAATTTGCGGTTTTACTGGTGTTCGTTTCCTAGTGCAGCTGTCCGCATCTTTTTTGCAGACGACAGCTTCCTTAGCCTTAGTGATAGCTTTCTGTTGTTGGTGACAGTTTTTGTTAGCCTACCTATTTTAGGATGCCAGTTTGTCATCTCCTGGTTGTGAGCTCCTATCAGAGCCTAACTGAAGACAGAGGAGCTCTGTCAGTCCATTCAATATTTGTGTGTGTTTGGATTTCCTTCTCAGGTGGCAAGCAGCCTGTTTTAGGGCATTTTTCGCAAGTCGGCCAGATTTAGAGCCAGTCGGCCAGTTTTGGCTGGCCGGCAGGAAGTCGGGCAGATTCGGGGGGTGGGGGCTATATATAGCAGCCCCCCTAGTCACTCACATGCACTCTCTTCTGTAGATTTCAGCACTCTATCTCTTGTTCCTCTCCAACATTGGTGCTGCCATTCATTTTAGCCTGATTTGGTGCCCTCACTGATGCTTTGGACTGTGTGCAGGGATCGATCAGTCCACATTGTTGTATTCATCATTCATTTCAGTCATTGCAGTATTTCTTCTTTCATTTTTTGCTTCCTGTGTGTGTTCCTTCTTTGGTTACGCACTCTCATAGTTTTTGGTGCATGTGATAGCCTCCTAGTGGCAAGCGACAGTTGTTTCTCTATGAAATGCAGCTTTCTTGGAGTTTGTAGATTCGAAGGTGTCTTATCACCACTTCTTTGCTGACTCAGAGGATGAGGTTTCTATTCCTTCCTTTGAAAGATAGAGAGATTTTCGTGGTAGTTGTTAGGGCTCAAATTCTATCGTCTATTTAGTACTCTTTCATACTTAGTACTTTTATGTATGCAGGCTTTTTGAATCAGCATATGTAAAGCAACTTTATGTCATATGATGTTTCACCTAAAAGTCGGGCGTAGGTCAAAAACGTCAGGCAATTGCATTTGATTAGATGTTGTGTGATCAGGGATAATAGACAATTCAAGACGGCTCTTTGATATGTTGGTTGATGTTTGCTCCTATTAGTCTATGTTTGTTTCTTGAGTAATATTGCTGTTTTTTCTCTTAAGCTATTCAATCAGGAATGGCTATGATAATCATAAACTGTGCGATATTCCTATGGATAGTAGTTTTGTGTTATTGAAGATGATATGTGTTTTATATCTGAGTGCTTTTCATGAATATTATCTGTTCATGATGGCGGTAAATCTATTCAAGAAGTTTTCTACAGTATTCGGGTCAATTCAGGCTGATCAGTATATCTTGGATTGTTATGGTGTTTTGAGGAGCCATAACACTTTGGCAATCCCTCTCAAGTTTAGGGAAATAGTTTCTTGATTTAGGCATAAACCTGGAACCAGCTTAGGCGTTGACCTGAAACTAATTTTCAGGGAATCAAGCTATAAGATCAGGCGGTAGGAAGGCTGATGGCATTGACAGTGTATCAGGTGCCTTTTATGGGCCGCATTTATTTCAGACAATTACCTTTATCTATCCAATCCTATTCTTACCAGGAGTCAATCCCGAGAATTCAAGGAAGCCCTCGCAAGATAGCATCAACAGGTTGCAGGGCTGAATGATAGGAGTGGAGCAGAAGGCTTGGGAAGGCTGGATAAAGTGAAGTTTATTGATGTAGGGCAGGCTTCTTTGGCAGGGGATACCTTTGCAGGTACCTCAACAGTATTTCATTCCCTTGCCACTTCAACAGATTCTTTTAATTTGTCAAATAATGAGGGAATATTGCCTCTTGAGCATCAGGATAATAGTCCTAGACAGACACTTGAGAGGTTACAACATATAGTGTTGGGGAGGACATTTTTGTTACAGAGTACTAGAATCCCATCTCAAAAGTCTCTTCACTTTAATCCCTTACCACCTCAAAGGAAGCCCAAGAAGCAAAGCAAAATGAATCCAAATCAACTGGTCAATCCGAAGGTTCGAGCATCTAAATTTTCAGGCAAAAAGAAGGAAGACCTTGACTGTCATGTGGCCCAATTTGAGACAAGGTGGACAGCTAGTGGATTCAACTAGATGTATGGAGATCAGGTCAAGAAACAATAGCTTGCCGCCACCTTGCAGGGGAAGGCTATGGATTGGTTTGCTAGTTATGGTATGGCATCTTTCAATACATATGATGCTTTAAAAACAACATTTTTGGGTTCCGTAAAGATAAAACTCTGGGAGATATTTTAAGGAAGCTCAAGAAGATCAAACAAAAGACTATGTTGGTGGAGGACTATGCCCAGAAGTTTAAGAACTTGCTGAATAGGTTAGATACTGATGATACACCTTCAGTTGAAATGCAGATTACCTATTTTATGAAGGGCGTGAGGGGTAAGATTAGGAACCCCATTGCCAATGTGAAGATGGGTCAAAATGATACATTGGACACATTGATTAGGGCAGCTATGAGAGTGGAGAGGAGACTTGATACCTCCAGAACTAAGACTTGTAAGAATGAGGATTCTTCGAATTTAGATTCTGATGTTGGTTCAGATTCAGATTTAGACATAGATAGTGATGATAAGGACAGTGATTCCAGTTCAGATTTAGATGATGATTACAGTGACTCTGATGATGATGAGTCTAGTAGGGAAGAAGCACAAGAAAAAAAAAGAAGAAAGCAGGATCAGTTAAGACTAAGAAGAGGAAAGTAAAGGATAAAGATAAGAAAAAGGCAGAGGCCACTAAGCTGGATAAAAAGATTATACAAAAGCTGAAGGATTTGGATCTTTTTTATATTAAGAAGAAAGAAAAGTATTGTAAAATATGTCAGAAGAATGGTCATGAGACTAGGAGTTGTTGGTACAATCCTAATGTAAGGATGGCACAGCAGATGCTAGTGATGTAGCCTAGGTTAAGACCTATTCAATCAATTGCAGTAAATTAGGTTATTACTAACACCATATCTTAGAGGCCATTCAGGGGACCTCGAAGAATACAGGCAAGATAGCCTTAGGGAAATTTTTCGGCACAGTAGCAAACCACCAAAACGGGAGCATGCCACTTTTGTGGAGGTAAAGGACACTTTATTGGATCAAACTGTGAACTTTGGACAAGACATAGGACTGAGAGAGGAATGCCAATAGCACAGTCCCGCAATGACGAAAGACCTGTACGAGCATCTCATCCACAGCATCCACCTACCCCAGTTGCAGCAATTCTCATTGAGTTACCTGATCAAGCTATGGCAAGGCAATTTCCTAAAGGTACAGGTACTGCTGGTGGCTGTAAGCAAATTCATCAAGAGGAGGATCAAGAAAGGGCAAAGGAGGTGTCAGGTAACACTAATGCTGTAAGTATGCATGTTGAATGTGATTGTTCTAATTGTATTGAAGTAGAGGATTGTCAAGAGGAAGCAATGGTCTTAGTAGTGACTAGAAGCCAAGCTGCTATGAAGCTTGATTGGCAGGAACAAGAGAAGACAAGGAAAAAGGCAACAAAGCAGGTTAGAAAGTTGCAAAAACTTGTTGAAAATTTTGAATTTGATCAAGTTGATGAGGTAGGGGACTCAGGAATTTAAAAGTTTGAGCTCCAGGACTATCTTTCTGAACAACTAGAGTATTTTCCTAAACAGTAGGATCAGGTTCCTGATTGTCAAGAACGGTTCCCTAATAGTACAATTTCTGTACAGTTACAGCAAGGAGATTCAAAAGAGCTATTTCAAGCCCTAGCAAAGTGTTCTTTGCACTTAACCCTGGAGAAAATTTTGGATTTAATACAAGGATTTAAGGAGAAGTTACTCCTGAAGATTGGGCAAAAGCAACATGAAGTTCTTGAAAGTATAGTAGTTAAGGATCAGCAAGTTCCTGACTGTCAGGCAGTTATACCAACCCAACAAGAGGTTGTGGATGATCAAGTGCCTACTATTCAAGTTGAGTATGTAGGAAAAACACATGATGATGTCTTGTTGGATGGGGGTTCAAGAGTTAATATACTTCATGAACATACATATTTGGCAAATAAGCAAGAGGAGCTACTACCAGTCTCATTTCAAGTCAGGATGGCAGATCAGAGGAGGTTACAACCTTTCGGTATTCTTCAGAATCAACAAATTCAAGTGGCTGGCTTGAAATTCAGGGTGAGTTTTGTTGTCTTAAGAATGTTGGAAATTGGGGATTCTTATACAATGCTTTTGGGTAGACCATGGTTTAAACTGGTCAAATTGAAGCAGGATTGGGGGAATGATTATGTGTATATTCCCAGAGGCCTTAAGGAAATTAGGTTGTCAACAGTTAATAAGGTCATCTTCAGGAGTTTATCTAGACCTGTAGTAGCTTAGACTGTTAACCTTGCAGATGAGGTGGAAGATGATGAGGAGGAATTATTTCTTCAAGAAAATCCTTCGGTGGTTCCAGTTTTTGAAATAGATGTGGATAGTATTACTCAAAAGTATCAGGATCCTCATATAAAGGCAGGGAATGAAGTTGTGGGAAATCAAGTAGTTTCAAATGCAATTCACAATCAGTTAGGACCGAATATTAAAGGCCTTCCTGATGGTCAAGAGCAACCTGAATTTCAAAATAGGTCATGGAATGAGTAGTATAAAATCATTCAGGACCATGGACATAGTCATCCTGAGTTTTTCAGCAAGAAATGCTTGAAAAGCAGCAACCTGTTTTGGACAATTCTATGGACAATCCTGATGTATTGGAGGCTGAAGGACAAAAAGCCATCATTTAGGCTGAACTAAGATACGAGCATACGATGAGAAGATCTGCAAGGGTAGTTGAGGATGAGGTTCAAGAAGTTAATTTGAATATTGAAGGGGAGGCCAAACCCATTAAGGTCAGTATTTTTGTGGAAGAAAACTTCAAGCAAAATCTTATTCAGTTATGCAAAGAATTTCAGGACATTTTTTCTTGGGATTATACAGACATGAAAGGCTTTGATTCAGTCGTGTGTCAGTATAGGATCAATTTGAAGAGAGATGCTTAGGCAATTATTCAAAAGAGATATAGAATGAACCCTAATTATGCTAAACAGGTCAAAGAAGAAATTGATAAGATTTTGAGAGTCAGGTTCATCAAACTGGTTAATGAGGTTACTTCGTTATCTCCTATTGTTATGGTGCCCAAGAAGAATGGGAAGATTCGAGTTTGTGTAGATTACAAGAAATTAAATGTAGCTACCATTACAGATCCCTTCCCAATTCCTTTTACTGACTCTCTCCTTGATGATAAGGCACGTCATGAGATGTATAGCTTTTTGGATGGGTTTTCAAGATATAATCAAATAAGGATGCATTTGGAAGATATGGATAAGACAACTTTTGTTACTGAGTGGGCACCATATGTTAGTACAGCCATGAACTTTGGACTGAAGAATGGGCCTCTTGAGTTTCAGGGAGCTGCTCATAAGACATTTGAGCCATATCTAACAACTTTTGTGCAAGTATTTATTGATGATTTCTGTGTTTTTGGCAGTAGGAGAGAACATTTAAGACATCTTAGGTTATGTTTTGGAAGATGTCGGCGATTTGGCATGTCATTGAACCCTTTAAGTCGGTGTTTGCAGCAAAGAGGGGTGTGCTTTTAGGCCACATCTTGTCTGAAGAAGGTATGAGTATAGATCTAAGAAAAATTGCAGCTGTCCAAAAAGCTAAGGCTCCAGTTACTGTGCAGGAAGTTATGAGGTTTGTGTAGCAAGTGAAGTGGCATAGTAGGTATTTAAGGTACCTGTCACATGTTTGTTCTCCTCTTACAACTTTAACTAAGAAAGGGATGCAGTTTTTTTGGAGGGAAGATTAGGAGAAAGCCTTCAATATTCTCAAGAAGGTGTTAGTGGTAGTCCCCATATTGCAACCTCCAGCATGGGATTTACCTTTCCATGTTTTTGTTGATACATCTGATCTCACTGTGAGAGTTGTATTCATGCAGGATAAAGTACCTGGCTGGTATAGACCAATTTAATTATGCTAGCAGAAGATTGAGTACTATTGAAAATAATTATTCAGTTACAGAAATAGAAGCATTTGGCATGGTTTCTTTGTGCAAAAGTTTAGGCATTATTTGTTGGAAAATCAGGTAATCTTTCATGTGGATCATTAGGCATTTTTATTCCTCATAAATAAATCTCAATTGACAGGTAGATTGGCAAGATGGATGCTACTGTTACAGGAGTTTGATTTCAAGGTGATCCATACCCCAGGGAAAGAACATGCTATAGTTGATTATTTAAGTAGATTACAAAATGATGAGACTGAAGTTTGTGCTCCTGATCAACTTCCTGATGCTAAACTCTTCGAGGTTCAGGTAATAGACCTTGATTCATTCTATAACCAGTTGTTGCATTTCCTGAGAGAAGGGATTATGCCAGCACACCTTACAGGAGATCAAAGAAGAAGATTGGCACTGAAGAGTAGAGCATTTCAAGTTATTATGAACACACTGTATAGAAGGGGAGTAGATAATGTCTTAAGAAGGTGTGTTCCTGAATCTAAGCAACAAGTAGTTCTTCATGAAGCTCATTCTGTACTGTGTGGTGGTCATTTCTCAAGGGAGATCACAGGCAAGAAAATACTGCAGGCAGGTCTCCGGTGGCCTACTGTGTTGAAGGATGAGTATGCTAAAGAGTGTTTGCAGTGTTTGAAGGAGGGTCAACATCTTGACAGGGACAGGATGCAAGATCATCCTGTACTACCGCTTGAACCATTTCAAAAGTGGGGGATTGATTTTGTTGGGCCTATTAAGCCAGCTGCAAAGAGGATAGGAAATTGGTATATTTTGGTTTACACCGACTATGCTACAAAGTGGGTGGAAGCTCAAGCCTTGAAGGATAATAAAGCATCTAGTGTGGCCAAATTTCTGTATTCTAATATTATGACTAGGTTTGGATGCCCTATAGAGTTGGTTAGTGATAGGGGTAAACATTTTTTAAATCAAGTTATCCGGGAATTGACTGTCAGGCACATTATTTTGCATAAGAAGTCTACCCCCTATCATCCTTAGGCTAATGGTCAAGTTGAAAGTTCCAACAAGATTTTACTCCGCATTTTGAAGAAAATTGTTGAGCTGGGCTTACGCCCTTCAGACTTGTTTATGGATTAGAAGCTGTGGTTCCCATGGAATTTGTGGTACCAAGTTTGAGAATTGCTATTATGCATAAATTGGACCCTCAGGAGTCAGTGCAGCATAGAATGGAACAACTCCTGAAGTTAGAGGAGGACAGGGTACTGGCTGCTTATATTTCAGGAGTCACACACCAACGGAGACAGGCTTGGGTCAATAGACATGTTAAAAAGAAAAATTTTCAGGATGGAGATTGGGTTGTAGTTTATAATTCCCGACTTGGAAAATTTCCCGGCAAATTAAAACTTTGGTATGTAGGTCCATTTGTGATCTTCAAGGACATTGGTCAGGGCACATTCTTATTAACAGATTTTCAGGGCAATGTGTTGAAGCCTGTAGTTAATGGATTTAGGCTTAAGAGGCTTGTGCAACCATATTATTCAAGTATTCATTTAATCATTCCAACTAGGACAAGGGAATCAGTTAGTGATAGTTATAGGTGTGAATTGTCACACTCATATGAGTATGATGTGACATATGGCACGAAAGGGCGCAGACTAAGAGAAAACTTGGACTAGTGCATTCACATGGAGAAGGACATTCATTTTTTTCGAACTTCACTTCTTTCTCCATTCCTTGCTTCTCTTCAACCTGCAACTATTGATGTGATGACGTATACATGGCGTTCTTCAGCCCACAAGCTCTCCTTGCTGAAGTGTGGTTGGTTGGAAGAAGATGACGATGAGCTGTATGAGGTCTCGGATGATGACAAGTCGGCGCATCAAGGGGAGGATGAGGCTATACCGATGAATGTTGCCTACCTCTCAAGTCCGAGTACTTCTGATACATTGTTTGTGGATTCAAATTTGTATCTTAATGTTGATGCAAAAGTACATCGCTCATGGTTGGAAAAAATAGAGCTATATAAGTATGCCCGTTTACCATGGGATCGGTGGGCTTCAAATGTCCATGCTTCGGTACAAATGGATGTGTTAAGCAATCGAATGGTAAGATTGCTGGTCAGGTTGAGTTGACCACTGAAATTGTAAGTCAGGTTTTTTCTCTCCCCATGAATAATAATCCAGCATCATATCAGTGCACTGAAGATCAAATGTAGCATGTTTTTGGAGATCCTATTGGACCGAGGAATGTATATGTGCTGAAGTGCATTGATGGGGTTTGGATATTGTAGCTATGATAGTTTATGGAGCGATTTATGATGTTTATCAAGTCTGATAGCATTGCCAAGGAGACTAATGGAATTATTTACTATGCTGAGCATTTGGGGATGCCGAATTGGGCTGGCCTTATGTACGTTAGGTTAATGGCTGAGATTAAGATCTCAAAATCGAAGGTTTTTCAAAAATCTAGGATGGGCTGTTTTTTGGCAGGCTTGTATAAATATGCTCGGGTTTTGTATCCCGAACTAACCGCTGAGTATTTGCTTAAGTTGGATATTAGCGCTTTGTCAGAGAATGCAGTTGAAACAAAGGTCAAAGCTGCTACTTCTCATGATGTTAAAGATGTCATAGATGTTCATGGTTTGTTTGATGGTGATTTGGATAAGCAGGCCATTTATTGGGATTTGGTGCATGTGGGGTATGATGAAGCATATGCTAAACAGATTGCTTCGGAATATGTCAAAGGGGATAGTAAGGATGTAGGTATTGAGGATACACTCAGTGTGGGTAAACAGGGTAATGTTGATACTTCTAAATTGGCACATAATATTTATGCAAAGAAAAAGCCAAAGATTGGAAAAATATGGCTTAGGAGTATATCTATGTCTGAGGAAAAGCATCATACTGTTTCTCATGATTCTCAAAATCATCCTAGTGATACACAGTGTGATCAGCATGTGGCTGAATTTGTAGTAGATGCATCATCTGTTTCGGTTCCTTCTTGGATGCATGATGTTAGCAAATTGCTCTAAGGGTCTTCCCTACTTATCATAGAAGGAGTACATTTATAAAGTTCTCAAGCGGTTCCATATGCCTATTCCTCATTCTTTTATGTACACTTTGTACTTTGTTTTTCTTGTTTTCTCCACACTTAGGCACATTCGATTGTTGGGGGTTAAAGGCCACTTGTGTTTAGTTGCCTACATTTACTTGCACTTACCGCCCAGACATCTATATATTGGAGGTGGCAACTACCCATCATTGTCACTTTATTCTTTATTCTTTACATGATAATATAATAAGATAAGACAAGTTATAGATTGTGATTGTTGGAATGTTGGGATAAAGGCTCTTTTTCACCTCTGTGTATACTACACGTGTATTATTTAGTTGTATATGTGAATGCACCCTTACGTGCCCTAAGTATAAATACATTTTATTCTTTGTGTACCAACACATTGTTGGCACACCCAAAATCTAATCATACTTTCACTCTCTCTCACTGTCACTCTCACTCCTCGAAGTGCTGCTCACTCCTCCAACAAAGCTCCAACAACTAGTATCAGAACATAGGTTGTGCGCGCTTCCTGAGACCACAAGCATTAGCTGCCAGTTGCAAGACTGACATGCGACAGTCAGCTCGCGAATAGGTTGAGCAGAGAACAGCTCGAGGTAGAAGGCCAGTCGGGTTCAGCTAACTAGGCATGGACCTGGCGACAGGCGACCAGGCAGCAACGTGGACCAGTCGGGCGTTCAGCGGGCAGCACAGCGACTATAGTAGGGGTGACAGGCCAGCGCGAACACCAGTGGGCAGCACACAGCGGGCAGCGGGCAACAAGCGCACGTGACGGTCGGGCAGTGGGCAACAGGAGTAGTGACGGGTCGCCAGCAGACAAGCCATGCGATGCCCTGGCGGGTCAATGGACCCCTCCCGTGTTTTTTAAATCAGAAATTTCTTTAATTTCTGAATTTTCCCCTTGCCTTAACGAGGGTTCGCGCATTGGAAGCACAGTCGTCTATTTAGTGCAAATTTGAGCCCGAAAATTTGGGGCTTTTCCTAGATTTGATCTCGTCTATGCTTGTCAATGACATACAAGTCAAAAATTGTAGACATTGTGCATGTTGACCTCAATCAAAGTGGGGATTTTGCCAAATTTGTCAGAATTTCACTCTTTCGAGTAAAATCTCTTGACATTGGACCCCAAAAAATTGGGGCTTTTCATGTATTGGTAAAATTTTGCTCAGTTGGGTCAGATTGACTGGCATTTATGCACTGTTGGACCTGAAATTTTGGGGTTTTGTGTAGAATTTGGTAAATTTTTGTAGTATTTGCCTATGTGGTGGCTAGTTTATGTATAAATAGTAGAGATTTATTATTGTTTGGGGAAGAACAACAGTGTATTTGCTAGTTCAGCTTGTGCTTCTGCAGTTCAGTGCATTTACTCTTGTGTTCGTGATAAAAATGGCTGCAACTTCTCCCAATTCAAACATCAAGAGTTTGATGGAAATCAAACGGTTTGATGGTCATGGCTTTGACCTTTGGAAAGACCGTATGTAAGGCATATTGTTCTTAAAGGATTGTGAGGATGCATTGCAGGAAGATAAACCTGCACAAATGTATGATGCAGATTGGGCCAGAGTTAACAAAAAGGCTGTGGCTTACATGAAGATGGATGTCATTGATGACATTTTGATAGACATTAAGGATTTAGATACAGGTTATGCAATATGGGAGAAGCTGAAAAATACCTATGAGATCACCACACCTGTTAATCAGGTGCATTTAATACACAAGTTGGTGAATATGCGAGTGGATGAGTCAAAGTCTACAGCTGAGCACTTGAGTGCATTTAGTGGCATTTTAAATCAGCTCAAGGATGCAAATTTGGATTTTTATGATAAGTTGAGGGCGATCTTTTGTTGAGAAACTCTTCACCCTTAATCCACAGTTTGCGTTTTTTGCATTTCTGCTTTTTGCGTTTAGGGTTTGTAGCCCCAAAAAGGGGCGCCATCCTAGACTGACTATGCGTATTTATAGGCCACTCACTCATTCATTCCTCACGGCTGATTCATTCAGTTCATCATCCCTTCTCTCCAGCCTCTCCACTGCCCTCACACCCCTTTAAGAGGACATTGCAGTTCGTGGTTCATGGCTGTCTTTATCATCTTCCTTGTGCTACGGCACCCTTGTTCCCTTGTATCACATTCACTCCATGATTCAGAACTTCATCATTCCATTCATCAAAGTTTCTTCTCTCTTCTCTTTTCTTCTCCATATTTGCTGAGTTCACTATGTTTCTCCGTGCCGCAAACCCTACTATCTCGCTGACACGCCATCTTTTGACATGGTATCAGAGCTGGATTTGCTCAAACAGTGGCAAAATCCTCCACTCCAGTGAAGGCAAAGATCGGTGGCTGATTTGGCATTCACTTTTCTTCTTCTTCCGTTGCATCAAAATCTCGTTTTTGTAGGTTTCAGGTGTTTTCAGCTTGCTGCCCACACCCCTTTCGCGGGGGACATCGTAGTTGTCCCTTGCTGTCATCTACAGTCCGGCGCCTGTTTCCAGCCTTCCACTTGCAGTTTGCGGCTATTTACAGCAGAGCGACTGTTGCTGATCACTCTCCATTCAGAAAACAATCTCGTTTTTGCAGATTTCAGGTATTTTAGCTTGCTGCCCACACCTTGGACACGGAGGACATCGCGGTCGAAGATGGCCATTGCTGTCTACAACAGTCTGGCGCCTGTTTCCAACCTACCACACATTGTTCGGAGTTGATTTCAGCATGCTGATTGCTTCTGCTGGTTTTTCTTTCGTTTTTAGTCTTTCTCTCTCTTACAGCCTGTGTTTGCTGTTTTCTCTCTCGTGCAGCTTGTGTTTTTAGTCTTTGTCTCTTCTTGCCTACGTTTTTCTACTGGTTGCAACCTCTTATTGCTGGTAGCATCCTCCTCCCATTGCTAATTCACTTTCAGCCCTTCCACTGACTAGTCTACTGGGTGTTCCTACTGCGGCACGAACGGTCATCCCACCAGAGACGGTCGACATCGACCTTTGCTTCCCACCCCTCTGGAGTATATGTGTCTTCCACCAGACACTCCTTGTGCCATCTCTCCTTTCTAAGCCATAGAGATCGTTCCGCATCGGCTATCAGAGTATTATGCTCAAGGCAATAAGCTGCACCCGATGCGCACTAAGTCCTTTCGAGCACATGGAGGCTCTAAGGCCTTACGAGGTGATAAGCCCTCATGGAGACTACCCCACTACAAGGAGGTTTTCCCCACCTGCTTCCAGGTACTGTGGCTTCCACATCCCATATCTCCTACACAGTCCACTCTTCTGAGAGCCCGCGACTATTCCCCACCCTTGGCTCATCTTGAGCCTCCTTCCCCACCCTCTTCCACTCAGGTTCGAGAGGTCACTTCTGGGTGCTTTCTGGCTTCTTCTTCCGAGCACCAAATACCTTCTTCGGCCTGACCGACGTCATCAGACGCTTTGTAGTTTGTGAGCCATGAGTGGTTGGATTCCCTTTCTCTCTCAGACCAGGATTCAGAGGGGGATTTTTTTACTTCGCCTTTAGAGAGAGCTTCCAGTTCTTCTTTGGCTTCAAAGAGGGCTCCTACTTCTACTCCTTCTGATTCAAAGAGGAACCCTATGTGCCATGAAGTTCTTCACACACCACCACCTTTCACTTTCGAGGAGTGGCTCTCCTTTGAGCAGTCATTTCCTCTACTCATACCTAGGATCTAGAGGATCTACCTAGATCGGTGCCCTTGGATCTTCAGCAGCAACTTGGTGACTAGGCCTTTGTATTCCTTTCAACATGGAGTCACGAAGCTAGTGGCTTCTCTCTCGAGGTTGAGTTTCGGGTTTTACATCTCATCTTGTCTCTCGATTATCTTCACAGGTCGCCTTTCAGGTGGTATTCTTAGATTATCGGGTGGATCTTTTTCGTCCCTTGGTCAGCATGGAGCCAACTCCCGAGATCAAGTACGAGCATATCCTTATGGTTCTTAGTACCACACAAAGTCCGACATTCCTCTCCTATGCATTGCATGTTTTCCTCATCTTTGTACTAGGGCGCTTGGGCAAGTGAACAATTTTCCCACAAGGGACACTATCCAAGTGGCACCTGCTGCATGAGCATTCTTCAGCATGTAGCATTCCATCTCCACCTCACTCTTCTCTTGTTTCCTTTTTTTGACCTGAGAGGGGGAGCTGAGAAACCCTTCACCCTTCACCCGTAGTTTGCGTTTTCTGCGTTTTGCATTTAGGGTTTGCGTTTAGGGTTATAGCTCCAAAAAGGGGCGTCATCCTAGACTGACTTGCCTATTTATAGGCCACTCTCTCATTCATTCCTCACGGCTGATTCATTCAGTCCGTCACCTCTTCTCTCCAGCCTCTCCACTGCCCTCACACCCCTTCAGGAGGACATTGTGGTATGTGGTTCGTGGCTGTCTTCATTATCTTCCTTGTGCTACGACACCCTTGTTCCCTTGTATCACATTCACTCCATGATTCAGAATTTCATCACTCCATTCATCAGAGTTTTTTTTCTCTTCTCTTCTCTTCTCCATGTTTGCGAAGTTCACTCCGTGTTCCTCCCCACAAACCCTACTATGTCGCTGGTACGTCATCTTTTGACATCTTTTTGATCATGATACTGCTTGATTCTTGGGAGACCTTGGTGGTTTCTCTTAGCAATAACCCCAGTCTCTCATATGATGGTGTGAGGGGTTCAATCTTGAATGAAGAAATTAGATGTACGTCCAGTGGAGAAGGTAGCAACTCAGCTTATAATGTAAGAGGCAGGGCTAAAAAGAAAAATGCAAATGCTGGATAGAGAAATAGAAGCAAGAGCAAAGGAAAGGAAAAGAGTGACATTACTTGCTATTAGTGTGGTCGGAAGGGCCACAAGAAGCCTGATTGCAGGTATTATAAGAAGGAACAAGAGAGATAGAAGAGAATGCAAGAGACAAAAATAAGAAAGAGAATAAGACAAATGCATCTGAGGCAGCCAAAGGCAGGGAAAAGGCCAATGTGGCCTCCAGTGTATCCATAGAGGAGCTTTCGGATATAGAGGCTGATGTATTATGTGTAGTTGATTATGATGCCCTTGTATGTCACATGCAGGATATGCAGATTACCAAGGCTGATGTGATTGATGTACTTTTGTCAATTGATGATGGTGTCACTCAGACTTGGATTGTAGACTTTGGTGCCTCTTTCCATGTAACTCCTTGCTGGGAGTGTTTCGCTATGTTCAATGTAGGTAGTTATGGAAAAGTATATTTTGGAAATAACCATGCTTGCAGCGTTGATGGGATTGGCACTGTACATTTGTCTTTAGACAATGGACAAGAGCTTGTGTTGAAAGATGTCAGATATGTACCTGGCATAAAAAAGAGTTTACTATCTGTTGGTCAGCTTGACTTGCATGGTTACACTATACTGTTTGGTGGCAGTTTATGGAAATTGAAAAAGGGTTCCATGCTAATTGCAAAAGGAACCAAGAAGGGCACTTTGTATTATTTGCATTGTAAAGCTTTGAATGGCAAGTTTCTTGCAGTTGTTGAAATTGGTTGTCCTTACCTCTTTGAAAAGGGTTGATGGAAAGACTCTAAACTTGACTTTTGTAATGAGTGTCAGTTTGGAAAGCAAATGAAAAATTCATTTTACTCTGGTGTCTCTCGTAAGTCCAATGTCTTGGACTTAGTGCATTCTGATGTATGTAGTATGCTCGTGAAATCGTTGGGTGGTGCTGCATATTTTATCTCTTTTATTGATGATTGTTCTAGAAAGATTGGGGTTTATCTGTTGAAAAAGAAAAGTGAAGTGTTTGCAGTTTTTAAAACTTTTCATGCATTTGTGACCACTTAGACAGGTAGAAAGCTTAAATGCTTGAGAATTGATAATGGGGGTGAGTTCACATCTATTGAGATTAAGTCCTTTTGTGACTTGCATGGAATTAAGAGGGAGCTTACAACTCCTTGCAGTCCTTCAAATGGGGTGGCTAAAAGATATAATAGGACTTTATGTGAAAGAGTGCGGTGCATGCTGTCCACCACTGCTAATCTCCCTCATGAATTTGGGGGGAGGTACTTAAAACCATGGTTCACATTTGCAACCGCTCTCCAAACAGGTCCTTAACTGGCCTCATATGACCATTCACGAATTTTCGGTTGTGATGCCTTCATGCATGTTAGAGATGAACGAGTGACAAACTTGACCCGAAATCCACCAAAGGCATTTTTATGGGCTATGGTGATGAGGGTGAATTTGGCTACAGAGTGTGGCTACCTCAGTCTAAGAAAATTATTCGCACCCGTAATGTTGTGTTTAACGAGGCAAAATTGCTGAAAGGTACTTTAGCCTCCAATGAAGACACGAAAAGGGTCAAATTTCAGAATTTGCAGCCATCTATTACTCCATAGACTGAAACTGATGATCAACTGGTTATTTTTGAGCCAGATGATGATGGACAACAAATAGAAGCAAAAGGAGGTCATGGACAGCAAGATAGACTTGCTGATTATGGAAATGTAAGTGTTGGTAATGAAAATGAAGGTGCTATACAACATGAACAGCATGCTGAAAATGGTTTACAGCAGCCAATAAATGCTGAAAATAACATACCTCTAGATGTAGACCCAATTCCTGAAAATGTAGATCATTGGGTACGCATGTCTACACGTTTAAGAAGGCACCCTCATAGGTATGACCCCTCTTTGCTCTATGTGATGCTTACAGATGAGGGTGAGCCTCTTACCTATAAAGAGGCCAAGCCAGCAAATTCAGCGGTAATTGGGAGCTAGCTATGTAGGAAGAGATTAAATCTCTGTATTCTAATGATACTTGGGATCTTGTGTCCTTGCCCAAAGGAAGGAAGCCTCTTCCAAACAAATGGGTTTACAAAGTAAAGACAGTTGATGGGAAACCCAAGTACAAAGCAAGACTGGTTGCTAAAGGGTATGCACAGAAGGAAGGGATTGACTTCCAAGAGGTCTTCTCACCTGTTGTGAAGATGGCCACTCTACGTGTGCTTTTTGCTCTCACTGGTGTATTGGACTTAGAGCTGTACCAAATGGATGTAAAAATAGCTTTTCTACATGGTGACATTGATGAGGAAATCTACATGAAACAGCCCGAGGGCTTCGTAGTTCCTAGAAAAGAGCAGATGTTGTGTAAACTAAAACGCAGCTTGTATGGGCAGCCAACAGAAAGGGATAAACCTGAAAACATAGGGACTGATCAGTAAAACAGAGTTAAATGCAGCCGTACAAGCTGGAAATGGTTGGCCATAGAAAAATGGAGGATAGGCTGATCAAAATGCAAACTTCTTGGGCATGTTACAAGCTGAAAACAGGTCGCAGCAGTCCGATAGGATCAACAACAGCACTGGAAGCAGTTGGCAGACTTGCAACAGCAGGTGTTACGAGGACATGCATTTTTGAAACCTCACTTAACATGTGGATTAATTTTTAATCACATGATTAAATAAATGATACACATGTGAGGTGCAATTGGGGTTAAAGTAAATTTACGAGCCTGGGACCCAAAGAAATCACGGGATGTCAAAGGCAAAAGTTGCTATAAGTTATGCTGCACAGGTACTTGGTGGTATCTGGTGCCAGTTCTTGGCCTAGGTCATTCATTTGGCCATAAGTGTCAGTTGGGTGACACTAGAAAAGTGGTGTTTAATGGTACCTAATGCCAATCTGATGGTCAAAGATGGTGCAGAAACACTCGGGAATGGAAGTTGCCTAGCCAATTTAATTATTGGCCAGTCAGATTATTTTTCAGGGCACCAAAATAATTATTAGATTAATTTTCAGTATTTTAAGACTGAAATTAATATTTAATTATGAAAAATGCTGGAAAAACCATTTGAGAAGGCTGCCACTTGTGAAAAATGCCCATACAAGTCTAAAAAACGTCTTTAGAGGCTGGAGAGAGGCATTTCTATAAATTCAGCTTGCAAGAGAGGGAGAAGAGACTACTGGTTTGATTTACAGCCATTGGAGGACCTTCTGAGGCATCCAGGGGCAAAAGAAGACCAATCAATAGCAGGAGACAACATCTATAGGTTGTTGAGGCAGGGCAGCAGCAGTAAATGACTGTTTTTCTTTAGTTCTTTGCATTTACATGTTGTTGTGGCAGGGCAGCAGCTGCACTTGACTGATTTTCAGTCATTCTTCGTGACAAAACTCTGAATTTTCTCTCTTTATAGCTTTCCCTCTCATCTCCCAGCCATTTCACAGCCTTGCTCCGAAGATCTCAGCATTTGGACCCTTTGAGGCTAAGAAATTGCAAATTTCTTTGCTATAAAACCTAATTTACAGCAGAAATTAGGGTTTAACAGCAGCCTTGGGAAGCGTACCAGAATTGGGAAGCTGCAAGACTTGAATTCAACAAGGCTTAAGGTGAATTTCAGCTGAATTCAGATGGAGGAATAGCCAGCTATTGAATTTGGGGCATTTCGTCATCTATGAAGTGGGTGAAGGCCAATTGAGTGCCCGAATCAAGGGGCAAAATAGATTGAAGACTTGTTGGTCACTTTGGACAGCAAGGGGAGTTGAAATACCGAAAGGGATTGGAAGAATCCCATTGTAAGTCAACTTTTTCTTCAATAGATCTAAAGAATTATCGAAAGGGGCGCCAATTTTGGGGCCAATCAGGTGTGCATTGTCCAAGATCAGTAGGTAAATTTGTATTCTCAGATTTGCATTTATTGTTTACTGTTGTAATTAAGTTGTAATCAGGGATTTACCACCCTATCCGAGGAGGAAGGCTGGTTACAACAGGCAACAGTACTGCAAGACCTAACACAGACATTAAGCACCACAGTAGTGGTACAAAAAGTTTGACACTTTTATGCTCTCTCATGGGTTTTTGTGGCTATTTATAGTCATTCTCCACTAGGCAGTCATTCATATTATCATCTTCCTTCTTCCCTGGTAAGTGTACACTCCAACTCCGTCATCTTCATCTGTCTCCAGTGTTGTTGTCATGATTAGCATGATCTAGTGCCCTCACTAATGTTGTGGGCCACGTGCAGGGAGTGATTAGTCCATCATCATTGTATCAGCATTCTTCTTCAGTCAGTCCAGTATTCTTCCCTCATCTTTTGCTTCCTCTCTCTCTCTCTCTCTCTCTCTCTCTCTCTCTCTCTCTCTCCTTGCTTCTCTCTATGTTCGTGTTTCTCTTCCGTTGCACACTCTCACATGGTATCATCGCCTAAGTGAAGACAGTTTAAGAGTTTTTGCACAAGAGCAAGTTTTCATTGGGCAGCCTAGATTTCCAAAATGTAGAATTTCAGCCTGTGTTTATTGCATTTATAGCCTGAACAGGTAGTCCATTGCCCGTTGTCGTCCCTAGGCAGCCAAGCAATAGTCTGTAGAGACCAGGCGGCAGCTTTTCTGCATCAAGCAGCATCATCTTTTACATTTTACCCAAAACACAAATTTGCGTTTTTGCAGGTGTCCGTTTCCTAGTGCAGCTGTCCGCATCTTTTTGTAGGTGACAGCTTCCTCAGCCTTAGCGACAACTTTCTGCTGTTGGTGACAGTTTTTGTTAGCCTGCCTATTTTAGGATGCGAGTCTGTCATCTCCTGGTTGTGAGCTCCTGTCAAACTCTGGCAGGAGACAGAGGAGCTCTATCAGTCCATTCTGCATTTGTGTGTTTGGATTTCCTTCTCAGGTGGCAAGCAGCCTGTTTTAGGGCATTTTCTGCAAGTTGGCCAGATTTAGGGCCAGTCGGCCAGTTTTGGCTGGCCGCCAGCAGGTCAGATGGATTCGGGGGGTGGGGGCTATATATAGCAGCCCCCCCAGTCACTCACATGCACTCTCTTCTGCAGATATCAGCACTCTATCTCATGTTCCTCTCCGACATTGGTGCTGCCATTCATTTCAGCCTGATTTGGTGCCCTCATTGATGCTCCGGGCTGTGCAGGGATTGATCAATCCACATCGTTGTATTCAGCATTCATTTCAGTCATTGCAGTATTTCTTCTTTCATTTTCTGCTTTCTGTGTGTGTGTGTATGTGTGTGTGTGTTTGTGTTCGTGTTCCTTCTTTCATTGCACACTCTCACAGTTTTTTGTGCATGTGATGGCCTCCTAGTGGCAGGCGACAATTGTTTCTCTATGAAACATAGCTTTTTGGGAGTTTGCAGATTCGAAGGTGTCTTATCGCCAATTCTTTGCTGACTCAGAGGATGAGGTTTCTATTCCTTTGAGAGATAGAGAGATTTTTATGCTAGTTGTTAGGGCTCGAATTCCATTGTCTATTTAATACTCTTTCATACCTTAGTACTTTTATGTATGCAGGGTTTTCGAATCAGCATATGTAAAGTTACTTTATATGTCATATGATGTTTCACCTGAAAGTCGGGCGTAGGTCAAAAACGTTAGGCAGTTGTATTCGATTAGATGTTGTGTGATCAGGGATAATAGACAATTTAGGACAGCGCTCTGATATGCTGGCTGATGTTTGCTCCTATTAGTCTATGCTTGTTTCTTGAGTAATATTGCTGTTTTTTCTTTCAAGCTATTCAATCAGGAATGGCTATGATAATCATAAACTTTGTGATATTCCTATGGATAGTAGTTCTGTGTTACTGAAGATGATATGTGTTTTATATCTGAGTGCTTTTCTTGAATATTATGTGTTCATGATGGTGATAAATCTATTCAAGAAGTTTTTTGTAGTATTCGGGTCAATTCAGGCTGATCAATGTATCTTGGATTGTTATGGTGTTTTGAGGAGCCATAACACTAGTTCACAAGACGAACGGAGGTCTCCTAGCCCATGTGTATGTGATCCTACTCCTCCTTGTTCTCTCCATGTTTCACAGAAGGCCCATTCTGTTGGCCTTCATATGCCATTCATGGCCCCCTCGTTACAGGTGCTTGTACTTCCTTCTTTGCCCAAAGAAGACCGGCTTGATGGTTCCAACTACTCTCTTTGGTCGTGTAAAGTGGAGTGTATCCTTGATACCTTCGATCTTTGGGAGTTTGTTACCCACCCTATTACTTGTCCAATGGAGGATCTCACCGTTGGATCATCAATGGATCATGCAGCCTTATGGGATCAGCTCAACTTTAGGGCATAATCTTTCATCTTTATGAGCTTACAGGATTCTGTCCTAGTGCATGTGCGCAGGTTGCGGAAAGCAATGGAAGTGTGGACAAAGCTTGCTTCTTTGTATCATCAAAAGACATTTGCCCATCGGATTACTCTTGAGAAGAAATTATGGATGCTTGCGATTGATGATTCTCCTTCCATGAAGGATCATATTAGCACGCTAGAGAGCATGAGAGATGAGCTTGCGTCCCTTGGCAGGATGATCTCTTTATAGGTTATGGCTATGATTTTGACTCAGCTTCCATCTCCCTAGATTGATGTCTTCTACACTAGCCTTCTTACCTCGAGGACTTGTGAGAAGCTTCTATTAGAGGAGCTTACCCCACTTGTTTTGGAGCATGATGAGCGCATAAAAAAGGTAGCCAGTGGATACACCTTCACCAAAGCTTTTGTTGCAAGTTCGGGAGGGGGGAAGAAGAAGAAAGAAAAGTCAAAGGCTAAAAGACCTGAGAGTTCTTCAGGCTCCGACTCTGACTCGGAGAAGCCTAAATGCCCGTACTGTGGGAAGGGGACACATTCAGAGAGGAAATATTGGAAGAAGTATCCTCACCTTCGTTTGAGAGCAAAGGATGGAGCTAAAACGTTTGAGCCTTCTACCTCTACTCCAATGGTTACCTATAAGTCAGTGTTCCTTCATCTTGTTGATTTAGAGGAGCCTTGTTCAGTGTTGCCTGATCTTTTGAGAGGTCTAGCGCTTCTAATCATATGACTCCACGAGACGATTTGTTGCAGGATCTATGTCCTTTTGAGGATTCAACCACTGTTGGTGACATTGTATCAGTGCCTATTTGTGGCGTTGGCACTTTGCCTTTATTTTCCAACCACGCATCAAGCTCCCTTTCACATGCCCTTTATGTTCTAGACTTCGACTTTCCACTTCTCTCAGTTTATGGCCTTACTAGGCTTGGTACTCGGGTTGTCTTCACCTAGGGGTTCCCAAGATCGTGAGAAGCTTCTTCATTAGCAGTCTTCATCGACGGACTTCATTGACATTGGCATTTCTCTTGCCACCCTAGGATCCGTTTCTTCCTTGCCTTTCGTCACATCTAGGATTTGATAGGAGATGTTAGCAGTCATGTTTGTCATGCCTTGACATCTCTTGCTGGTGAGCCTCAGTCAGACTCAAACAAGGACTTTTGGAGCTTTGACAGGTGTATCATGTGTTTTGATGGGGGAGGCTACTCATTCTAGAGTGGCTATCTGGGTGCATTTCTTTTGTTTGTGGAGTTCCAATGTGTTTCCCATTCTTTAGATTTTTCCGTCAAGGTCTCAAGAACATGTTTGCTATGTTTAACTGGTGGTTGCACATCAGAACCGGGCTTGAACCTCAGAACAAAAGACCACCATCTCACTACAAGGAACCATTTCTCCCCCCTCCTCAGCCCCAAAGCCTCCACTGCCTGGTCGATGAAGGCAGTGTTTTAACTCTGGCATGCTGTGAGATGCAGTGTTCAGCACTGTTCAGTCCTGATAGCAGGCTGCTGCTGCTGCTCTCTCTCTCTCTCTCTCATGCTCAATGTGTGTTTCACTGCACACCAGCTGCAGGGCAGCCTGGGCCGTGCACTAGCACAGAAGACACAGGGCAGAGCAGTGAGGCACTGGCCAGCCCAGAGCAGCTCAGGCACAGGCCAGTGCCCCCCGCAAAAAAAAATCCAAAACCCCCTTTTTGTTTTTCTCGCTTCATGCATTCTCGCACATTTTTGCTTGATAGCCAGTTTTTCTCTACATATTCCTCTACATATGTTGATGCTACTTGATATGCTAGGTTTATTATGTCTCTTGCAATTGGTAGTCAAATTGATCTTCCCTGCTTCTGATATCCTGTCTCTTATTGCAAGGCTCCTATTTCAGAATACTTGGATTGTGTTGCCTTTCTCACCACTGATTTTTTCGCTGCTCTCTCCTTCCTCCTCATTTCTAATTCGGACTTGTTGCCTCTCAATTTGATTATGTGTGAACATAGACAAGACCCCAAGATAACAAAGTAGCCAGGATACCACAGAGAACATTATATTTGAGTTGCTATTTGTGGCATTCATACAGTTCAATATATCATATTTCTATCTTTAAAAGGAAAAAAACATACAGCTCCACATGACCTGAAATCATTGATTATAATTTGGTTGGTGCAAATTTCAATGTGAATGGTTATATGTAACTTTGATGCGAGACCAAGTAACTTGATGTTTCTTGTCACATGCAGCCGTTGGTGAACAACTCCTTTGCCTTTCTGTGGACAATCTATTTGACCTACATGGCAAGCTTGAAGAAGGTGGCTTCTATTTCCACTAGGGAATTCAAATAGCTTCACGTGCCCGGCTGTTCTTTATGTCTTTTTCTGTATGGTCCCTTACCCGTGATGTTGGGGTGCAAAGGGTTTCGCTTTAGTCATGGAGGAGTGTTCCCTTTAGACAGAACATGTAATCTGGGAACTTAGGCCTTTCTTGAGATTTCATTGGAGCTGTTTCACAGTCGCCCATTCATTGGCATTGGCAAGGGAAGAAAACGGAGGTTATATCTCATTGGTTATTGAACTTAGCTGCCCAAAGCTGCCCAAATACACATACTAAACTGAACAATTTGAGTCTACGGAAATAATATAAGTGAATGCAGACAGTTGCTGATTGTAAGAGAAGCATTTCACCTTAACTTCGTTGAATCTGCTTGCAGACTTAGTAGATTACGAGTCTCAATCAGAAAACTCAGACCAAAGGAGAGAATCTGGGCAAAGAATGTCCTCATGTAAGGAGCCCTCAAAGTGTTCTTTTGAGCAGTAGTGAAGGCATTACTTCACACTTTTTAACTTCAATATTTGCAATGAGATATCGAACTCTAAAAGGAAGAACGGACATGAGCTTGTCATTTACTACCACTTATAATGCAGCACTTCAACCTACCAGAGTTGATTCAATCAAAGGAAGAATGAATGTGAGCTTCTCATTCACTTCAATAGTTGTAATACAACATTTCAACCTACTAAGGGCCTTTAAACACGAAGAACTTACAGCATAACAATGTTTCAACCATAGATGAGCCATTTTTTTCCTTGAAATAAAATAATAAGCTATATTTATTTCATAAGACTAATCTTAAATTAAGCTAATGTTGACGCCTTGAATATTAGATTCAGATTCTCTTTACTCAAATCTCATTGGCACAAAATCTAAAAAGTGATACAACTTCAAAATGTCAAGCTCATTTATAACAAGATGAGTTAGTGCTATAAGTCATGCAAACTTGGTGTTGTTAGTAAGCAAATAGGTGAGCCACTAAATAAAGTAGGTATGGCTTTGTTTGAAAGAATAAAAATATAGAGAAGGCGGCTCGTAGCCATCTTGTCCATAACCTTTACATGCAAGGCAATAGGTGACTCTTTAATGTTTGGATGGCAAGTGTTTGAAAGAAGAATGAACCTTAGGGGAACAAGGTTGGTAGCCATCTTGTCCACCACCCTTTACATGCAAGGCAATAGAGAACTCTTTAATCTTCTAATAGTAGGTCTGTTGTGTGCATTCATTTATATACATTATTTGACCAACAAAGCATATTCTAGCCCTTCTTCATCGATTGGGGGATTTCATGTAGGGCCGTATCGAGAAGTGCATGGACAAGTTATAGGCAAGAAATTTTACTGGCCAAAGAAATAAAGAGCAAGCAAGGATTTGTAATAAATGTAATTAAATAAGCCAAAGTGGCTTAGCAATGTCTGTGAGGGGGAGGGGGCAATAGGAGGTGGTGTGTGCTTGCCATATAAAATCAAGGTTTTCATTAGTTCTTTAGCATACTACCAACAAACAACAATAGTAAGTATTTTTTGGACATAGACTGTATATTTATGACTCTTACTAGAAGATACCTATCATAGAGGAGGTTGTGAATCCCTACCAAATGTGTGGCATTAGAAAATTGGTGTTGACTTGTCAAAGAGATTGCATACCTTTCATTTATTGAGATTATTGAAGTTTCTCCTGTCAATGAGTTTCCTACACAAGGTCCTCAAATAATGAGTGCAATGAAGCCACTTATAGACGTTTCTCCATGAAGTTATTTGACCATAGATTTTGGGGTGAATATCCTATTAATATATTGGTAATTAATCTAGTAGGAATCAATTATAGATAATCTATACCCTAAACTTTCCTACTAAAGGGTAGCCAAGTAGCTTGCTTAAATGAGTATCTAATTCTCTCCACTTTGTAAGATATTATTTGTGTGTCTTAAAGGGTGATTGATATATTTCTTGAACAACACTAATTCATTTATGAAAAGTCTAGTTTACATTGTAAATGTTGATTAGCTAATATCATGTTATTCAAGTACAAAATGATACCCTAACTAGTAAGGCACCATTTGTATTGAGTATCCAACTAAGATTAACTTGGGTATCCTCACCAATTTTATATTTGCATATGTCTAGCTCAATTAAACTCAGTAGATGGGTAGCTAACTATGAACAACATGGGTACCCACATAGAAAATTGTTTGTGCAAGCACTTCAAAAAATCGGAGCAAGAGTGCCCTATGCTTTTAGTGAGGGTTCCCATCTAATGAGGATACCCATGCAAGCAACCATTAGCTGGCAAATAATTAATTCAAGAATTAATGGGTACCCATGCCATGTGTCTTAATCGGGTATCCTCAATAGATGGCCACCTATTTGTGAATGGCTTTGGATATCTTGTATACATACATTGGTACATCTGCGAGATAGCCTAAGCATTGACATGTGCATCAATGCTTACACTTTAAAGCCATGCCATCTATTAGTCATTTTACTAAAACTTACCTAGGGTACCCATTTCACGAGGATACCAAGCCATTGAGGCAAACATTCATTTAGTGAGATATGTATTCAATGAAGATACCTAAGTTTCATTAATAGATGCCCATATATTTAGGGCTCTAATCACAAATTTCAAGTCACTGCATACATGGAAGCTATCTATGAACAACACTTTATTCCAAGCATTTTGATGAATAGGAGTAAAATTATAACAAGGATTACATTGCTTGATACATTTTCTAATACTAACACTACCCGTATATCAACATCTTTGTTTAGGTATAAATAGGTCTCCATGTATTGAGGGATCTAGTTTAATGAGGAATTCAAATGCATTAACAAAATAGATATGTGTTCAAGAGATAATACATTGATTGATACATCTCCTACATACATAATGCTAGTACTACCAATATAACAAGTTTTTTTAAAAGGGAATTGGCACCATGACTAGTAGGGATACCATTTGGATTTAGTACATACTCAATATAAATGGGACAATGATGAGTAGGAATACCAATTGGATTGAGTATGTACCTAAGACCCTCTTGCATATCCTTAACAAATTGGGAAACTTCTTGCACCTATCAACAAGATGCTTAGGAATGTTTACAAAAAGGGAGAAATAAATAGCATACTCAAGGTGATTGGCAACCTTATCCTATTGTGGTGCTTGGGATATGTTACCATATTTCGATAGTGATGTGTGTGAATGCAGTTAGGACTGTTGGGACACTTTTTTCCCTTTCTAAGAGGTTTTTTTCCTAGCAGTGTATATATGCCTACTCACTTTTAGGGCATACTTAGTATTGTAAATATTATTTATTGATGCCTCTTAATAGACTTTGAGTTGTGTTTTCTTAAGCTTGTTCTTTCCTAAGCTATGTACATCCATTTTGTGCAACCTTAAATCCAAAAATTGGTACAAAAGCAAGTTGATTTGAGAATTTGAAGGCTAGCAAATCCTGTGGGAAAACATCATAGGAACTTGGCAACATCATATATTTTTATTTGGGTTTGTTTCGGCCCCTGTTTGCACTACTTCCAATACTATGCAAGCTATTTCTTCCTCTTGTGCAAATCTTTTGATAGTAGTCAAATTTACAAGTAAGGGCTCTTGCAGTCTCCTTGCTCTATATCAAATGTTGGTTTGTACATGATATCCTCTATCCAAGTAACTTTTGCATCAACTATAGTCAATGGTCATGGCTAGCAACAATGACTTATTTCATTTATTCTATGTGATATAGCACATGCTAGTTTTGTATGTATTCTCCTCTATGCAAGTAACTTTTGCATCCTACAATTGTTAACCCAAGTGCTATAAAATCACACTCTAAATCCTTGTAAAAGAGTGCTAGGCTCCCTCTTGTGCAATTTGTAAATGTAGACGGGCATGAGTGAAGGCACAATGCAAATAGGAAGGGAATAGGAAATTAGAACCTAGGCTAAAATGGTCGGGCATGTAAAAAAGGGATGGGTGCCCAAAAGGGATTAGGGTTTTGTATAAAAGGCAAAAAGTGAATGAAGAAGCTCATTCTTGTGTGTGGCCAAAACTAGCTCTCCTCCTCTTCTTCTTCTTCTTCTTCTTGCTTACTTGCTTGCTTGAGAGAGGGAGTGTGAGGGAGTGAATCTGTGAGGGTGAGAAATCGTAGTGGAGAAGCTCTCCATCTTCTTCTCTCTTCTTCTTCTTCACTTTTCTTATCTTCTCTTGTCTCGCATGTGACAATGGAGCATGGAGATTGAAGCTTGAGGATCGAGCTTGCTTGAACTTGCACCTTGGATCGTGGAGCTACTAGAGTGCTTGTGGGAAGAGGAAACTTGATCGAGCATGGAGATAAGCTCACTACACTCATAGGTGTAAGAGCGTGTATGACTATGTGAGAGGTAGCCATTGCACTTGGGTTGAAATGCTTAAAGCAATAAGTGGTCCTTGGGTCTTGGTGATTGAGCGAGAAGCTCCCATGTTTTGGTTCAGTTGCTGCCGGAACGAACGGATTCAAGCTTTGAGTGTTTGCACACTTCGAAGAATTGAACATTGAAGTAGAGTTTATCCCGAACCGGAGCTTGAGATAGGTAGAAAGTGAGGGAGTTGAAGAGGTATTCGATCTCCTTGCAAGTAAAACTTTCTAGTTTTTTGGATTTAGGTAAGTAGATTGGATTATTCTAAGTGGTTGCTTGTAATTTGGATGCATTTAGGCAAGGGAAAAACAAGGAAAATAGAGAAATACACAGCGGAGTTTCTACTATAACAACACGCCTAAAACAGGGAAAAGAGAGCTTCAAGGCATTAGGATATCAAAGAGAGAGAAGGGGGAAGTAACATGGCAAGAGAGAAAGGGTTTAAGAAGCCAAGAAGGTAGAGAGAAAGCTCATTTGTGTGCATTCAGTTGAGAGAGAGAGAGAGAGAGAGAGAGAGAGAGAGAGAGAGAGAGAGAGAGAGAGAGAGAGAGAGAGAGAGAGAGAGAGAGAGAGAGAGAGAGAGAGAGAGAAAGAGAGAGAGAGCTACACGGTAGGAGCACAAATTTGTTCATCGTTTCCGCATTATCGATCCCTACAAGTATGCTTTGAGTGTCAAATAAGTGATGCTTGTTGATCTTAGTCTAGAACCTTGGTCAAAATGTTAGGATAGGCACCATGAGTATTTAAGTGATTTTTCATCATTTTGGACCCTAGCCGCTACACTCGGATGGATTCCATTGTCGTCGAAGTCCTACTACCACTCGGACAATCTGAGTCACAAGTCCACTCAGACAACCACAAGACTGTTTGAGTTCAAGACTCGAACTCAGACCCTGGACCTAGTTCGGATGGCCAAATTTGGACACCCCAAAATCATCCACTCGGACACTCACATATTCGGTCCCTTGGAGGATCGAATGGCCATTCATTAGGACCATTTGGACTCGGATAGTTTCAATCAGGCACTCGGAAAGATACTCGACTCAAATGTTTGAGTTTGCAACTTGAACACTGTCACTCGGACAAGCTGTACAGAACCCGAATTCTGGCAAAGTGGACGTACCCCAAGGTAGGGAGAGGCTAAATCCAAGCTAGACAACACCCCTAAAGGCCTCCAAATGCACATAGAACGACTCATAGGGCCACCAGACTCATGAATCGCGATCTAACTTAGAGAATACCTTGTCTAATGGAAGGATTATCCTGAAGAAGATGCTACATGGATAGATGAGAATGCTCTTCATCAATAGTACCCAGGGTTTCTCTCGAGATGAGGACATCTCGAATTCTCTAAGGGGAGAAGGATGTAATACTCCTATGCAATTAAAAATTAGTTGGTTAGTTCGAAAGTTAGTTAGTCAATTATTAAGTTAGTAAGGTTACCTAAAGACTAACTAAAGTAAAAACTAATTAATATTAATAACTAGCAATTTTTATTTAATTAAAATATTAAAAAAACCGAGAGCCATAATCCGATATTTTTCGTGGATTGACAAGGACCATAGCCACCCTTCACGGAAGTTACAATGTGAACGAGAGTTATGAGCCTAATTAATCACTAGTGTTAATGTGTATAGTATGGATGGTCCAAAAATATTAGATTTTTGGAAAAAACTAGCATATTTTAGATATTACTTATTGTAAATATCCCAAAAATCTATGGAGATTTCTAGAACAAGATGTCATGTAAAAAAAAAAGGTGGTTTGTTTCAGCTTGTTTTGGAGATTTAATACAAAAAAAAGAAGGATTGGCAAAACTACGCACGCCGCGATTGCAGTTTACATGTAGTAAATAACACTTCGAACAAGGAGAAGGAGTGATCTGGAAGATTTCTCATCAAGGGTCTTGGAGTTTTACCCCCCTTTCGAAGCCAACAAAACTATCAAAATTGTGATTTGAGCATTAGATTGTTGATTTTTCCAAGATCCCCTCCATAAAGAACTTTTCTTCTCAGCCACAACCCTTCTTCTCTTGTTTAGCTATAAATAGGAGGCATGGGGAGCAGTTAGAGAAGTACAAGGAGATCCCAAGAGGCTAAGAGAAAGAGGTAGAGAGAGGGAGGTAGAAGGATACTCCTCCAAGAGATTGTGAGAAGGAGCTTGAGAGAGAGAGAGAGAGAGAGGAGTTACCCCGAGAGGCTATGAGGGAGAGAGCTAGCTCAATTCCCCCTATCTCGATAAGCCATCATCTCTTACGCTCTCCCATCTCAAATTCATTCCTCTTTCTTTATCTCTTGAAACCACTTGCGGACGATGGCCCCTAAGCAAAAGATCTCTCTAAATGTTGAAACTCCCACCACAACCAACGGGACTGCGAACCAAGGGACCGTAACTATGGGAAACACATCTCTTATGAATTAGGTACACCTTGTTGTATTAGAGAAAAGAATGTTTACATTAATTATCACAACTTAATTGAGTATGTTTCGAGATAATGAGCGTACTAGGAAAATTTTGTTCATTGCATTTATCTCAGGCGATCGATTAAAATTGCACTTAGAAGTCGTTAAATTGCACATAAATTGCATGGACATTTCATGCTTATATATATATATATATATATATATATATATATATATATATATATATATATATATATATATATATATATATATATATATATATACACACACACACACACACACACACACATACACACACACACACACACACACACACACACACACACACACACACACACATTAAATTGTAATTAATCCATATAGATTTTATGCATCCACATCCATTTGCTTGGTTGAAATAATAGGAAATCCTATTACATCTCACAAAACATAGATTGAACTTGTGATATAATACGTAGGGTTCCTAGGAAGTTGAAAGATTTTCAAACCCTAAAGTGTTAGAAGTTGGAAGAATTCTTCTCAAGACCCATCTTGTTTGAAGCTAAAAGGAATTCAAAGTCCTTAAGTAACTTTATGATTTACGCGACAAACCCTAGTTCAAATGAATACGTAGGGTTTTGTTGTAAGGAAGACAATGTCCCAAATTGCAATCAACATTGCAAGGATACTCCTTCATTCATATGAATGAGGAAATTAAATTAGGTTATCTCTGGAAATCTCGGACGATAACGGGGATAAAGCCGAGACTAGATGCTATCACATCAAATCGGAATTTCCTTCGGCAGAGAGAACAAAGAATTGTCTAGTACATATTGTGCACTTCTGCTTGTATTTGTACTTAGGAACATCTATTTGGAAAAGGAGTCATCTAACAAAGGAATTAATCAGAAGAAAATATTTCAAATTGGATTCAAGTTGAAACACCTAGGAAAGGTGTGTTGAGCCCCCCCAACTAGTTGCCAACCCTATCTAAGGGGATTTTTGATAGCCACATCGGGAATGTGGACCGAACCTATCGTGAAAGGTCTCTCCGTAGAAATGTCTGTTCTAGGAGGTTGCTAGGGTGCCAGGGGGCTTCGGTTGTAAATCCCCTGCCTCCGAGTCCTACTCAGATGGTCTACGTGACTCAGGAAGGAATCTCGAGGCCCTATTACTAGTGCAAGGGTGAAAACTTGGAGGAAAATAAGACGCATCCTTATGGATTGCGGGAATCGTCCTATGGACGGGATTTGTATCTCAGTTGAAATTTTAATATAAAGTTTATTTTTAAGGAATTTGTTTGAACTGTTTTTGTGCCAGTGCATAAAATTACGTAAAGGAACATGTGACTAACGGGTTAATTAAGGAAGTTGCTTGTATATGTGTTACCACTAATGTGCCCTTAGGTAAGTAGGAAACTAAAGCTATCAAGGGAAGCGAGTGGGCAGAACCCCCAACGGGTCCGTCCTATGGCAGGGTAGTCCCAGAGAACTGGGAGGCTTCTCAAACATTCAAATCACGATGATGCATTGACCTTAGATAAGGTAGGATACAACCCTAGTGGCTCATATCATTTTAGGGGACCGGAATGGGACTTTACCCTACAAGTAGAGAGGTCGAGCAATGCATCCCTCTTGTTTCCCATTCTCTTTGAACCAAGTGTGATATGAGTCCGTCTAAGTTTAGATGCTCTACGCAAAGCAGATTGTCTGAAGACCAACACTGGAAGGCTCTAGAATGACTTGACCATTAGAAACCTAGGAAGATTCAGGTCGATCCTAACAGGGTTGGCCAATACGTTTTGTTGCAGAGTAGACTTGGGAGTCACTAACTGACAAACCCTATGACATTTTGTGGGAGTGCTAGGTGGCATCTTTTAGATCAGACTCCTGATGGACTACTAAAACATGTCGCGACCTAGGCACGTTACGACAATGTTTCGTTCCAAGGCATAGAAGATCACATCCTCTTCAACACACAAAATTTGAGCTTTATTCTTCTTAAGGTAATTCATTCCTATGATATAGTCATAGCATCTAAAAGGTAGAATTCAAAATTCAACTTCAATTACTTCGGTATCTAGTTCTAATTTCAAATTTGACTTCAATTACTTGGTTGTTTAGCTTGAATTATGTATTCCCTAAGTCTTAGTAGAGGTAACTTATTTTCCACTAGTCAATTCTACTACCAATTTCTTTGTTTCCTTGGATTCTAGATGTAATATTCTAACTATTTTTGGTGCAAGAAAAGAATGAACATGTATGGGTCCTCTTTCAAATTCTACACCTATGGTATGCTAGCTAGGTTAACCTATCATTGTATTTACTTGAGCTCCAATCAATTTTTGGCATTCATGGCCTTGGTTATTACTATTTCCATGGCCTCATTCAACCATTGATTTAGGGTCCTAAGGGAAAATTAGGCAATTAGCTTTTATATTTCTAGACCTTCCACATTGGTATCACTACTGATTGGCCTAACCCATTGGTCCTTGTATAATTATAGTAGCTCGACCATTTCCTTTGGCATTGCATGTATTAGCTCCATAGTTTGGATAGTTCCTTCCATAGTTGCAATTCATAGGATGATTCCTTTGACCATTATAAGTCATTTCTTTGACTATGGACTTTCCTCACATTAGGGCATCCTCAAGGGTTGCCAACATCATTGACTTAAGATGAGTATCTAAAGGTGGATTTAACCCTTGGAAGAACCTTACAATCTGTTGAGCTACCATTATCAATGGTGAATACTTGCAAAGATTCACAAAATTTTGGTAATATCCTTATAGGGTCAAGTTAACTTGATGGAGGCAATAGAATGCATTTAACTTAATGGATTTCAAAGATATGGATGGATATCTTCCTTTCAATGCTTTTTTAATTTGCTTCCAAGACTGGGAAGCTTCATTCACTCCATTAACACCATTGTTTCCACCAATGATGTTCCTGGCTGGTGAGACAAAGATGTGAAGTCATGGATTGATTAGCAATGATATTTTTTGCAACTAGAAAGTAACCATCCATGGCTTCAACAATCTAGTCTTTTGTGTCTTGATCTATCTTGGATCTGGTTCATTAAACTTAAGTAGTGGAGTTTTCTTTAGAGTGTCATCAATCCTCATTACTTGGTGATTTTGATTGACATATAAGTTGAGTATTAGGATTCAATTCCTTAATGATCAAAGACCCTTCTCTCTTATACTATTTGTAATAAAAGATTATTTCACTCTTTGTTATCAAAAAGATATTGGATATATTAGGTTCTCAATCATGGACTAGTCTTATACAATGGTACAAGTATAGGGGTCTCTCTATTACTCTTAAGGCTTTATAGGTTGTAGGCAAAGGAGGATATCCTTTGATAACATATCCATTTCAGAAGCATTTCAGGAAAGTCTCCCATGTATGACTACACAAAAGGTTTAAATGGTGTGACTTGATCATATAGCCAACAATGTAAGGCCATCGTTTGTTGGCAAACGAGGATATCCTTTGATAGCATATCCATTTCAGGAAAGTCTCCCATACACCACTATACAATAGGTATAAATGATGTGACTTGATCATATAGCCAGTGATGTAAGGCCATTGCTTCTCTATTAATTATAATAATTACATTAATCATTTGTCCTTTGAACAAGAAGCAATGAACAAACTTTAGCTCTTCTAGTCATTAGATTGCCTTGAGATCAAATCAAAGATTTCCAGTTTGATCAAGATTGATCTTGAAGAAGTTACAAGAAATTCTCCATGGCATCCCTCATAGATATCCCTCTTGGATTTAGATATATTCTAGATTTGATAGACTCTCAAGAGCCTTCCTAATGGTCTTATAAAACTCAATGTTTGAAGATTAACAAGCAGTCATGTATATTACTTTGAATACCATAAACTACTTATAAGTACGATCACATATTTCAAAGATCATAACACATCCATCAAAAAATAAGAATATATTTATTAGCATGGCCAAGTACAAGAATCCAAAAATATGTCATCAAGCTTTTGTGTTACAAGGGAAAGCAAACATCTTTATTAACATAGCCAAGTACAAGAATTCACCTTATCTTTTCAAAGAGTATCATATTTATAAAGTCTAGTTAATGTAAGTTCCTCAAGCGAATTCAAGAGTTTAAGATGAGTTCTCACATCTTCATACAAGGTTATATCTAGATAAGTGTGGCAATCCATCCCATGTTGGACTCCAAGTGAATCCTCTTAGGAATCTTAGATAAGTCCAAAAACGTGTCTATGCTAAAATTGCCATAATGTTCTCGAATTGACAAAGCATTTGTATATGTGATTTCAAAAATCAATTACATAAGGTAACTTTATCACTCACATATCAAAACAACTCAACTAATAAGCATGGGTACCATACTAAGATTTTTCTACAATAATGAGCACCTAATTACTTATGCAATAGTCATTACAAAATTTAACAACCATAGCCCATCTACCAAAATATCATTTTATGATTTTTAATCTCATGGAACTCATCAATATCTATATTCTCATATCTTGGTGGTTCCTCTTGAGCATGAAATATAACATGCTTATCAGACTCTTGGAGGTATCCCCAATATCCAATTCCAAATGTAGGCATTCTTGGCACTAGAACTATTATTTCATACGATACTATCTGTCGATAGACACACAAATGTTTGGGTACTAGTTCATTGCTAACTAAGAGCAACCATCCATCAAAAGGAGTAAACAAGACATATATCTTGACTACCCTTATTTTCTTAGCCTAGTGGATCCTTCACAATAAATACCCAACATCTGTAATTCACACCGAACTAAGAAGTTTTGGCAGTGTATATCCCCATATATGACCTACTTCATGGTCATGAGCCATCCATGTATCATTGGCAAGGTTGCAACACATTTAGATAAATAAATATATTCTGCAATATATCAAATATGGCTTCCCCATATGAGAAGTCATCTAAGTTTAAGGCCATCGGATATATCCATGTCAAATTCTCCCTCAACTATGTAGCCTCTTCTTTTTCAATTTCTTATGAATCATGGAACACTCACTAGGATCAATGGAAACAAATAATTGATCTTTATTCAAATAAGTATTATTATTTACTTGATTTTATTTTATTATTTGATCACCTATCTTTCAAAAGACATTGGCTTTGATACAATATATGAGATGCATCCTCTTACAAACCTAGATGAGTCCTCTAGTAGTCAACCAAAATCTATGTCCATACGCATATCATTGCTTAGTTTCCATTCAGAAGTTAGTTGAGCATGAGAATCCTAGTTCTTCTCGATAAGAAAATCATAGATATATCACCCCTAACACCCATATAAGAAAAGTCACTTCGTAGTAGCTAACCAGAGGTGAGAGTGGGGCTAACACCACACTTGGTTCAAAGAGAGAGTGAGAGAGAGTGAGCATAACTCAACCCCTCTATCCATAAGGTAAAATCTAAGCTCCAGCTCACTAAAATGATATTAATACTTGTTGGGCTAAATGCACAATAGTTAAGACATTGGACAGACTTCTATTGCTTTAAAAGTTGCAACTTATATTGGCGACAACCTCTCACCTTGTCCCTCAACATTCTGCTTTAACTAACCATGCATCCCTCTCTCTATCCCAAGAAAGCAAGAACACAAGACTAGTATCGAGTTGTAATGAACTCACTAACTTACCTTATCATGCTATAGCACAAAATCTTGAAGGCTCAAAGCTGGTTCCACGATCTAAGTCATCGCTCTTTTGCATCCACTTCCAATCATACCAACAAGTTGAGAAGCTAGTAAGACAAAGACAAAATCAAGACAATGAAGAGCTTCACCTTTCCTCTATCCCTTGCTCAATACACCTCCTGCTCACTCACTCACACACACACACTCTCTCTCTGTCACTCTTAATAATGGAGTCAAGATGATAGAATAGAACAAGAGAATAGAAAGCTTCAATAGTCACACTAATAAAGCTTCCGCAATATGGATGCACCAAGAGGGTGAATATAACTAAGTCCTCCCATCGTCATATAGACCAAGATTAGGGTTAGGGTTAGGTCACTTCTCTACTAGCATGGTGCACCATTTTAGGGTTTGTGTCCCACTCTTCATTTTAGGGTTTGTACCCCTTTTGAATTTTAAATTTTCCATAATTGTGAATTAGGGTTTGCACCCACTTTGTGGAATCTAGGCCGAGGTCCTTCCTGAAGCATGCTTTATCCTTGTAATGTGCATGATTGAGTTGCAAGATATTTACCTAAATGATTCAACATTTTATCATGCATAATCCATGCATAATTTTCTTCATAAGAGTATGAAATTTTCCATAAGGCTTAATGCTTCAATCCTTTAAGATATTTCCTTTGACAAGTACTAATTCTAAAAAGAATTACTCACTTGTACTTGAGCAATTTAATCTAGTCATGATATAAACATCAATTACTCTCATACTAATCTCCCTTACTTAATATGATAGCACTTGGATATTATCTGGGGTTGAAGGAGTTCCACTCCTTTGAGTCCCCAAAGTATTGGTTCTAGCTTTCTCCATGACTTCAGCGTGTTCCAACTTACTCCACAGGCTTCACAATGAGGGAGGGTATCTTATGGCCGGCTAGAAGTTGCACAAGAGCCTCTCTCCCCCTCTCCCCCTCTATCCCTACCTCTCTCTTCTCTATCTCTTTTATTTCTCTTTTTTCCTCCTCCTTTTTATCGTGTGCCATCACTTGGTGAAGCTACTCGTCTTTGTGCAATGCTGCTTAACTTAATAAGATATCACACCACCTATTTTTTTCTTATTCAAAAATCCTATATATTTCCTACTAAAGTAACCTTTTTTTCAAAAAGTTGAAGTATATTGAATCAATGAAGCCTTCGTATTATCAATTTCGAATAGTTTTTGTCACCAACTTATCTAAATGAAGAACTTGGGATTGGTTTGGTAGAGTTTATATGTTGTTGATGCTTACTCCTACATTCCCCACTCCCACACTTATAGTTTCTGTGCTTCTTTAGAGAAGGTTTCTTTCAGGGAGATCCTTGGTTAAACATTGGATAAATCATGTAACAAGGTTTCTAAATGAACCTTGCATCAAGCAAATAGCTTCAACAATCTTAGAAAAACTAGAGAACAAAAATTTGCTTAGTCAAAGCAAGGATTACTTCTTGTCCTAAACTAGGGTTGACACAAGGAAAACCCATGATAAGTTGATTATTTACTTCTTAATGAATTAGTCTAAAATAAGCCCAGTGAAAGTAAGCCCTAGTTATTGGGAAAGCTGGGTACTAACTTCCAAGACAAAGAATAGATGGACCTTAAAGAGAACCTTAGTTCTCTAAGAAAAAGGCTATGAAAGTTAAAGCCCGGGAATCCTATAATAAATGCATGCCAAATAGGAATCCATGCAATTTGGTGTCTATACCCTTGTTTGGGAGCTGAAGCATCAATTTTCTATACTTGCTAACATATTTTTTCATCTTTCCTTGTGCTTGTTGAGACTTCTCCACTCATCCCTAACCTTGAAACTTTCCATCTTTGGGATTAAGTAATCCTTAAGCTCCTCATGTAGTTCCTCCAATCATAAGATGGTGCAACCTTGCTCTTGCTCTAAGAAGTACCAACTAGTCGCATCCTCTTTCAGATAGATGGCTACCACTTCTCCATTCCTCTCTTCAATGATCCTAGCATACTTCAAGTACGTATATACCTTTGTGATCCTCTTCTTCAAAATCAACCCATCTCTCCCTCCCTTGTACTTGATGGGTTGTGGTATCTTGAACTTCCTATGGTCATCACCTCAACGCTCACTCTCCTCTCCATCATTCATGTCTTGCCTCTTGTATTTCTTCTTGTCTTTATTCTTGTCTCCTACTTTAGATTTCTTCTCTTTGTCCTTCATTTCTTAGTACTTCTTGGATGGTTCCTCCATAGCTAGTCTATCTACCAATCTATCTATGTCCTCTTGCAATATGCATCTTTTCTCCTCCTCTTCTTGTTGTTTTGTCCTCTTCCTATACCCTTGCTCTTCTTCAAATTTTCTTCTCATTTCCTCCTCTTCTTTGTTTACTACATGCTCTTCTAGATTGAATCTACAAAGCTTGACATGCCCCCTAACTACTTCTCTAATCTAGTTGCTTTTTCTCTTCCTAAGCTTCTCTCCATCTTGACCTCTACTCTTCTTCCTCTCTTCCACTACCACAAGTGGGATGGGTGGCAGCATTGTCCTCCACATTGTCGTGGGAAGCTGCAACTCGACTCTAGGTGGTATGTCGCAAGGGATCCACACCTCGGCTCTAGAGTTTTTGCCATGGTGGGGAAGCTGTGTTTCACCTTTGGGTGGTGGCTATGTCATGGGAAAGTTAGATCATGTCTTCAAATAGTATGTTGTGCCGAGGTTTTTGCACTATGGGGCATCAGTTCGCAACGTGGGAAACACAATGTGGGGCATCGTGACGTGGGGAAACTTGATGTGGGTTGTTAGGACACAATTTCAATGCACTAGATCTTCTCTCCTACTTCTGTGAGCACTCCTCAACTCTGAGAAAGAGTTACTCTAAGACCAAGTGGAATGCACCTACATTCAATCACTCAGTCAACATGATAGAGAAAGGTAACATAATATGTGAGAGCAAGGTATACTCTTGAATTATTCAACAAAAGAAACCGTACAACATACGCACACACTTAGGACTATACCATTGTGAGACAACACAAGTGAGGGTCCACCACTGGGTATAAGGAATCACACGTAGAGTGGAAACCAAGTAGGGCTTAGAGTCATTACTACTCCCTATATAGGTATTTTTGTAGGCAATGCCATGGTATACCTATTAATCCCTTACACGGGAAGGGCAGGGGGCATCCTCCCCAAGCATTTACATGAATGTAGATGCTAGAGGAAGGCCATGGGCACCTCTATCCATATATGGTGGGAAAGGCCAAGCTCCCCTATTGCCATAAAATTTTTTAAATACCTATGGGAGGGAGGGAAGCATGGGAAAAACCCTCCCCTCCCCCTCCCCCTCCCCCTCCCCCTCCCCCAAACTTACTTTTTTTTAAAAAATTTACTATGGCAAGAGGATGAGAGAGTCATGGACACCCTTGCCCACTTACAGGGGAGGGGCCATGCCTTAGCACCCCCCCTGCCCCCCCAAAACTTACTTTTTAGCATATATGACGAGCATTTGGCAAGGGCATGCTTGGTCAAGTTTGATAATTCATTAAAAGAGGAATTTCAACCCATGTCAAAAAATTTAAAAATGCTTATGTTAAAGCTAAAAATAATATTTTTACTTTGAAAATGTTTAAAAACCCAAAATGTTTTTTAAATATTCAATAATAACTTAAAAAATATTGATTTTTCCCTTAATGCAACATCATCGACACCATTGTACCAGTTGGGGGGGGAGGGAAGAGGTTGGGGGCCATTTGTTGCCCTCAATGCTAACCAAAATATCTAGAACCCCCACAAGGAGGCTATGGGAGCCCTGTGGGGCCCCATTAGCCTTGCAAGGGTGCCCCTTATAGGTTGGGGGCCAAGGTTAGGCCCCCCACGGGGGCTATAAGAGTCCTACAAGGTCCTACCCCCTTGTTGGGGTGCCCCCCTTCATAAGAATCCTAGTTTCGAGGGGAGGGGAGGGGAGGTGCACTATGCCACCCTCTCCCCACCAATCATTGTATTGAGGGATGGTGGGGGGGCAACTTGTTGCTGCCTCCCAAAAAAAAAAAAAGTAGCAACCCAAGGGTGAAGAAGGTGAGGGAGTGAATGAGCAAGAATGAGGGGTTGTGTGGAAGTGGCTGAAGGAGTAGGGGCAACAAGCTTCATTCCTTCTCTTTCTTGTTATTTTCCTCTTCACCTTTCTTGCAACTTCTATTGAGCTAGAGAGTGCAAGAGTAGGTTTTAAGTAGGAGTGGAAGACACTACAAGGATACAGGCGCATAGCGACGACGGTTTCCTATGTAAATTAGCGGTGTTGCTATTTGCAACGCAAATTATGATGCAAATAGCGATGGTACTCAGGAGAAAAAACGTAGGCCGAAGCCCGAGCTCATCATTTTGCGCGAATGAATGAAAGAGAGAGCGAACTGCATCTTGCGTTTGAGAGGGAGAGGGGGAGAAAGAGAGAAAGAGGGAGAAGGAAAGCTTCTCGCCTCCGTCGCCGCCGTTCGCGAAGAAAAAGAGGAAGTATACGGAGGGCAAAAAGGAGCCACCGTCGCAAAAGAAGCCGTCGAATCCATCCTCGGGCCTTTGCGATGAGTGCATTGTTCCCTCTTGCTTTGTTTTTGTTTTTTTTCCATTTCTTTTGCTTGTTTTTGTTAAAAATCATGTGTATTGAGAGAGAAAGAGAGGAAATGAGAGAGGGAGAGGAAGAGAGAAAAGGAAAGAATGAATGAGAGAGAGAGGGAGAAAGCATTAAACATAATAGAGAAAGAGAGAAGAGAGAGAGAGGGAGGGAGAGAGGAGAATGAATGAATAAAAAACAAAGAGGGGGTAAGATCATGTTCTTTACTTTCTTCTTTTCTTATTTGTAGTAGTAGTAGCTCTTTAATTTCTTCTTTTCTTATTTGTAGTGGTAGTAGTAGTGGTGGTGGTAGTAGTAGTAGTTCTTTAATATCTTATTTTCTTGTTTGTAATAGTAGTAGTAGTAGTAGTGGTAGTAGTAGTAGTAGTAGTTGTTGTTGTTATTGTTGTTGTTTTATTTCTTCTTTTCTTTTTTTCTTGTTTGTTGTTGTTATTGTGGTAGTAATAGTAGTAGTGGTTGTGGTGGTGGTAGTCATAGTAGTAGTAGTGGTAGTGGTGGTGATAGTAGTAGTAGTTGTTTAATTTCTTATTTTCTTGTTTTTCTATTATTGTGGTAGTCATAGTCGTGGTCGTAGTAGTAGTAGTAGTTTTCTTGTTTGTTGTTGTTGTTATTGTTGTTGTAGTTTTTTTTCTTTTCTTGTTTTTTATTGTTTAGTTTTCTTATTTGTAGTAGTAGTAGTAGTAGTAGTTTTTTCTTATTTTCTTGTTTGTAGTAGTAGTAGTAGTAGTGGTGGTGGTGGTGGTGGTGGTGGTGGTGGTGGTGGTGGTGGTGGTGGTGGTGGTAGTAGTAGTTGTTGTTGTTTTTCTTATTTTCTTATTTATTGTAGTGGTAGTGGTAGTGGTAGTCGTTTGTTGTTGTGGTAGTGGTAGTGGTATTCTTGTTTGTTGTTGTTATTGTAGTAGTAGTAGTTTTTTTCTTTTCTTATTTATTGTTGTTTAGTTTTCTTGTTTGTTGTTGTTGTTGTTGAGGAGTAGAAGTAGTAGTTTTTTCTTTTTTTCTTGTTTGTAGTAGTAGTAGTTGTTGTTTTTTCTTTTCTTTTCTTGTTTATTGTAGTGGTACTGGTAGTAGTGGTAGTAGAGAGAGAGAGAGATGTTTTGTTAAAGGAAATGAGAGAGGGAGAGGAAGAGAAAAAGAAAGAAGGAACGAGAGAGAGGGAATAAACATACAACATAATAAAGAAAGAGAAAAAGAGTGAGAGATGGAAGGAGAGAAGAGAATGAATGGATAAAAAACAAAGAGAGGGTAAGATCTTATTCTTTAGCATCTTCTTTTCTTGTTTGTGTAGTAGTAGTAATAGTAGTAGTAGTGGTGATGGTGGTGATGGCGAGGTCCGGTGAGGTCCGGTACAATACCATGAGATGAGAAACACTCCGACATGCGTTAATTTGTGGGTGGGTGGAGACTTTACATACGTTAATTTTGTTGAGTTACAAGAGAAGAAATCCATTCTCAAATAATTTAAGAAATAAAAAACGAATGATAACAAGAATAAATTGTTTGTCGTAACGTAAACCAAATGGAAAACGATGAAGGTCATGATGTTCAAGATCGTAAGGTGTATCTTAATCAGCGTGTCCCATGTCCTTGCTCTCAATGTAAGCTGGCAATTATACGAAAATGTCGATTGTCTATAGAACACGTATGACGCTTCGACGAGTTTCAATCAGAGATCATTGATCACGCGATCTCAGATTTTGAGCAAACGGTAAGAAAAGTGTATATCAATCATGCATTGTATTCGCAAGCTAATTGAATACCATATACAAAAACATTGGGTGTGGTTGAAAAATTTTCTATCCAGGGAGATGACGTCTCGTCCCAAGGAGGAGTATACCCTTTGCGGCTAGTTAGAAGAGTTCGTGGGCGTGCGATGGATGGAGTGCCTGAGCCAATCCACCACTTGAAAGGTACTACTCAATCTATACCGTCAATACCAGAGGAGACAGGCAGCCTTCCAGACTTTCTTACAATCTTGGATCTTGAGATGGAGGCAATGATCAATGCATTAATGCCCATGGATGTCGAGACATCTGATCCACTTAGAGAGGAAGCATCCATACCATTATATAATGGGTGTCGAGTATCTCGCCTGAAGACACTGCTTGCACTCCTAAGTGTGCAATAAAAATATGGGTGGAGCGATACGAGTGTAAAGCGATACGAGTGTGATCGAGTTGTTCAGGTACCTTGTACGTACTCTTCTTTGATTTATTTTCGGCACTATCATAAAAAACATTTGTGCTTTTTCAAGGTGTTTAATGATTTTTTTTCAGGTTACTGAAGTATCATATATTACCACTTGCAAATACCATGCTTGAGTCTCGTGATGATGCGCGTCATGTTTTACGAAAGCTTGGCATGGACTACAACAACATCCATGCATGTATCAACGATTGCATACTGTTTCGAGAAGAATACAAGACTATGAAGACATGTCCAAAGTGTGGTGCTCACAGGTATCGACAGGACTTGCAAGGGAAAATCATCTCTCAAAAAGTTCTTAGACACTTTCTGCTTATCCCCCGCATAAACCACATGTTTCATACGTCCGGCATGGTCAGCTTGACAACGTGGCATGCGAAGAATAGGTCTACAGATGGATTTCAACGAATATCAGCGGATTCACGCACATGGAGCCACATTGACTCTACCTTCCCAGGCTTTGCCCGAGAGCCAAGGAATCTTCGGCTCATTCTTGCTATGGATGGCGTAAACCCATTCGGTCTTCGCTCAACTTCTTACAGTGTGTGGCCTATAGTCCTTGTCAACTACAATATCTCTCCATGGCTTTCTACGAAGAAAGGATATCTCATCCTTAGCTTGCTCGTTCTCGGCCGCTACAAAGTCAAAAATATGGACATGTATCTTCGTCCATTAGTCGATGAGCTTAAGATTTTGTGGGAGGAGGGGATCACCGTACAAGATATGAGCAAGCGTGATGGTCGATGGTCCGCCAATATTTGAGCCATTCTCATGTGGACCATGCATGACTTTCCGGGATTCAGAGAGTGCTCAGGTAAGTAGGCTTCTGTTCTCGTTGGTAATATCTATCATAGCTCGTTCAAGTTTATATTCACTGGATAGAGGCATTGGGACATGTCTGTTACCTCAGGTTATCATGCATGTCCATTGTGTGGGTCACAGTTAGACTCCCGAAGGTCACAAACCATGAAGAAGATGGTATATCAAGGACATGCCGCTTTCTTGCTAGAGGGTCGTGAACTCAGGGAAGGTTTTCTTGCACGACCTCCGGCACATATGAATGCCCAAAACTGGTATGAGCTGAAAATGGTTCATACGGAGTCACATCCAAACGAAATGCAATCATTCTCAGTTTTCTACGAGTTGCTGTATCGGACCCACTTACATATCAACCACTTGTTGGATCCCATGCATATTTTCAAGAACATGGGTAGCTTACTATGGGACCACATCACAGGAAAGAGAGACACTATAGGAGCACGAATGGATTCGAAGGAGGTAGGCAAGATGGAGGCGCTTTGGCCGCAGTCGAGTGCTGAGGGTCACTTGGAGCTACCTCATGCTCCTTGGATTTCTCCACTAAAGAAGAGCGCATTGTGAAGCAAATAGTCAAGTCTATCTGCACTTCGACGGGTATGATGCGTTCTCTCAGGTCCGCATTTTCTAAAGACGACCAATTATCAAGGCTAAAATCCCATGATTGGTATAAGATATGTCAGGTTTGTACTACGAATGGATTGTAAGTGGCTTGCGTATTTTGCTATTTGGAGTGTAATCATTGTTCATAATGCTTCCTCGTTTGTGGCAGTTTGTACTACTGATCGCGATCGCAAGATGCCTTACTCCAGAAATACACGGTGCGATTTACAGGTTGTCAACTTTAGTGCAATGGATCTCACAAAAGGAGATTAAGACATCCTCTATTGAATCCACAAGGCAGAAAGCAGTGGAGACGGTTTGTTGCTTTGAGAAATACCTGCCTACCAGCATGCTCACGATACAAATTCACATTCTTATGTATCTTGTAGATGAAGTGGAGATTGCTGGACCTGTCCATACGCGATGGATATTCTTCTTGGAGCACTTCATGAAAACCCTTAAAGGCTTTTGTGACAACGAGCTCGGCCAGAAGGTAGCATGGCTGAAGGTTGGTTGGCATCTAAGGTGTTAGTGCATATTTCACAATGGCTACTAACGGTGGATTCAGACAACAGTATGCTATGATCATTGAAGGACGATGATAGACTCATCGGAGATGTGGTGGTTGAAAATGGGATAGAAAAAAGAATAGATGTTGCAATGGAGGAGAAAGTGAATAGTTTTATATGTTGCACCATGCCTCCATGGAGACGTGGCTCGCTAGGTACCAGCAAGCTAGGAAAGATCGGCGGAGGAAGTGCGATCTAAATTTTGATGTAGTACGCTCCATCGAGACCGATTCAATATCCCGAGGGTATGGAGGAGATACCGCGGTTTATGTCAACGCGATGGTTGCATGGAGCTTTGACCACAACGTCTCGTGAAGGGGCAGAGGTCTCAACCAAGGAGTGAAAATTTTTTAGGGGATGTAGTCCAAAGGTGATGACATATTTAGGGTTTGTTGTATCCATATTTTATATGTGACAACTAATTGAGTGTTTCAATGTATAATACAAAATATATAGTGCGGCATGGTCATGCGGACGGAATTTCCACGTGGAGCGTATTGACAAAATGCGCTCCACAACAAATTGTGGTATCATGACAAAGTTTGAGCAAGAGAGCTAACGACGAGCAATGGATCCAAACACGGTTATAGATTGACAAAATGCGCTCCACAACAAATTGTGGTATCATGACAAAGTTTGAGCAAGAGAGCTAACGACGAGCAATGGATCCAAACATGGTTATAGATGAGATGGAGTATTTTGAAAACTTGCAAAGTATTGTCACGGTGGATTACCATAGCTTCTCCATGATCCTATTTGATGTGCCGTGGTTCAAAGTGGTACTTGAAGGAAGTGGAGCAACAGTTTGACGAGGTCCATTTGGATTTCTCAAAATAGATTCCGAAAAAAATGGACGGATTTTTGCGACACATTTGTGTTGCCAGCCCATTGTGAACATGTGTATGAACTCATGTTTTTTTAAATTGTATTACAACATGGTACTTGTCACAAAAGTTAAATCTCTCTTGTATGTGATTTTGAACAGGTAATTTTCTATCCAAAACCTCGACAACCTCGATGATGGTATGTTATACCTTTAGCAGCCCGAAGTGCAAGAGTATATGATCAAAGTGATGTTTTGAGCATAGATGAGGAAAGTATGCAAATAGAGGGGTCGATATTGCAAGGGGTGGAGACCACCAAAAGCTTGGAGCATATAGAGGAGCCATCATTGGGTAACGATGATGGAAATACCGGAGTCCAAGAATTCTTTGAGAACAAGGTTGACTCATCCTTTTGTGGTGACATGTTTATCGATCTTCCAGTGTATGCGAAGTTATGTCCAGAGATTGATATGGGACCATAGGGTACTTCATACTTGGAGCATCCACCTACTCAATTCGTTGATGAATCACTTATAAGGGTACATAAGATATACATTTTAAGTAAGATTATTTTTTAAAGATTTATATTACCATGCTTTGTATGATTTATATTGATTATGCTAACATCAATTTTTGTCTGTGTAGGTGACCTTTGTGGATATTTAGATCAACATGATGAGTCGAGGGATGAGCGACGAGAAGCTACAGGAGATCTTCACACATATGTCTCCAGATCAGATGGCTCAATTCAGAGATATGGCGGACCACGAGTTGTCTCAGACACCATCAGGCCGTTCTATTAGATCTACTTTGGTGTGCTCTGATGCTTTAATTTCCAATAGATGAGGTTGACACTCTAGATTTGGGCCAGGCGGAGGGAGTGGTTTAGGGGGATGCTGCGGAGACCTGGATGCAGTGAGCTCGTGGTTGGCTCGAGATACAGATGCTATTTCTCGTTCTCGTGGTGGTTCGAGAGAGCGTGGCCTAGGTGGTTGTTGTGGAGGTACCGACGCAGTGTCTCCATCTCGTCGTTCTGCTAGAGTTGCATCACCCGTAAGATTTGTCACACCTATGGAGACATCTACTCCAGTCACTCTAGCTTTTGCTCAGCCGTCCCACAGGTGGCACCCCTATGGGTGCTACTCCGAGAGATACTACCCCCGTAGATACACGAGATGTACAGGGGTCTCATGGATATGCCTAGGAGCATGGTCGCAAGTGGGAGAGGATATATATTAGGCATACCCTAGAGGGGTATGGATACCTTGTAGATGATAGGAGAGGAGCCATCATCATGAATGATGAGGGGAGGAGGGTGATGGCTCGTATGAGAGAGTTGTGCCAAGTTTTTTGACACAACGCCTTGGATCATTGGAAGAACATACTGGAGGGGAGCAAGGACTACATAGTAGCATCCTTGCATGAGGAGTTTCCGGTACGAGCCGCAACAGATAGGTTTTCCATGGACTGGATGATGAAGTGCATGTGTGCTTACATGCCACACAGATGATTAGACTCATGTAAGGCACTTAAGAGTGGGGCTTCAAAGCCCGAGTGGCTAGACATGGACGACTGGCGCCGGCTCAAGGAGGAGGCTATAGATTCTCCGGGACATTGGAGACAGCAGCCCGAGGCGGCATTTTCATTGAAATTTGGGAATGCACTTGTAATTGTTCTTATTTGGTTTAGCCATAATAGTCACATTGGTATGTGGTGGTTTACTTGCACTAGGAGTAGCTTGTTGAGTAGTGTTTTACCCTTTTCCTTAATGGTTGGGTTTGCTGTAGGTGATGATGTTGGTGACATTGGCTACCTCAAGGAAACAAGTATATCCTTGTTGAAAGTCATGATGAACTTCACATTGGGTAGTTCAAGATGAATGAGATGCATGTCATGATAAACTATGCATTTGGTTTGTTGTTTGAATGGTTAACCTAACAAGGCCTCTTATTCAACCCCTCCCACAGTAGATAATATATAAAAAATAGCAAGAAGACTTTTAGTCTTAATAGTTAACATCACTTAGTACTTTCCCAATAGAGAGTAAGGTGTGTCCCCATATGAATTGACTTTGGTAGTGGTAAGTATCAGTTGGAAAACATGTGCGCCTTCAACTCCCGTGAGAATAAACATCTAGAACTAGAAATGAAGGAGCTGAAGAGGCAGAAGAGCAGGCTATGAAGGAGCTACAAGATGTAAAGAACCAAAGGGATGAGAATAACAATAGGAAATTAATGGAGCTACACAACTGGTTGCAAGTAGTTCTCCATGAGCAAGACATACTCAAAAAGTAGGTAATGAAAAAAACCCAAGAGCTCAAGCAAATGAATACATTGTGGTGAGAGCAAGAGCGAGTAATTGCCTCTCTAGCTCAGTGTCAAAGCCAAGGAGTAGAACGGATGAAGGAAAAAGTAGAAGAATGGGAGGCCAAAAATGAATATCGAGTCAAAAATTTAGCCTACAAGCTTGCCCACACTGAGAGTGAGTGCCTCCTAGTAGAAAGCAAAGCCATGGTTGTTGAGATGGAGATGATGGAGCAACAACACACATTCTTGCAACAGTGTTAAATGTCACACAACCAGGAGGAGGAGCTCTACAACACATGGACTACATGGCATGGCACGTAGGACTACCACCAGTTTGGGACTAGAAGAGCAACGAGCTCACCTACTCTCAATTGGCTTATCCACACAAGAGCTCACCTTGCTAGGGGTCGGGGAGCCAAAATAGCCAATTCACCCACCACAATAGGAGCCATTAGAGCCGGCCCAAGAGGAAGGACCTAACTTCGAAGCAGATCATCAAGAGGGGAATCTAATTCAGGAATCAAACCCCCCTATGCCACCACAAGAGCAACTAGAAGAGCAAGGGGAGGGAGCAAGGCCACCCGAACAAATGGTGGAGGCAAGGCATAGGTGCAAGGAGCAAGTAGAGAAAACCTGTAGAAAGTTTCGATCTAGGACACTGCAAGTTCCTCAAGTGGCCATTCCGTGCGGAGTGAGGAGTTTGATCTTGTCAACTGGGGCCAAGAACTTGTTGCGTGGGAGCAATGGGAGAACTGCAGCCCCTTCGAGTTCTCTTTCACCTTCCCTCACTCATTGGACAGAGTACTATCTTCTAGGGTGGTGGAGGATATCATCAAGCTCTCAGCTAGTCTAGGAAGGAGATGCTTAGAGGACCAAAGGAGGCACCCCACTAGGTGGCAACAGGAACCTACCAACTATTGGGAAGACAAGGTGGAAGAGGTACCTCAGAGGATGGAGGGATATGAGGCACAACCAAGGTGGTGCCAAAACATCTAGGACTCTAGCTTGGAGGCCTAGATCGCTTTGTGCAGCACATTACCTTATCAACATGATGATCCTATCTATATGCCCTACCCTAGAAGAATCAGAGTTGATTTCAACCTGGAGGTGCATGGTAGATACGACTTTCCATTGGTCTATAATGTAAACACCTCAATCCCTAAAGAGACCCTAATTCACTGAAAGGGATCTACGCCCCTCCATAACAAGTTTCCTAAATGAATTCTCCTCAAGCCCTAACCCTGCCTTCATCACCACTTGTAATAACCTCCACCAACTATGAGTACTATTAAAACAAAAGCCTATTTCAAATGAAGACCAGCTACCACCCCTCTTTTTTGACCTCAACACTGGGATTGATAGTTGTGTAATGGAGCACCTCATGATGAGATTTTGCATGAACCTCCTAGAGGACATGAGTGACAGTAGATTCACCAGGTGTAACCACCCATTTTTGTCATCTACTCCACTCAATGTCAAAACCAACTTAAAGGGGTATCTAGAAAGTAAGGCATTCCTCAACAAAACCCTCAAGCCACAACGCAATTTGGCTTTGACTCCACAACAAGACCCTTCTTAGCATGCTCCCTTATTTAAATTTTTTGTTCCAAAGAAAAAAAAGCAAGAAAGCCAAAGAAATAAAGGATAAGAAAAAGCACGAAGACAAAATCAAGGAAAAGAAGATTAAATAGAAAGTGGGAAAACGCACCTCACTTGCTGAGCGCCACAGTCACTACACCTAGGGATCCTCAAGTTAGGCACGTCCGGTGGCCTTGGTCAGTCGACTTTCTGTTTAACCCCCTAAACCATTTTGTTTCCCACTTCATGCTTAGGGCACATCAAGGGCAGGATACACCTAGGGATGTCACACTCGCCTATGGTAGACTTGTCTCCCTAAGCCACACTCACCGCACTTTTCCCATACACACACTAGATCCTCAAGTGTGGGACAACACCCCAAGCTTCGACCCACCAACTCCCAATTCCACTAGTATGGACACAATGCACCACATGGCAAGGTAGACACACCCCCTAGGCAATGCACTTTTCTTTTCCTTTTCAAGTAAAAGTAGCTATGACCAACCATCGGTATCAGAGGCCCCTGTCACCCAAACCTGAAGTACCCTCGGTCTCCATAACATCAACCATTTTGGCATGCCTCTCTCCCATGTCAAATCCCCACAAAAGCTCCATCGCCAACCAACAAGGTCAACCTTCAGCCATTCGAGCCCTTACCCACAAGTGCCATGGGACTAGCACTTGACTAGGAGGGGGGTTAATGTTACAGACATGTTATGGACTATACAACCCAAAAAGAAGTAGAGGAAGACCAAGGAAGCCCAGGTCAAAAAGTGAATAGAGAAGCTCATTCTACCTAGGTGAGAAAAGTGGAAGAGAAGGAAAGCTCAGAAAAAATGTAAGAAAGTACCGAAGATTCTAGCAAGGAAAGCGTGGTGCAATGTAATTCATTTTAGAAAAGAGCTCTAGGCTCCCTCCTATGCAAATTATAAATGTAGAAGTACAAGAGCAAAAGAACGGTGGAAAGAGGAAGAACATGAGAAAAGACCTTGGCTAAGACGGCCGATCGTGTAAAAAAGGGAATGGGTGCCCAAAGGGATGAGAGCATGTATAAAAGTCAAAAAGTGAATGGAGAAACTCATTTTTGGTGTGTGGCTAAAGGGACTCTCTTATTCTCTTCTCCTTGCTTGTGCTTGTGCTTGTGCTTGATTTTGAGAGAGGGAGTGTGAGAGTGTGAGGGAGTGAGTGAGTGAGGGTGAGGGACCATGATGGAGAAGCTCTCCATCTTCTCTTCTCTTCTCTTGTCTCACTCACGCAGCTATGGAGGATTGAGCTTGCTTGAGCCCGCATCTCAGTCGTGGAGCTACTAGAGTGCTTGAGGGGGAGGAGGCTACTCAACTGGGCATCAAGGTAAGATCACTACACTCGTAGGATCGAGAGCATGTACGACTATGTGAGAGGTGGCCATAGCATTCGGCTTAAAACGCTTGAAGCAATAGGCAGTCCGTGGGTCTTGACGGTCAAGCGAAGGCTCCCACACCTCTTTTGACAAACCTCTTTTGGATCAAATGAATAAAGATGTATCACATCTGTCTTTCTTCATGTTAATAGTTGCTAATACTTAGTATACCACAAGTAGTCTAGCTTAGAAATGAACTTATATGTACCATATCTATCTTAGTGGCTATTAATAGTTATTATATGCTAATTACTTTGTCTTAGAAATATTTGAACAACAAAATTTCTACTTCATATATTCTCCCTCTACCTTAGTGTCATTCTTGTATAGTTTATGGATGCCCATGTGCACTCTTTGTGAAAACCAACTAGCACCAGGCCTTCAAGATGTGCCACCCCGAAAGATTCAAATAAGCTCCTATGTTTCGAATGGCATGTGATATGCCCTCCTTAAACCTGCCTTCTAAGAAAATAATTCTAATGGATGCAATGACCATAGTGAAATCAAGATAACTTTTATATTGTTGTTGCAAATATGAATGCCATGTTATCAAGGAACATAACTAGTTTTAGACAAAGAAGAAGAAGTAGGGTCTTATAATTGCTAATGTATCAAATTCTCATTTTGAGAAGAAGGATTTTGCATACGTTTGATGAAGACTATACATAAGTAGTTGTAGACAAAGAAGAAGAAGGAGTAGGGTCTTATAGTTGCTAATGTATTTGAGTTCTCATTTTGAGAAGAAGGTTTTTGCATGCTTTGATGATGACTATGCATTCAATACAAAATGTAGCTATGATACTTTTGTGCATGATTTTTGTATGTCAATGTTATATTCTAATGTTTGGTATATCTATATTACGATATTTGGGAATGCCTTCATGGAAAGGTTGTATGTAGTGAGCTAACAATACCTCATATCTTATTCAAGCTATTGGCAAATTACAAGTCATAGCAACCAATGGTAATACACATACTTTCTAATTATAGAATTATGTACTACGCATGCAAGTTAACTATTGTCAATTTTTGTAATGATAAAGGATGGTTTTTGTAGTTTTTTTTTTTGAAAAAATGGTTATGATCATAGAGATGATGACATTACTATTGGATCAAACCTTCTAATGTAGGCTTAATGGGTGTATGATGATAACACGGTTGCACATGATGCATATGTGAATTACTACCATGAACATGGCATATGATCAAGGACCACTACAAGGGAATGGATAAATAGCGATGGCTGTTTGTGATGTAAAATAGTGGCATCCCTATTTGCATCGCAAATAGCATCACTAATAGGGTCATAAATTTTATTTTGCAACGCAAATAGCGACGTCGGTCTGAGAAACAAAAACACTGAAACTTGAATGCGATATTTGTTGCAAGAATTTTCAAGAGAGAGCAAGAGAGATCATTGCCTTGAGAGGGAGAGGGAGAAGAAGAAGAGGGAAAGAGAAAGAAGGAGAGCTTCTCACCACCACCACTACCATTGTACGTGAAGAAGAGGGAGAAAGAAGGGACACTACGAAGAGGGGGCAAAGAATCCATCCTCGAGCCTTTGTGGTAGGTACATTGCCTCTTCTTGCTTTGTTCTTGTGTTTTCTTCTTTTCTTTTGTTTGTTTTTCTTTGTAATGAGATGCATTGAGAGAGAGAGAGAGAGAGAGAGAGAGAGAGAGAGAGAGAGAGAGAGAGAGAGGGGGAGAAGAAGGAAGGAAGAGGAAGAGAGAATGAGAGAGAGAAAAAGAGGAAATATAAGAAAGAAAGAGAGGAAGAGAGAAAGGGAGGGAGAGAGAAGAATGAGTAAGAGAAACAACGAGGGGGGGAGAGAAACAAAGAGAGAGGCAACAAAGAAAGAGAAAAAGAGAAATAAATACATGAGGGAGAGAAAAAAAATGGAGAGTGAAGGAAGAGGTGGATAAATGAGTGAGATAAAGAGAGGAAGGAGAGTGTGTGTGTGTGTGTGAGAGAGAGAGAGAGAGAGAGAGAGAGAGAGAGAGAGAGAGAGAGAGAGAGAGAGAGAGAGAGAGAGAGAGAGAGAGAGAGAGAGAGAGAGAGAGAGAGAGAGAGAGAGAGCTAGAAAGAGAGGGGGAGAAAAAGGGAAAGAAAGAGGGAGAAAAAGAGAGATAGAGAGAACAACAAATAGAGAGTGAGAGAGAAGGAGAGAGAAAAATGGAAACAATGAGAGAATTAAGAGAACGGAATGATAGAAAAATAAAGGGAGAGGGGGAAGAGAGACACAAAGAGGAGTGGGGAGAGAGGGTCTTTCAATGTCTTGTTTTATGAGTTTTATTTTCTATCTTTGATTTTGATTGTAGCAAGATGCATCGAGTGCAAGTGGAGAGGAACAGAGAGAAAGACATAGAGAGAAGAAGGGAGGGAAAGGAAAAGAGACAAGAAGTGAAAGTGGGAAGGGAAGATGGGGAAGAGAAAGAAAAATTGAGAGAGAGAGGGGGGAGAAAGAGAAACAAAGAATGATGAAGGGAGGAGGCAAATAAAAAAAGAGAAAGAGAGAATTTGAAAGGTGGGAAGAGAAATAAAGGAGGAAGGAAGGCAAATAAAAAATGGAAAAAAGAGGGACAGGGAGAGAAATAAAAAGGGGTATAGAAAAAGACAGAGAGATATGGAGAGAAAAGGAGCAGATAAAGAGAGATGGAGGGAGGCAAACAAATAAAGGGAAAGGGAGAGAAAGAGGAGTAGAGATTAAAACGAAGGAAGATCATCAATGAGGGGAACAAAAACCTATTGTTTGCCCGTAACATAGACCAAATGGAGAACGATGATGGTTTTAATGCCCAAGATCGCAAGGTGTATCTTAATCGTGTCCCGTGTCCTTGCTTGCAATGCAAACTGGCAATCAAAACAAAGTGTTGCTTATCCATAGAACACGTACGATGCTTCAACGAGTTTCAATTGGAGATCATTGATCAAGAAATCTCAGACTTTGAGCAAATGTAAGAAAAGTGTGTATCCATTATCCTTTACATTCGCAAAGTAATTGAATATCATATACAATAATATTAGACGTTCGTAAAATTTATACATGAAGGTGACGCCTCATCCCAAGGAATGCACCTATTGCAGCCAGTTAGAAGAGTTTATGGGTGTGTGATGGGATGGAGTGCCTAAGCCGATACACCAATTGGAGGCCACAACTCAGTCTACACCCTCGATACTAGAGGAGACAATTGGCCCTTTGGACCTTCCTCCAATCTTGGAGCCTGAGATGGAGGCAATGATCGATGCATTGATGCCCATGGATGCCGAGTCATCTGATCCACCTAGAGAGGAAAAGTCTATACCATTACATGATGGGTGCCGAGTATCTTGCCTGAAGACGTTGCTTGCGCTCCTAAGTGTGCAAGCAAACTACGGGTGGGGTCATGCAAGTGTGACCGAGGCATTCATATACATTCTACGCTTCGTTGATTTTTTTGACTCTATTATAAAAAAATATTATTGTGATTTTTCAAGGTGTCTTCTGATTTCATTTGGGTTGCTGAAGTATCAAATATTATCACCTGAAAATATGATGCTTGAGTCCTGTGATGATGCGTGACTAGTGTTACAAAATATTGGCATGGACTACAACATCATCCATGAATGTGTCAACAATTGTGTGATGTTTCGAGGAGACTATGAGACTATGGAGACACATCCATAGTGTGGTGCTTACAGGTATCGATAGGACTTGCAAGGACAAACCATACCTCAGAAAGTTCTTAGACACTTTCTACTTATACAGCGTATACGTCAAATGTTTCATACGTCAGACATGGCGAGCTTGACAATGTGGCATGGGCAGAATAGATCCACACATGGAGTCCAATGAATATCAACAGATTCACGTGCATAGAGCCACATTGACTCCAGCTTTCCAGGCTTTCCACAAGAGCCAAGGAATCTTCGGCTTGGTCTTGCTATGGATGACATGAATCCATTTGGTCTTCGCTCAGGTTTTTACAGTGTGTGGTCTATAGTCCTTATTAACTACAATATCCCACCTATGGCTTTCTACAAAGAAAGGAACCTAATCCTTAGCTTGCTCATTCCTAGGTGCTACAAAGTCAAGAAGATAAACATCTACCTCTATCCATTAGTTGATGTGCTCAAGATATTGTGAGAGGAGGAGGTCACTATGGAAGACATGAGCAAGCATGATGGTTGCCGCCAATATACGAGCCATTCTCATATGGACCATGCATGACTTTTTGGGATTCGAGAAGTTCTCAAGTAAGTGGGTTTCTATTCTCATTGGTAATATCTAACATAGCTCGTTCAAGTTTGTATTGACTAAATAGGAGTGTTGTGACATGTCTGGTTACCTCAAGTTATCATGCATGTCCATTATGTGGGCCATTGTTAGACTCTTAAAGGTCATGAACCATGAAGAAGATGGTATATCAAGGACACGCTCCTTTCTTGTCGGAGAGTCCTGAACTGAGGGAAGGTTTTCTTGGACGACCTCCAACACAAATGAACATGCAAAGCTAGTACGATTTGAAAATGGTCCGCAAGGAGTCACATCCAAACTGAATGTGATGGTTCTCTGTATTCTACAAGTAATACGTATTGGACCCACTTACATATCAACCATTTGCTAGATTCCATGCATATTTCCATGAATGTGGGCAGCTTATTATGGGACCACATCACAAGAAAGAGAGACACTGCAGGGGCATGAATGGATTTAAAGGAGATAGGCAAGATGGAGGTGCTTTGGTCACAGCCGAGCAATACTGATGGTCTCTTGCAACTACCTCATGCTCCTTGGATCCTGTCCACTAAATAAGAGTGCATTGTGAAGCAAATCATCAGGTCTATCTGCACCCCAATGGGTATGATGTGTTCCCTCAAGTCTGCTTTCTCTAAATATGACCAGCTATATCCCATGATTGGTATGAGATATGTTAGGTTTGTCTTGACCTTGGTTGCAAGTAGCCTGCGTATTTTTCTATTTAGTGTCTACTCGATGTTTGGAATGCTTCTTCATTTATGGTAGTTTGTACTATCGATCGCGTCGATTTTAGTGCAATGGATCTCACAGAAGGAGATTAAGACATCCTCTATTGAATTCGCAAGGTGGGAAGTAGTGGAGACAGACTATCTCTTTGAGAAGTACCTACCCACTAGCATGCTCATGATACAAACTCACCTCCTAGTGCATCTCGTAGATGAAGTGGAGATTGTGGGACCCATTCATACGTGATGGATGTTCTTCTTGGAGTGCTTATGAAAACCCTGAAAGGGCTTTGTGTGACAATGAGCTCGGCTAGAAGGTAACATGGCTGAAGATTGGCTGGTTTCGGATGTATTAGTGCATATTTCAGAGTGGCTACCAATGGTGGATTCAGACAACTATTGGGGGTAAAGGCGCCTCTGCCTAGCCGCCTGTGTATTACTACACTAACAGTACCCGCCACTACACATTGCAGGTGGCGGATGCCTGTCACAATAACTTATTCTTTATTCTTTTAGTGACAGTTTGAATAAAGGAAGGCCCAATCACACATTGTGATTGTTGGAGTTCCCACTTTGAGTTTCACTCTCTCTCTTGCTCTTGCTCTCCATCCGCCATAACTCTCACTGTCAAGCTTCTTCCTCCTGGGTTCCACTTCCCTTTCAACTGGTATCAGAGCAAAGGCATTGGAGCTTGCCCGACATTCTCTTCAACTTGGATTTGAAGAGCTTCAACCCGAGCTTCAATGGTATCCATGGCACCTTCATTTGCAGGTATGTTTTGATCTCTTGCCTCCTCCCCGAGCTTTTGGACCTTCATTGGCCTCTTCCAAGACTGCATCGGAGCCCCCTTGACATTGCCAAGTGATTTTGAGCATTGTTGAAGACCCCCAAGCCACCAAGAACAGCCAGCGCAAATTGCGGCACATTTTTAGGGGGTTGGATTAACCTGCTCCTAGTATTTCCCGACTCTTCCCTGGCTTCTCGGCACTCTTGGCAACCTTCCCGATCATTGTTGGACTCCTCGGCACTAGTGCTTGGCTCCCGGTGATCGATTCGAGTGCTTACCCCTTCAACCCTTGTTGTATACACAGTCCCAAGACTGTCAAAATAGGGCGGCACTTGACATTTACTATTTGATGCTTCTTGGCATTGCCCGTTTGATGCCTATTGATGCCCGGTGATGCCTGAATGTTATGGGATGCTATGTCTATGATTTGGGACTGATTTGGAGCAGATTTGGGCACCGTTTGAGCTTCATTTAACAATACATATGCTGCTGTAATATAGTGGGCTGAAGCTCATTTACTTGGTGTATGCATTGGTTCTTGGATACGGGGTACTTACTGGAGGTTTGAATGATCATACCAATGTATTTGGGGATTGTCAAATGCTTCTTTTTGGTTCCGGAATGCTTTTGAGCTTGGATTAGGCTCCAACTTGGTCATCCTTCACTAGCATTTGGCTTCAGTTGGTATGCTTTGGACTGGTTTATGCCTATTGTCATTGCTTGACATTTAGGCTTCTTGCATTTATGCTTTGGTCAAATATGGATGCCACTTGGTTTTCCCATGCTTAACAGCTAGTTGGAGCTTCGTCTTCAGATGTATTTGATCATTTTGGACCTACTGGGTATTACATTTGGTTGTCAGTTACATGCTCTTTGAATGCTTTCAGGCTTATGCTTGATGCGTTTGAGATAGCTTGGGATTTATGCTCCAGATGTACCCTACTGGGATTTGGCATGTCGAATGCTATGTATTCGATGTATTAGAGTGTTGCTTGCCCTCTTTGCATCTGACTTTACTTCTAGTGGGAGCCTCTTGGTATATTTGGATGTACACAGAGTCTTATTAACTTCAAGTTGCTTGCGATTAGTCTATAGTGGGCTGATTTGATACGCCTATTGGGGCAGGCACCTATCTCTGTCACAGTTTTGTCAGTTTTGCATGCATCTTGGATGGTTATACATTGAGCTTCTTGCTTTATCAGTTGTGCTTGTGCTTGGTCTCTTCTCTTACCCCGAGACCCATTACATGCATGACTTCTAGACCTATGAGATGTCTCTTGCCTGACAAGTTATTGGTTTGACAGTTCTTGGTACCTTCTTGCTCCTTGACACTCACTATTGGATGTATCTTCCTACCTTGCAGTTGTAGTGACATATGTATCAGTGATTGCTTCATTTTAGGAAAGTTTTACATACTGCTGTCATTTATTACAGCAAGTTAAAATCTGTAGATTTTGAGCACTTCTATGAGGGTAATGCTTACTATTTGATGTTATCTTTGTCATATTTGGTGGACAGGTGCTTCTCTTGGTGATATCCACTCTTTCAACCAATTTTAGCAGTGGTTTTAGTGCATTTTTTGCTAATTACAGCAACCTGCAATTTTACTTTTTTGCTTTGATTTGGGACAGTATGGTTGGTCATCTAAAAGACACAGCTCTCTTTAACATTTCCAAGTTGGATGGTACCAACTATGGGTATTGGAAGTCCCAGTTATGGCAGGTTTTGATGCATAAGTTGTAGATTAAACCCTTGCATTTCAAGGATGTTAAACCCGAGGTTATGGATTATGCTATTTGGATGGAAGTTGATGAGCTATGCAAGTCTACCATTATCTTATCACTCTGAGAAGAGGTCCATCATAATGTTGTTGAAGATGAGAATAAGAGTGCATTGGATTTATGGGAGAAGATTCAGGAGCTTTACGCACAGTAGAGTCATGCATCACAGATGTATTGGTTGAAGCTGTTAATGGATCTTCACATGAAGGAGAGGACCTCCCTATCATCTCATTTCACTCAGTTTCATGCTATCATGAAGAGTCTATTGTCACATGGTATTGAGTTCAAAGACAACTTGCACGTGTTGTTTCTGCTTGGCACCTTGCTAGAATCATGGGATGTCTTTCGTACTGCCATATGCACGAACAAGCTTGATGGGCTGAAAATCAAAGATAGAGTGCTTTATTGACTGATGAAATCAACATGAGAAACAATGATGCTTCCCGCTCTTCACATGCATTGATCGTTAGAGGTGGCAGACATGGAAGGCATGATAATGATCATAAGGGCAGGGACTCTCAGAAGTCTAGGTCCAAGTCATGTGGTCGCAGTAAGTCCCGTGGATGGAAGTTTGATATTGCATGTCATTATTGTGGGAAAGCAGGACATATTAGGCCCCAGTGCCGGCTGGGCAGCTTGATGATGCAAGGTATTTTGTGTCCTTTGGAGACTCTGCATGGAAGATTACTCATGGGAGGCTTATGCTTGCAAGAGGTGCCAAGTCTAGCAGCCTCTATCCCTTACTTGTATCTAGAGCTACCTTGGATCATGTTTTGTTTGTGGGTTCTATCCCCCATGTATCCCTTTGGCATGCTTGTTTGGGGCATATGTCCCTTAAAGGAATGAAAATGCTTCGTGCATTGCAGTATCTTCTGCCTTTTGACTCTTCACATTTTGATTCTTGTGATCATTGTTTGTATGGCAGGCAGACTAGAAATACGCATAAAAAGTCTGGTAAGAAACACATGAGTGAGCCCTTGGCTCTTGTGCACTCAAATGTCTGTGGACCCATGCCAAGTCAGTCACTCGGTGGGGCAAAGTACTTTGTTACTTTCATAGATGATCACTCACGTAAGGTTTGGGCTTATCCCATCAAGAGAAAATCTGATGTCTTAGACACATTTCAGCATTGGCTTGCATTAGCAGAGAACCAGTCTGGGAAAATACTAAAATGCCTAAGGTCAGATAATGGGGGTGAGTATGTATCATGTGCTTTTGAGGAGTTTTGTGATGAGCGGGGTATTAAGCATCGGTTGACCGCCCCTTACACCCCTTCCCAGAATGGTATGGCTGAACGCATGAATAGGACCATTCAGGAAAGGGTCCATAGCATGCTTAGCCAGGCTGGCTTACTGCTGCATTTTTGGCCTGAGGCAGTTACTACTGCAATTCATCTCATTAACATGTCACCTAGCAGTGGCATTGACTTTTACGTTGCAAAGGAGGTATGGGCAAGCAAGTCCCCCCTCTTATGATCATTTGCGCGTCTTTGGATATGAGGCTTTCTGCCATGCGCCCAAGGACAAATGCAATAAGCTGGATCCTAAAAGTGTCAAATGCATTTTCATTGGCTATGGAGATGCAGGAGAGATGGGTTACCATCTATAAGATCCGTAGGCGCAGAAAGTGATCAGCAGCCATGATGTCATCTTTCATGAGGACAAAATGCATATGCAGCCTGAGAAAGTTGTTGAGGTAAGCATAGTTAACTTTCAAGAGGACCCACCTACTCTTGTTCAGCCCGCTCCATGACCAGCTAGACAGCGTGTAGCATCACCTGATGCTCATGGCCCAAATGTTAGACATGCTAATGTTAGACAAGACGTCGATCAGGCAGCAGAGCCTGGGTTGAGGCATTCTACTAGAGATAGATGACCTCCTGATTGTTTTGTGCCCTCTATGGATTATGTACTGGTTACAAATGTAAGAGAACCTCTCACTTATGATGAGGCTATGCACAGGGGTGATTGTCACTCTTGGGAGAGGGCTATGCAGTCTGAGCTTGACTCATTGCATAAGAATCAGACTTGGGATTTAGTTTCCTTGCCTCAGGGTAAGAAGGCTTTGCCATGCAAGTGGGTGTACAAGCTGAAAAGTACCCCTGGACACCCCAAGCCAGCATACAAGACTCGATTGGTTGCTAAGGGTTTTAACTAGGAGCATGGTGTTGATTTTGATGAAGTCTTTTCTCTTGTGGTCAAGATGACTACCCTACGCTTAGTCTTGGCCTTGGTTGCACAGCTTGACTTGGACTTGTACCAGATGGATGTCAAGACGGCTTTTTTACATGGAGACTTGCATGATGAGATTTACATGGAGCAGCCTAAGGGCTTTGCGGACCCTATTACGAAACACCTAGTGTGCAAGCTAAAGAAGAGTCTATATGGCTTGAAGCAGGTACCTAGAGAATGGTACCATAAGTTTGATGCATTCATGCAGTCACAGGGCTACATCCGCAGTGCTATGGATCTGTGCTTGTACACGAAGAAAGCCCGTGACGGTTCTTTACTGATTTTGGTACTCTATGTGGATGACATGCTTTTACCAGGGATATCTCATGAGGAGCTAGATGCTCTTAAGGCTCAGCTCAAGAAGAGCTTTGAGATGAAAGATTTGGGGTAGGCCTCTCATATACTTGGTATGCGCATTACATGCAATAGATCTTAGGGGGACTACTCTATATGTCACAGAGGGAGTACATTCATAAAGTCCTTGAGTGCTTCCGTATGCAGGATGTCAAGCCTATTGGCTGTCCATTACCTTCTCATGTGAAGGTTTCACAGGCCGATTGTCTGCAAACAGATGAGCAAAGGGCCGAGATGGCCAAGATTCCCTATGCATCATCCGTGGGTAGTCTTATGTATGCAATGATAGCCATCTGTCCAGATATAGGTTTTGCAGTTGGGGTTTTGGCACGTTATATGGCTACACTTGGCAAGAAACATTGGGATGTCATGAAGGGTATCATGAGGTGCCTAAAGGACATAGCAGATATGTGCCTTTGCTATGGTAGCCAGGATATAGGAGTCGTGGGGTACAATAACTCTAATTATGCAGGACATGCAGATAGTAGGAAGTCCACTTCTAGCTATGTGTTCACTTATGATGGAGGGGCTATCTCTTGGATGTCAAGGGCGTAGAAGTGTACGGCACTTTCTACTACAAAGGCCGAGTATATTGCAGCCATAGAGGCTTGCAAGCAAGCTATTTGGTTAGGCCGTTTGATTGCAGACCTTGGTATGATTGATGCTATGCCTATACTGCATTCAGATTCTATGAGTACCATTCAGTTGGCCAAGAATTCGGTCTTCCATGCGAAGACGAAACATATTGAGGTGAGGTATCACTTCATTCGTGAGGTCGTTGAGGATAGGTCTGTTGACCTTGTCAAGATTCCAACTAAGGAGAATCTTGCAGACTTGCTCACGAAAAGCCTCACTACCGAGTGCTTTGCCTTCCTCAAGAGATTGATGGGCATTGGATGAGATGACATCTTTTTCCTCATCCTATTGTACATGTGTACATGTTGTACTATCTTTTCTTTTTTCTCTCACCTTTAAGTGGGAGGTTGTTGGGGGTAAAGGCTCCTCTACCTAGCTACCCGTGTATTACTACACTAATTGACAGTACCCGCCACTGCACACTATAGTTGGCATGCGCGCCCGTCACAGTCACTTATTCTTTATTCTTTTAGTGACAGTTTGAATAAAGGAAGGCCCGGTCACACATTGTGATTGTTGGAGTTCCCACTTTGAGTTTCACTCTCTCTCTTACTCTTGTTGGAGTTCCCACTTTGAGTTTCACTCTCTCTCTTGCTCTTGCTCTCCATCCGCCATAGCTCTCACTGCCAAGCTTCTTCCTCCTAGGTTCCACTTCCCTTTTAACAATAATATGTTATGGTCGTTGAAGGACAATGATAGATTGATTGGAGATGTGGTAGTTGAAAATGGAGTAGAAAAATGATGAATGTTACAATGGAGAAGAAAGTGAATCATTTTTGTATGTTGCATCATGCATCGATGGAGAAGTGGTTCGCTAGGTATGAGCAGGCCAGAAAAGATCAAGAAGAAGCACGATCAGAATTTTGACGTAGTACACACCATCAACTGATTCGATATCCTGAGGGCATGCAGGAGATGCCGCAGTTTATGTCTATGCAGTGGTTACATGGAGCTTTGATTGCAGCTTCTCACGAAGAGGTAGAGGTCTCTACTGAGAGGAGTGGGAATTCTCGAGGGGATGTAATATGAAGGTAACCACATGTTTTATAAGTTGTCATATCTAGATTTTATATGCAACAACTAATCTAATTGTTTCATTGTACTCTACAAAATCTACAGTGCAGTGTGGTTGCGCGAGTGATATTTCCGTGTTGAGTGCATCAACAAAATGTGCGCCACAACGGATTGTGGTGTCATGGCAAAGTTCATGCAAGAGAGCTGGCGACGGGCCACGAATCCAAACACCGTTGTAGATGAGATGGAGTATTTTGAAAACTTGCAAAGTGTTATCTCAGTGGATTACTGTAGCTTCTCCATGATCATATTTGATGTATAATGATTCAAAATTGTATTGGAAGGAGCTAGGACAATCGTTCGGCGAGGTCTGTCTGGATTTCTAGAAATAGATTCCGAGAAAAAATAGACGGATCTACATGACACATTTGTCCTGCCGACCCATTGTGAATAGGTGCATGATGAAATTTTCTAGATTTTTTCATGACACGAGATAGTCACAAATGTTGATTCACTCTTATATGTGATATTAAACATGTAATCTTCTATCCAAATCCTCAAAAACCTCGATGGTGGTATGTTGTGCTGTCAACTCCTTGGACTGTGAGAGTGTATGATGAAAGCAATGTTCCAAGCGTAGATGAGGAGAGTATGTAGGTGGAGGGGTCAATATTGTAGAGGGTGGAGGTCGAAGAGGGCTCGGAGCGTGTAGAAGAGGCAGACACGGGCTCGGACTCCTTCTTGTATGGTGACCTATCTATAGACCTTTCGATGCACATGGAGTTGTGCCAGGAGATTGACATGGGGCCAAAGGCTTGGTCATATTTACACCCACCTACTCAATTCATTTGATGATTCACTTTTAAGGGTACTTTAGAATATGCATTTTAATTAGCATAATTTTTTTCAAAGTTATATTATCGTGGTTTACCTAAATCTTTATATTGATTATGCTAACATCATTTTTTGAATGTGTAAGTTACATTTGACGATACTTGGAGAGAGGGATGAGTCGAGGGATGAGCAATGAAGGAGTTGCAGGAGATATTCACATGTATGTCTCTGGATCAGATGGCCCAATTTAGAGATATGGCGGATTAGGAGCTGTCTCTCACACACCATCAGGCCATCTTGTGAGATCTATTTCAGCACGCTCTAATGCTTAGGTTTCTAGTAGACGAGGTCGACGCTCTAGACTAGGCCTATATGGAGGGAGTGGTTTTGGGGGATGCTCCACAGATGTGGATGATGTGAACCGACGGTTGATTCTAGATAGGGGTGCTACTCCTCTCTCTTGTTGCAGGTTTCAAAGAGGGTGTCTCAGGCAGGTGTTGTGGAGACACCAATACAGTGTCTCTAGCTCAGGCAAGTGTTGTGGAGACACCAATACACTGTCTCCGTCTCGTCGATCTGGTGGATACTTGTCACCTCTAGGATTTGTCACACTTATAGGAACATCTACTCCAGTGACTCCGGGTTTTGCTCAGTCGTTAGTAGGTGGCATCCCTATGAGTGAAACTCTCAGAGATACTATCCCTATGGGTACTCCAAATATACAGGGGTCTCATGCTTATGCCCAAGAGTGCAGTCGCAAGTGGGAGAGGACACACCTTAGACATACCCCAGCAGGGTATGGATACCTCATAGATAATAGGATGGGTGCTGTGATCATGAACGATGAGGGGAGGAGGGTGATGTCTCGCATGAGAGAGTTGTGCCAGCAAGTATTTTGGACCAATATTTTGGACCATTGGAAGAATATACCAGAGGGGAGTGAGGACTATATAGTGTGTTATCTTTGCACTAGGAGTTTTCAGTACCATAGAGTAGAGAGGTTTTCCATTGGTGGATGATAGAGTGTATGCGTGCATATATGTCCAATAGACGATCGGACGCACGCAAGGCACTCAAGAGCGGTGCCTCAAATCTTGAGTGGCTAGATGTAGATGATTGGTAGAGACTCAGGGAGGAGGCTATAGATTCTCTAGGGGAATGGCAACAACAACAGGAGGCAGCAAGGGCACAATTGTGTTTGAAGAGAGAGAGACAAAGAGAAGGGTTGGAGCAATTGTGAGGAGCCGTATGCTCACACTCTCCCTTATCTTCATATTCCATAATCCATATAACTAAAAGTGAATAAAACACTCACACATAGCCTTAATCCACCGACTTATTTAATGCCCCACACTTGTTGATAGAGCTAGACATAGCCAAGACTCTTTCGGTCACACACATGAGCTTGAAGTCTCAACACTCGCCCTCAAGCTCAAGACAGCCTCTGCACACCAAGTAGCTGTCAAAAAACATTGATCTTATCTTTATCCAAAGACTTGGTAAAGATATCTGCAACCTGTTCATCAGTCTTCACATGCATAAGATTTACTTTCCCTATAAGAGCCATCTCTCTGATAAAGTGGTAGTGTACCTCAATGTGTTTAGTCCTGGCATGATAAATTGGATTTGCTGCCAAGAGTACACTACTAATATTTTCACATGATAAGGTCACAGGAGCATCCACCTGTATGTCCAAATTAGCCATAAGCTTGAGTAGCCATGCAATCTCACATGCTGCCAACGCAGCATCCCTATACTCTACCTCAGTGCTAGACAATGCAACCATTGGTTACTTCTCACTGCTCCAGCTGATCATTCCACTTCCAAATCCAAAAGCATAACCACTCGTAGATCTGTGATCATATGATTATCTTGCCCAATCCACATATGTGTATCCAACCAGTGTCAAGGACTTATCTTTCATATAGAATAGCCCATAATCTACAATGGACTTAACATATCTCATAATCTTTCTAACAGCATCCAAATATGGCTTCCTGGGCTTTTGCATGAACAAAATTATGAGCCCAACTGTATAATTCAAATCACGTCTTGTGATAGTTCAATAGATCAAGCTTCCAACTATATGCTTGTGCATAGTCACATCATTAATTTCAGCTCCAGTGCTAATGTCCAACTTGACATTCTGATCAAGAGGTGTATCCAGTGGCTTACATTTAGCCATGCCATATTTCTTCAGCATTTCCATGGCATAATGTTTCTACATTAGTCATAAACCATTTTCAGCTTTGATCACCTCAATACTCGAGAAATACTTTATTTTACCTAAGACTTTCATGTCAAATTTAGATTTCAGCATTTACATAACATGATGTATCCCCAAGTCATCATCACATGTGATTATCAAATCATCAATATAGATAACCAGCACTACCAAATCTTTGTTTGTGTCTTTTTCATAAATAGACTATGATCATCCCTGCCAATAGTAAATCCCAAACTTTCCAAGTATCTATTGATCCTTGCATGCCAGGCTCTCAGAGCCTACTTCAGCCCATACAATGCTTTTTTAAGTTTGCATACATAATGCTGAAAGTTAGGGTGTATATACCCTTCAAGTTGATCCATATAAACATCATCTTCCAAGTCACCATTGAGGAAAGAATTTTTCATGTCCATCTGTTGCAATTTCCCACCTTTAGTAGTAGCCAATGAGATCATTGTTCGTATGGTTGCCATCTAGGCAACAGGGCTGAATGTTTCCTCATAGTCTAACCCATACTGTTGAGCATATCCTTTAGCAACTAGTCTGGCTTTATACCTCTCTACACTGCCATCCAACTTGCATTTAATTTTGTAGCCCATTTGCAGCCAATGTTCTTCTTTCCTTCTAGCAGTGGCACAAGATCTCAAGTACTATTTTCAGTAAAAGCATCTATCTCCTCATCCATATCTATGCACCAATTTTTATCCATCACTGCTTCAGCAAATGTAGCAGGCTCTTTGACCTCTGTCACCTTTGTCATATAAGTAAAATGCTTTGTAGAGTAACCATTGTAAGTTGGCCTATCCACAAGGTACCTAACTCTTTGCGATCATCTAAGCTGTGGTGCACTAATCGATTCCCCTCTCTCATGAGGCAGAATGTACATGTTTTGCCTAATATTAGGTGTAAACACAGTGGGAATACCAAGCTCACTGTCTAGACTGTCAGCTGAGTCATAGCCCGAAGTCATCTTGCCAGATGTCATCACACTAGATGTATCATCAATGACTTTTTATTTTCCTTTGTTGTCCACCACACCATATCTTCCCCTCACTAACATAGTGGTGTCAGTGGATAGTGAGCCAAAGCTCCGCAATTTCTTTGTCCATGGAGATATCGTCATACCACTAGGGCTGGTCAATGCAGTACTCTGCTGAGAATCAACTGTAGATACATATGTAGAAGGCATATCTAATGGCACTGCAGTCGTTGATGCATACCAAGAGGCCATCCCATCAAAGATGACATCTTTGCTCACTAATGTATCCCGAGTAGAGGGATCATAACATTTGTATGCCTTCTTCTCCTGCGAATATCCAATAAAGATACACTTATGTGCTTTTGGATCTAGCTTTTCCTTTCCTCATCAGGTATATTCACATAAGCAAGACGACCAAATACTTTCATGTGATTGATATCAGGCTTGTAGCCATACAGTTTCTCAAATGGTATCATCTCATGAATACCTGTAGTGGGAGTCCTGTTCAAGATATACGTGGTTGTCATAACAGCCCCAGCCCAATAATAGAGTAGCATACTCTTCTCATTCATCATTGCTTGAGCAACTTCCATCAATACCATGTTCTTCCGTTTAGTTGCCCCATTCTTTCCTGGAGTGTAGCTCCATGTAAGTTGCGTACGTATGCCATTTTCAGCCAAAAAACTGTCAAACTCATTTGACACATACTCCCCACTGCTGCCAGATCTCAAGCAAGAGATGTAACAATCAAATTCCTTTTCAACATGCTTTTTGAACTACTGAAAAACAACAAACACCTCATCCATTGTTTTCAGTATATAAACCCAAGTATAGCTACTGAAGTCATCAATGAATGTCACATAGTACCTGGATCCTCCCATAGATGCATTATGGGCTAGCCCCCACACATCAGAGTGAACTAACTACAATGGTCGCGTACTATTTCTTACATGCCTGACAAATGGTAGCCTCGACTGTTTACCAAACTAACAAGCATCACAGACATGACCAATATCTGTATATTGAAAATTGGGTAAACCTGTCACAAGATGTTTCTTCTGCATCATTTGCATCTGCTGAAGATTAACATGTCCCACTCTCTTGTGCCATATTTCCAAGTCTTTAACTATGCTAGAGCCATGGGCAAACATTGCTGATTTCAGCTTGGCAAAGTGGCATCAAGAGTAAACATCCCGCCATTCCTATGACCACGAGCAATCAATTTGCAGCCATTACCAAACTCCTCAATAAAGCATCCATTCTTGTTAAATCGGACCTGCAAATCCTACTTAGTCATCTGACCCATAGACAATAGATTTTTAGTAATTGATAGGACATGCAATGTATCATGTAAGTTTTTCTTCTTGCCATCATGGATTACCAAAGGTACATTGCCTTTATGTTCTATGTTATGCTGCATGTCATCCCCTGTGCATACTTAGCCATTCTTCTTAGGCACCATATCTGTAAACTAGTCACCATGAGGTGTCATATGATTCGATGCCCCCTAAATCAATGTACCAAACTACATTCTCATGAGACTTCTTAGCAGCCCTGTCTTTCACATATGTCATGGCAAACAATCGACCCCTAGATGCATGTTTTGCCTGATTGGACGTTGCATAATGTCCATGTTGTTTGCCTCTTTGATTGCCCTGCTTCTTTCAACAATGCTTGGCAATATGACCATACTTTCCACAATGGTGACAATCCTTATCCTTATTAGGATTGTTAGATGGACATTGCTGTTGCCACGAGCCTCTACCTCTCAGGCTAGATCTCCCCTGCCTTTGAAACTTCCACCTCCTTGTACATTCGAACCTTGCTAGTTATTATGACCATAGGATACATTTTGTTGGCCTCCTCTGCCAGAACCATAACCTCTACCACGGCTGCCATGGCCGCGTTGATTTGAATAAAATACAGCATCCTTGTTCTTGGAGCTGCTTGAACTTATAGCCAATCCAAGTTTAACCTCTTCATGAATAAGCAATGCAACCAACTCATTGAAATTTGGCATTTCAGCCCACACAAAGATGGAAGTATCAAATTACTTATATTCAGATCCCAAACCATTTAATGTCACTGCAACCATGTCTTCATCCTCAACCTGTGTGCCAATGGATATCAGCTGATCCACAATAGTCTTAATCCCTGTGATATAACCATGTACAGATCTGCCTTTTGTCTCCATGTTGTTGAATTTTTGCTTCAACTATATCTTCCTAGCACTGGTAGTTGTGCCATAGTATCTGATCAATATGTTCTATGCATCTGCTGGTGACTTGCAGTTCATGATCTGCATTACCATACCATCCAAGATACACAAAGATAACTAGTGTAGCACCCTGCGAGCTCTTTCCAACCAAGCTCAATGTGGAACTCCCATACATATAATTATTCTATCAAGCTTTTCCCCCACTGTCTGAGTTATATTGTTAGTTCTGTCTGCATTTGCCATATTGCAAACAGTGCTTGACTACCTGCAAGAGCCAACAAGTCTAACTGACTAACTGCAATATTTGACTATTTATGACAGTTTTCTACAACAAATTCACTGCTAAAACCAGAGTATTTCAGCCCTTAACATCCCAAATCCATCCACAACATGTGGCATAACCAATAGATACATCAATCAATACATAGACCATGTAGGTGCTTTAACACTATCTCATGCAACCTTACTATCTGAGTATATACATGCAGTCTAAAGTCTATAGACTATCAGTGTGACCAGCAGCTAATTCATAGCTAAAATTGAGATGTATACATGTCATACATGCTCCATAACTTCATAGACATCTGCTACTACATATAGCAATCCAAATATGACCATATGGGCACAAGTCAGTGCATAACCAGTAAGTACAAGTGTCAAAACTCTTGTTCACATATTGCATCCAACAAATATTCAGCAAAGCAAGGTTTATCCAGCTCCAAAATGTCTTCAAATCAATTCATACATTTTCTTCAGTGTGTCGGGGTCAATAGATGACCATACATACAACCATAGACACTGTCTTCATGAAGCAATGTCATGGACTGTGTTCCCGACTTGCAATCAGCCAAGACACTTTAAATGCATTTTTTTTCAACTCTAGACTTCAGTTTTTAGTAGCATTCAATGCTTGTCCTAATGCTTCAAACATTCCTAGACATATCCCAAACCATACATTTGATAGGGACCAATCAATGTCATGTAGTGCTTTAGGCAAAGACCATGTTTGATGTCCACAATTTTATGACAATTTTTAGCCTGTAATTTTCAGATTTGTAAATGCATTCCAAAACTGAATTTTTAATCCTTTTAATCGTGCCCAAGTTTACATGGGTATTGTCCGTACATTCTAGCTAGTCATAACCATCAATCCAAGGCATGTATGGATCAAACGGTGCCATGTATTAGTGCTGGAAATTCCAGGACAAATCTCAACCTATCAGATACTTCTAGATTTGGGTACTTTTATCAACAAACTTCAGCTCCAAGACTTAAGAGTCAATGCATATGTCCTTTTTGCATATACCTATGCTTCAATGATGCTTTATGGGCATGACATAGAGCTCCAAGATCATGTCAATACATCATACATGCTATATATTCTCTGTTACCAATAGTTCAGGACTGAATTTTAGATTTTTACATTCATGTCTCAGCTCATAACTGAGCCCTCTCTAGGGTATTTGCATACAACAGTCTTCAAGCACCTTTCAAAGGGTATGTAAGCTGTAGTTCACTTGAGCACTGGCTACTTTACTGATTTGCAGTCATAGGGAGCAGTTTGGACAACAGATGCAATCACGTTGACTGGTCTAGAGGTTGCTCCTACTGCTTGTGTGATTAATGATGCAAATGCACCCTTACAAGTGCTCAAGGAAGCCTTAGCAAGCTCCCAAACAAGCTACATACATTGCTTGAGCAATGGCAAACTCAATGTCTCAATGCATACCTTCAAGACAATGGCAAGCTGCTTCTCTTCTCATATACTCTGGCCTTTAAGTTCTTAGGTCTTCTTTACAGCCTCCTACTCCAGAGAGCCCATTCATGGCTCTGATACCATGTTTGAAGAGAGAGAGACAAAGAGAAGGATTGTAGAAACTGTGATGAGTTATATGCTCACACTCTCCCTTATCTTTATATTCCATAATCCATATAACTAAAAGTGAATATAACACTCTAAGGTATGTAAGACCATTCACACATAGCCTTAATCCATTGACTTATTTAATGTCCCACACTTGCCGATATAGTTGGACACAGCTAAGACTCTATCGGTCAAACACACGAGCTTGAAGTCTCAACAAATTGGAGGTACGGGTCATGCATCATCTGGGGAGTGGCGGCCACAAGTGTCATGTGCCTACCTAACAATTCCCTAGTAACACATTTTAGTGGTCCATCAGGGAACTATCCAAGACGGCTTCACCCGTCACTCGTGAGAATGCATGGGGTCTATCGTCTAGGTTTCCCAGAGTCCACCCCATAACGGAAGGTACCAGCCATCCCCACAAGGATCAACCTGCAAGCTCGGGGTCCTAATTTATCAATTGAGGTCTCAATGCATCAATTAGCTCCATCGAAGGTGTCCCACAAGGGCTTCTCGTCTGACTGGAGCGATCATAGTTACCCTTGGTTCATGGAGTGCAACGCTTTTGTCCAGCAACTCATTAGGATTCATGGAACCTTAATGAAGTTCTAGCACAACCACCACACATTTCCCCTAAGATAATCATCGATCAAGGTTTTAAGACCTGACCCTAGGTAAGTCAACACTCGACTCTACCTTATTTTTTCTAATTTATGTTTCGTTCAATCTCTTCAGAGAAGCTCCCAACTTACTAGGACCACCCATCCGTAGGACAGATCCGCCAAGGATCTTGCCCACCTGCTTTCCACAAATGGTTTTCTTTAGTTTTCTAATTATCTATCCCATTAAGTTATGACATATGAAAGCAGCTTCATTAATTAACCCATTATCACAGATTCATTTGTGTAATTTTACGGCACAACACAAAGACAAAAAAATAGTCTTTTGGCATAACATATTTATTTATTATTTTACAAAGTTATTTACAATGATTTTTCCCTTCTACCTACGTAGAAGATAAACCTCTGTTCCCCAAAAAATCCCTTCTGTCTATCTAAAAGAAAAGAAACCCTCCAAGATCTCCGTCCCTTCACTAGTACTGGGGACTCCAAGATCACATCTTGATTTGTGTGAGGGTCAAGCAGTTCCTAGGAGCGATTGAGAGATTTACGGCCAAAGCCCCCTGGTACTCCCATCTCCTCTTGCCTAACGAATTCCTCCACCAAGCAACCTCTCGCCGTCGGGGCTTCGTCCAAAGCTCCTTGCGGTAGTACAAAATAATGCCCCTTGGAGCAGGGTTCCGCATCTAGCCATGGGGGAGACAGTGTGTGATCTTTCCTCTTATTATCCTGATTATATATTTACAATCAAATCTAATTGTTACTAGCCCAATCAATATTTCCTGTGCAACCATCAATGCATGCACAAATAAAAAAGAAACAGTAGCAAGTGTTTTTAGCATAAGAAGTAGCCCACCCAAATCTAGGGTTTCTCTTTTTAAGGTCCCACCTTATTCTTAGGGTTTCGCTCCCTCTTTGTGAAAAATTTGGTATTTTTGTCCTAAAAGATAATATGAGCATTTATACCTATGGCATGCAATTCATGCATTGTCCTGCCCTAACCCGCACTTAGCAAGATTTCAAATGCTTTTCCAAGTCCTTTCAAACTTTATAATTTGTATTGACAAATTCTTATCAATGTCCAACAAGTCCTATAGACTTTTGATATTTATTTAATTTCTTGATACTTATAGTTTCAGGATTGTCGAGTATTTCATAGTTGTTTTTGCTTCAATATTCTCGATATTTTAGGTTAGGTCTTCTCGTTGATTCATACGTGGGTCAACTCATGATATTGATGCTCTCGCTAATATAATCATTAATATTAACATTACATGTGTTTTCAATAAGAAAATAATTTTTATTTTATTCTACTCATATTCCATGGTTTAATAAATGATGTCTGACCATTTGTCGAACTTTCAACCTTATCTAGGAATATCAATTTTCATTTAGCTATGTCATATGTGCAATGCTGATTGTTTTTTTTAAAACTTTATTCTAAGCAATGCAAAAATCATAAGTGCAATTTTTCTTTTATCTTTCATACATTGAATTATATTTCTACGCACCTAATTAATGCGCATCTAGTATATAATTTTTCTATGCAATTTTCTATTGATTTAATGCATTGATTATTTCATGATATTATCCAAATGATTTTCTATAAAGTATTATAAAAATCATATGCATCTGTTAATGATTAGAAAAATGAAAAAGAGATAGTCACTTTCAAGGAAAGATTATAAAATATTTCCTTCCCTAACACCGTCTACATTTTTTTCTGATATCATGATCGCATGCGTCATTAATGAAATAATAATAAATATCATGGAATAAACCATAATTAAGATATTTTCTTAATGACAGACATATAATCCTTTTCCAAGTGAAAGAGTCTTTTCACTGAATAGTTAATTATTATATTACTTAGGCTATTTTCCTAAGCGATAATTCATATGCATTTTCTTTCAAATGTGTTTGGAATCATTTAAAGCCAAATATAGCAATAAGCTTATAAACATTATTTTTTTCCAAACCAATGAGATGTTACCTTTCTCAGGTTTGCTATAATGGGGGTTTTGCCAATTTCTATCGTGTCATTTTCTCCATCGATCGCGTTCTTTGCTTCCCTTGCTGCAAATGGGATTTTTGAATTTCTACGACCTCGTAGAGCCATGGATGTCAGGCAAAATTGATGTGGTAGTTCAAGGAGAGTTGGTGGTCATCCAAAAAAAAATTCCAACGTTTTGCTTAGCAATATGGCTATATGGGAGGAAGGCGTAACAGGGGATAAAGAAAATGGAAATGAGGTAGAAGAGGGGTATTTTCCGCCTTCAAGGTTCAAGCTACAATGGAAAAGAGAAGTGGAGAAAATTTTCCATCATTAGGAGGTCTTCCTTCTTGCTTTCTTTGTGAATGAGAGGGGGAATATTTATAGCCATGGGGGGGAGCATGCAGTCGATTCATTCTTTTGGCTACTTATCAAGAGCTAAGTTAGCTTTATAAAAAATGCATTTTGATTGTCTACATGTTGGATGGTGGCATGGGGATGATTTTAAAATTCTTTCTCTCCCTCCAAGCATTAAAAATATCATGATTTTTTTTCTATTTTTCACAAACATATTTTTTTCTTCAAAATGACTTCATCTAGTGGTTTTTTGCCAAATTACCTCATGACTTATCTAGTTTATAAAGTCATGCCATACTCTTTGATTCTTAACTTACTCAATATCATGCTTGTTCTTGTGTGTTCTTTGTCTACCGATTAAGGCTTTTGCCATTTGTCTTGTGGTTACGAAATCAATACAATCTTTGACGCATTAAATGGAATCGGGGATGCTAAATCAAATATAATGCGGGAAAATTTATGATCAAGTCGTTGTAATATTATTTACGAGGCATCTTTGCTTTTTGTTGGTTGGGAACATTGAGGCGTCTTCTCATGTCGAATTGCAGAATTGATTTAATGCGTGACTCGATATCAAGAAAATTACATGCGGTCACTTATGTGATAGCTAGGCGAGTAATTTTTAAAACGCCTCAAGCCTGAGTTCGTTTCTTGATATGAAGCATTGTGGCGGGAATATTATATCTTCTCCTCCTTAGAGGAATCGAGATGTCCTCATCTCGAAAGAACTGGGAAAACTATTTTTCTAGAGCTGTCACTTCTACCTAAATAGCATCCCCCTCAGGATAATCTTTCCACTGGATAAGATACTCTCTAATGGTTCTATTTCTCAGAGGTTTCTCTTTTACTTCTAGAATCTTATTAGGTTGGAGTTCAAGGGCTCCTTGACTAGGTATTACAATTTGCTGGTCATCAAGAATATGATCTTGATTAGCCACATAAGCTTTCAGAAGACTAAGGTGAAATACATTGTGGACTTTCACATGATCAGGAAGTTGTAGTTTGTAGGCATTAGTGTGGGCATTAGCTCCTAGGGCATTTGAGAACCTTGTATGGTCCACAATACCTTGGACTCAACTTTTTGAACTTTCTAATAACAAAGAACTCTTCTTTGGGTGTACATGGATGAAAACCATGTCTCCCTCTTGGAAAATATGCTTTTGTCATCCTAGATCAGCATAAGCTTTCTAGCGGTCTTTGGTAGCTTGGATGTATTGTCTGATAGTTTTGACTTGATCATCCATGTCTTCTAGCATTTTCTTAGAAGCCTCAACCTTTATGGTTGGATCATAGAAATTCAATGGCACCAAACAATCTTGTCCATACAATGGCCTAAACATTTCTTTCAAAAACAGTTGTGCAATATCTGAAGCTTTGTAGTTGGTCTTGAGACTGAGATAAGATGAGTGACCTTAGTCAGCATATCCACAATCACCATGATTGAATTATACCCTCCTTGAATAGAAGGCAAGGCAACTACGAAATCCATACTGATGAACTCCCATTTCATCTGTGGAATGTCAAGTGGTTGAAGCTTACCTGGCATTTTGACACGCTTATCTTTCACCTGCTGGCAACTTAGGCATTCAGTAACATATTTGAGTACATCATGCTTCATCTTTCCTAGTAGTGACTTTTCCTGACTGCATTAAGAGTTTTTGCATAGCCAGGGTGTCCTGAGAATGGGAAGTCATGGGCTTCCCATAATACCTTCTTTTTTAGCATTTGACTGAGGGGAATGCAGAGCCTTATCCTAAAATAGACAAGTCCATCATCCATAGTGAAATTTTGATATTTGACTCTAAGCTTAGGATCAGTGTCCTTAAATAGGATTTCTCTAAGAATTAGCTGATACTTAGGATCCTTGTCTGCCTCTTCTTTGGCTAGCTCAATGCTTGGATTGCTAGGCATCGATATCATGGTAGCTAAAGTCTCTCCTTTAGATAGCTCTTCAATGATAAGTGCATTCAAAAAAGCTTTACGACTTAATGCATCAACAATCACATTCTCTTTTCTAGTTCTGAACTTGATTTCAAAATCAAATTCTTGCAAGACTTCAATCCACTGACGTTGCCTCATGTTGAGGTCTAGTTGAGTAGAGATCCATTTGAGACTTTTGTGGTCAGTGGACCAAAGTAAACTTGCTTCCAATAAAATAGTGTTGCCACAATTTGAGAGCATGGATCACAGCTAACAGCTCGAGATCATGGGTGGCGTAATTTCTCTCATGGATTTTCAATTTCCTTAAGGAATAGGCTATCGAATGACCTTATTGCATAAGCACATAACCTATGCAAGAGAACTTGTGTCTGTTATGACCTTAAACTCTTGACTTAGGTCAGGTAGCTTTAAAATGGGTGTTGTTACCAAACATTTCTTGAGCTACTCAAAACTAGCTTGCTCAATGGGCGTATCAGTTTTCCTTTTCAGCAAATTAGTGAGAGGTGCAGCTATTAGGGCATAATTTTTTATGAAAATTCTATACCATCCAATCAGCCCTAAGAAACTTCTCACTTAATTGTCGTTTGAGGTTTTCACTCTTGGACATCTCTAACTTTGGCTGGGTCTACAAAGATTCCTTCAATGAATACTATGAATTCGAGATATTCCATTTGTCGTTTGAAAAAGTCACACTTCTTTTTCTTCGCATAGAGCTTGTGTGTCCTCATTGTGTCCAGCACAATGCGCAATTGCAGGTCATGGTCTTCGTCTCTCTTGGAGTATGTTAGGATATCATCAAAGAAGACTAGGACAAATTCATCAAGATAAGGTCAAAAAATATCCTACATTAATCTATTAAATGTAGCAGGGGCATTAGTTAGACCAAAAGACATTACAAGAAATTCAAAATGACCATATTTGGTATTGAAGGCAGTTTTGGGGATATCTTCTTCCTTGATCCTTATTTGGTAATAACTAGATCAGAGATCAATCTTGGAAAAGATTCTCGCCCCTTGTATTCTATCAAGTAGCTTGTCTATTCTTGGTATCGGATACTTATTCTTGATTGTTACCTGGTTTAGACCTCAGTAATCAATGCAAAGGCAGAGAGTTTCGTCCTTTTTCTTTTGAAACAATACTGGGGCTTCCCATGGCGATTTATAGGGTCTGATGTTTCCTTGATCCAATAACTGGTTGAGTTGCTCTTTCAGCTTAATTTCTTCAAGGATAGACATTTTATATGGACTCTTAGCGATTGGAGCAGCTCCTGGTTCAAGTCTGATCTTGTGATTGACTTCTCTTCGAGGTTGTAATTCAATCAACTCTTTTGGGAAGATGTCATCATATTCCGTTAGCCAATATGGCTCTCCCTCATCTTGTTTATTCTGCTCAACCTTATTTAATTTTATGAGATACACATGTAATCCTTTTCTTAACCCTTTTATAATGCAAGATAATTTGGCTAGTTGAACCTTGGCTTTTCATATCTCACCTTGGGTCATCACTTTTTCCCCCTTTAGGTTTTGAAAATTCACTTGGCCTTATTTGCACTAAATATGTGTATCATTGGGGATTAGCGAGTCCATACCCAATAGACATTTGTAGGCTCCTAAATTCATGATTCTAAATCCCATTTCACAGAGATTGCTTCCCAGGCTAATTGGTGTCCGACAAGGGCTTCTCGTCCGATTGGAGCGATTGTAGTTACCCTTGGTTCATGGAGTGCAATACTTTTTTCCAGCAACTCGTTAGGATTCAAGGAACCTTAACGAAGTTCTAGCACAGCCGCCACACTTTTCCCCTAAGATAATTACTGATTAAGGTTCTAAGACTTGACCCTAGGTAAGTCAACGCTCGGCTCTATCTAAATTTTTCTAATTAACATTTCGTTCAATCTCTTGAGAGAAGCTTCCAGCTTACTAGGACCACCCATCCATAAGACGGATCCATTAGGGATCTCACCCACCCGCTTCCCCCAAATGGTTTTCTTTACTTTTCTAATTACCTATCATATTACGCTATGACATATGAAAGTAGCTTCATTAATTAACCCGTTATCACAGGTTCCTTTGCGTAATTTTACGACACAACACAAAGACAAAGAAAAATAGTATTTTGGAAAAACATATTTATTTATTATTTTGCAAAGTTATTTACAATGATTTTTCCCTTCTGCCTACACAAAAGATAAACCTCCATTCTCCAAAAAATCCCTTCTGTCTATGTAGAAGAAAAGAAACCCCCCAAGATTTCCGTCCCTTCACTAGTATTGAGGACTCCAGGATCCCATTCTAATTCGTGTGAGGGTCAAGCAGTTCCTAGGAGCAATCGAGAGATTTACGGTCAAAGCCCCCTAGCACTCCGCTTGCTTAATGGATTCCTCATTGAGCAACCTCTCGCTATCGAGGCCAGTCCAAAACTCCTCACATCAGTACAAAAAATTCCCTTTGGAGCAAGGTTCTGCAACTAGTTGTGGGGGAGGCAAAGCGCGATCTTTCCTCTTATTATCCTGATTATATATTTACAATCAGATCTAACTGTTGCAAGCACAATCAATATTTCTTGTGCAACCATCAATGCATACACAAATAAAAAAGAAATAGCAGCAAGTGTTTTTAGCATAGGAAACAGCACACCCAAATCTAGGGTTTCTCTTTTAAGGTCCCACCTTATTCTTAGGATTTCGCTTCCTACTTGCAACTCTTTTTCGGGATCTACAATTTATTTCACGAATCTGAAGTCTATATTATCCATATGAAAAATTCGGTATTTCCTCCCTAAAAGATAATATGGGCATATATACCTATGGCATGCAATTCATGCACTGTCTTGCTCTAGCCCACACTTAGCAGGATTTCAAATGCTTTTCCAAGTCTGTTTAGACTTTATAATTTGTATTGACAAATTCTTATCAATGTCCAACAAGTTCTATAGACTTTCGATATTTATTTAATTTCCTAATACTGATAGTTTCAGGATTGTCGAGTATTTCATAGTTGTTTTTGCTTCAACATTCTCGATATTTTAGGTTAGGTTTTCTCGTTGATTCATACGTGGGTCAACTCATGATATTGACGCTTTCGTTAATATAATCATTAATATTAATATTGTGTGTGTTTTTAGTAAGTAAATAATTTTTATTTTATTCTACTTATATTCCATGGTTTAATCGATGATGTCCGACCATTTGTCGAACTTTCAATATTATCTAGAAATATTAATTTTCATTTAGCTATGTCCTAAGTGCAATGCTGATTGTTTTTCAAAAAAAATTATGCACATCTAGTATATATTTTTCTATGTAATTTTCTATTGATTTAATGCATTGATTATTTCATGATATTATCTAAATGTTTTTCTATAAATTATTATAAAACTCATATGTTTCTATTTATCATTATCAAAATGAAATAGAGATAGTCACTTTTAGGAAAAATTTATAAAATATTCACTTCCCTAATACCGTCTACATTTTTTTTGATATTATGATCACATGCGTCATTAATGAAATAACAATAAATATCACGAAATAAACCATAATTAAGATATTTTTTTATTACATGTATATAACCCTTTTCCAAGTGAAAGAGTCTTTTCACTGAATAGTTAATTATTATATTACTTAGGCTATTTTCCTAAGCGACAATTCATATGCATTTTCTTTAAAATGTTTTTATAATCATTTAAAGTCAAATATAGCAATAAGCTTCTAAAACATTATTTTTTTCCAAACCAACGAGATTTTACCTCTCTCAGGTTTGCTATAACAAGGGTTTTGACAATTCCTACTACGTCATTTTCTCCATCGATCACGTTCTTTACTTCCCTTGCTTCATATGGGCTTTTTGAATTTCTATAACCTCATGGAGCCATGGATGTCAAGTGAAATTGGTGTAGTAGTTCAGGGAAAGTTGGTGGTCGTCTAGAAAAATTCGGCCAGTGTTTTTCTTAGCAATATGGCTGTATGGGAGGAAGGCGTAACAAGGGGTAGAGAAAATGAAAATGAGGTAGAAGAGAGGTATTTTCCTCCTTCAAGGCTCAAGCTACAATGGAAAAGAGAAGTGGAGAAAAATTTCCATCATTAGGAGGTCTTCCTTCTTGCTTTCTTTGTGAATGAGAGGGGGAATATTTATAGCCATGAGGGGGAGCATCCATTCGATTCATTCTTTTGGCTACTTGTCAAGAGCTAAATAAGCTTTATAAAAAATGCATTTTGATTGCCTACCTGTTGGATGGTGGTATGGGGATGATTTTAAAATGCTTTCTCTCCCTCCATGCGCAAAAAACATCATGATTTTTTACCTATTTTTTTAAAAACGTATTTTTTTCTTTTTAAAACTACTTCATCTGGTGGTTTTTGGCCAAGTTACCTCATGACTTATCTAGTTTATAAAGTCATGCCATATCTTTGATACTTAACTTACTCAATATCATGCTTGTTCTTGCACGTTCTTTACTACCGATTTAGGCTTTTGCAATTTTTCTTGTGGTTATGAAATCAATACAATCTTTGACGCATTAAATGGAATCAAGAATGCTAAATCAAATTTAATGTGGGAAAAATTATGATCAAATCGTCATAATATTATTTATGAGGCATCTTTGCTTTTTGTTGGCTTGGAATATTGAGGCGTCTTCTTGTGTCGGATTGCAGAATTGATTTAATGCGAGACTTGATATCAAAAAAATTACATGTGGTCACTTATGTGATAGCTTGACAAGTAATTTTTAAAACGCCTCAAGCCCAAATTCGTTTCTTGATATGAAACATTGTGGTGGAAATTTTTTTATTCTTCTCGCTTTCTTATTTACAATATCACTTGTACTAACAATCATGTTTCTAACAATTGTATTCTATTTTCTTTGTAGCACTCCATCACAAACCACAATCCCACAGGTTTGAAGACTCCATATACAGAGAGACACGGTCTCACTACACTCATCGATAAATTGTATGTACACAATGACCTAATAAGTCAAGCATCTTTCTTGTCCGTAGTCACTATTTTTTTATAATGCATCATGTATGGTGGATTGATGTGTAGTTGTTCATTTGGCAAAGTCCGTTCGATGCTTCTTTGCATCGGAGCGAGCTTTCTGATGGCGAGGATTTGTAGCATGTGCTTGGATTTGTGGAGCTCACACCCTCTTTTTTTTTTATCATGTGATCTATGCAGGCATCTTTCATGTACTATTCCTTAGATGTACTTATTATCCTTCGTATAAAATCTCATCTTGCAATAATTACATATAAAATTTCATGTTTGTTTTTGCTCTCCTGTCTCTCCATGGTTCTATGTAATATCGTGAGTTATTATCACTAGTCTTTTACGTATTCTATGAATTATCAGTCTTGTGGGCTTAAGTAGTTTTTGTGCTTGTCTTGACGACCATTGCATACCCAACATGTAATTGCTTTGTAGAATATTATATAGCACATGGTGCTATATGTGGCACGCTGCCCTGCCTTTTTTTTTCATCTATAACTGTCACTAATTTCTCTACACGCATTGCTATTGCAGTCATTATGTGCGTCACAAACCGTCGATATTTGCGTTGCATTTGTGATGCAACTAGCGACACATATAACAACGCAGATAGTGACGGTTTTGTAGAGACGTTGATATCAACGCTTTGAGTGACGACGGGGACATTTTTTTTACTAAATATTTGTATCACTTTGAATGTTAGTATGAGGCCTATATCTTATAATGGACGAAAGTGGAGTGGAAGTAAGACTATCTTTGAAGATTTTTACATAGGCATCTATCCAAGTCTTTCCATGAGCAATGGCCTAGCCTTAGAAGAAGGGATTTGGACCTTGATAACTTTACAAAATATAAGATCATTGGAGAAAGGTCCACCCATCTACCACCCAACAATTCAAGATTTACAATGGAAGTCATGAAGCAAGGAAGTCATGTTTTTAACTATTCAAGGTCCATTGACTTCTATTGATAACTATTCCATGCATGCTTCGAGATTGACAATGGAAGTCATGTTTTTGATTGACAATGTAGTGTTGAAAATGAATGGACCAAGGTCTCGAGGCATGCATGGAATAGTTATCAATGGAAGTCATGAAGCACAAAAACACTTTGGACTTAGCTTTTAACTATATATCCATACATGCATGGAGTAGTCATCAATGAAAGTCATGAAGTACATGTAGTTGCCAAAAGATGTTGCTTGCATTGACCACAAATATCCCTATGTACAACCTATAGTTTGGGAACAGTTCTCACTAAACCATCTTTTGGAAATGAAGTAGACTACATTTTGCCCAATATGCAACCTTCATAAATGTGTTTCCCAAGTGTCTTGAGAGTAGGCAAATAAGACACCATATCAAATTTTTGTAGGTGCAACTACCAAAGTTTTGCATATGAAATTGCCTATAGATTTGCAACATCACATGCCATGTCTTCCACACGTTTCCCATGGTTATTGAGCTTATATAGCCCATGACATAGCAAACTAGATGTAATAATTGTATCACTACGAGATATCATGAACCATACATCTATCATCAACAAACTTCATAGTCAAGCCAATCTTGGGCAAGTGCAAAGGCAAAAAGTAAAATCTTTTTATCTTTAGTACATATAAAGCATCCATAAGCATGAAAGTACTCCCATTAACAATAGTTAACATGACTTGTTCAACTCCTTTGTTATGACAAGAGGAGTTATTGGCACATGTCACAGTATTTACTTTAGGCGCAAGCTCAAGAAAAGTGAATAGATTACATAGAGAGGCAATATGCTTCATGGCACCACTATCCAAGTACCATACATTTGAATCTATAAATAGATATGCAAGAATCATGTAAAGAAGGGTCATAATTGCATTCCACAATAAATGCCAATTATGTACCCTATACAATATTTGAAGATTCTAGCTTAGAAGAAGAGGCATTTGCAATAGCCATACTTGTCTCTTTCTTCTTAGTTTGTTTCACATCTAATTTAGGACAATCCTTTGTGACGATATTTTGCCTTACAATACTTGCAAAATTCCAGTCTCTCTTTTTTCTTCTCATCCTTATGAGTCTTCTTTGTCATCCGACCAACATTTGTTGTTTGCATATTTTTGCTTGCTAGTTGAAAAGTAAGTTTTTCCTTTACCTTGTTGACTAGCCACAAAAGCTTGGTCCTGCAACACGCATATTGGACCTATTTTGTCTAGATTGATCTTCTTGTAGCAAAATAGAAACCAACTCATCAAATAACAAAGCATTTGGATTGCCTTTCATAATCAAATGAAGAGTAGATGCAAAACTTGATAAGTATCAGTAAGGCCATCAAGAATAATCTACACAAGTGCAATGTCTAGCAAAGTCTCATCTCACCAATCAATGCTCCTTAAGATCTTTGATCTTTATTACAAAACTATCCTTGGAGTCACCTTCATCCATATGTTTGCTTTTAAACTGCTTATACAGTTAAGCAATATGACCCTCATTTCTTTCTTGATACAAATGTGTAAGAGTATCCTAAGTTGTCTTACATGATCAAGTAAACAACACTTCATCACATCATCATTATGCATAGATGACCATTTCTACCTTCTAAGTATAAATACATTATTTTATTCTTTGTGTGTACCACACTCGTACACACCCTACTCATGTTTTTGCTCTCTCTACACTCTCTACTATTACACACACTGCCCTCTTGATGTGTATGCCCCCTTCAAACTAGTACCAAAGCTTTGAGCAAGGTGTGCATGCTTCCCGAAGTTAGTGTGAGTCAGATCCAGGTCATCTGACGGTGCAAGAAAATCATCATGTTATCACTTTCTAGGGCACGTGTGTGCTAGGTTGTCAGTCAACAAGCCAAAAACCCTAAATCTAGTACCGGTGCAGGTCATTTTTTGCTCATGCAAGTAGACACAAGTCATTTTTTCTCAAATAGACAATATCTAAAACTCTAAAATTAGATAGACAACAGCTAGTAGTAGCTTCTACAACAGTGCAATAGCTGTCAGGCCCTCCTATGGTGAGGTGGTAGCCCTATTGTTAGTTATGGGCTGACATTCAATAAATTTGGAGCAATCTCTGGGGACACTACAATAGTTAGCCCTTTTGGGATTTTCTCTGATTTTGCACATGAATGCTTATGGAGTGATATTTTACCCAAAACTGGAGACATTGTACACATTGACTTTGCAGCATTGGTATCTTTTCATGTATCAATGAAAATTTGCTTATTTGAGTTGAATTCACTGGCATTGCTACATGTCTAAACTTGAGAAATTTGGGGCTTTTGTAGAATTTGTTAAATTTCTACAACATTTGCCCTTGTTTGGCACTCAGGAACCTATATTAATACAATTGGGATAGATTTGTCAAAAAAAAATTGGGACTATTCACATCAATGATGTATTTTGCATTGATTCATGCTTTGGCAATGAAACAACAACAGATTCATTGTTGAGTGGGATAAATTCTTACTTGGGATGCATCTCAAATGTTGTCAAAAGGAAGCTTATTTGTACTGAAATTACATCAACTTATCTCCTTCTTGAGCACCTTTGGAAGTGCATTTGGTGTATTTGCTATTATATTTAGTAATCTTGCTATTGGCTGATAGTATTCAACACTTTATTGTAGAAATTTATTGATGAAAATGGTTGGCAATGCACCAACTTCTTACACAAAGAATCTTTTTGAGATTCGCAAATTTGATGGCAACAACTTCGATCTTTGATAAGATCGTATGCATGGTATCCTATTCTGAAGGATTTTGATAACGGTTTGGAAGAAGAAAAGCCTATTGCTTTATTAGATGATGAATGGGCTAAGATAAATAAGAGGGCTATTGCTTATAAAAATGGAAGTCACAGATGATATCTTGGTTGATATCAAGGGACTCTCCACTATACGTGAAGTTTGGGTGAAACTCAAGCTTCATATGAGAATATGACTCCTATCGATCAAGTCCATCTCATACTGAAGTTGGTTAACTTGGAGCTTGATGAGTCCAAGCCCACCTCAAAACATTTGAATGCATTTACTTTTGAGTCAATTTTATAAGATGAATGTTTGCAACCTTTTGATCCCAAGTTGAAGGTTGTCTTCTTGCTCATGACTTTACCAAATTCATGGGAAGCATTGGTTATCTCTTTAAGCAACAACCCAACTTGACTTTTGATGGTGTGGTCCTTCGTTTCATGTAACTCCATCTTTTGAGTGTTTCTCTTCGTATGCAGCAACAGGTCACCTTGGGAAAGTTCACCTAGGGAATAACTATGCATGTGACATAGAGTGAATTGGCACCATACACCTAACTCTTGAGAATGGACATGAATTGAATCGTCATGATGTTAGGCATGTACTTGGCACCAAGAAGAGTTTGCTTTTAGTTGGGCAGTTAGACAATAGGGGTTACTTCATTGCTTTTGGTGGTGGAATGTGGAAGGTGCAGAAAGGATCCATGCTTCTCACTAGAGGCAGTAAAAAAGGAACTTTGTATTATATGCACTACAAGGCACTTCTTGGAAAGCTTGTTGCCATTGCAAAAGTGCAATCACATATGGAGCTATGGCACAAGTATCTTGGACACTGAGCCAAAAGGGTTTGTAAGCACTCTCTTCACTCAAAAGAGTTGATGTGAAAGATTCAAAGCTTGACTTTTGTGATGAATGTATTTTGGGAAAATATGTAAAGAGTTCATACACTCGTGAAGCCTCTAGAAAGGCATGCATTTTGGATTTAGTCCATTTTGATATATGTACCATGCCAATAAAAACTCATATGGGTTTTTGTTATTTTGTGTCTTTTATTGATGACCACTCTAAAAAGCTAAGGATTTACTTGCTTAAGCACAAAGTGAGGCATTGGACGTTTTTAAAAGGTTTTGTATGTTTGTTAGCACTCAAAAGGGTTTCAAACTAAAGTGCATAAGAATAGATAATGGGAAGAGTATGTATCAAAAGAATTCAATTGGTTTTGTGATGTAAATGGGATTGAACGAGAGCTCACTACCCCTTATAATCTGTCACCTAATGGTATGGCTGAGCGGATGAACCACACTTTATGTGAGAAGATTCGGTGCATATTTGCAACTAATCTCCATATCATGCACTTGATAGTGGCATCCTTGAAGAGGTTTGGTCTAGCAAACCTGCTTCATATGACCACTTATGGGTCTTTGGCTATGAATGTTATGTACATGTACCTATTGATAGCAGAACCAAACTTGACATGAAATCCATCAGAGGCATCTTCATGGGTTATGAAGGTGGAATGGATTATAGAGTTTGGATGAAAAAGGTAATACATAGCTGAGATGTGGTATTGAATGAATCAAAGCTATTGAAAAATGCCACACCTATTGACTTAGACAAGAAGAAAGTAAACTTTCAACATGATCAACCACTTGAACAGCCATCATCCACTAAAAATTCAGCCCTGTTTGATGCTAGTTTTGATGATCATCATGTCATTACTAAGCCAAATGAAAATGGGCAGCAAAGGGATACTAAAAATCAGCTTGTGCAACATAATCAATAGCCTAAAAAACAGTTATAGCATCCTAAAAATGAATTATTGAAGCCTGAAAATGTAGTTATGTAGCCAAATAATGAGGTTATTGACATTCCTTTGGGTGTAGACCCATTTCCTAAGAATACAAATCATTGGGTGAGAAGGTCTACAAGTGTTAGAAGACCTATAGAGATTTGATCCCTGACTACATTTTACTCATAGATGAGGGTGAACCTCTCACATACAAAGATGCACAATCTTGTGTGTTAAAGAAAAAGTGGGAGCTCGCTATGTAGGAAGAAATGAAATCTTTGTATCAAAATGATACTTGGGATTTGGTCCCATTGCCCAAAGATAGAAAAGTCATTTCTAACAAATGGGTCTTTAAAATCAAGTGCATAGATTGCAAACCCAGTTTTTATATGTTTTCAAGATGACCACTCTTCATGTATTGTTTGCCATTGTAACATCTATGGATTTGGAGCTTGAGTAGATGGATGTTAGAAATGTGTTCCTGCATGGTGATTTAGAAGAAGAGCTATACATGAAACAGCTAGAAGGCATTGTTATGCCAAGAAAGGAGCCTTTGGTGTGCAGGCTCAAGGGAAGCTTGTATGGTCTAAAGCAAGCTCCTTGATAGTAGTATAATAAATTTTGATGCCTTCATGCTCTCACATGGGTTCAAGAGAAGCAATGTAGATCACTATTTAGAACTACTTAGTATAACTAGAACTAAGATAAAATAGAAAATAAAAATTTTATTATTAATAATACATACGTCATTGTCAAAGTGTGTAAAAATCATTGTATATAGTTTTAAAAAATATGTTATTGCATCAATGCTTCCTCATATATATAGGAACATAAGAGTATTCAATTGTCTAGAAGTACATAAGTAGCTCGATCTCCTTGAAACTACTATAGTACATCAAAGAACAACGTTCTTACTCATTCATAGGCAAATATACATAGAAACTATAACAATACATGTAGCTAAAGAATTGTTACATCATGTACATCATAGTCTCTACTCCAGTAATACTTGCTAGATATAGCAATAGCCACCTACAACAAACTTCAAAATTGGGAAGTTTATCATTTGAAACTTGTGTCAAATAACTTGAAACCTAAAACTCCTTATTTCTAATAGTCTATCATTGGTTACCAATGCCCGATAACCTATGTACAATATATCTACAATGGACAATATAAGCCTTCATATATTTTATAGATTTTGAACAAGCTATGCGGAATTGCTGATAAAGATGAAGGGGGGGGGGGGGGGGGGGGGGGGGGTCGCTAGGGTTAGTAAGTAAGATGGGTGGCTAGCCAAATTGATCTTTATCCCAATATGACCTACTCTGATAATACTAGTTGATGGAGCAATAAGGAGAATGGAGATTAGACACACACACACACACAAAGACGACACTATATTTGTGGTGCCTATAAATAGCTCTCTTGATAGGAACATCTTATTGCCTTATCACTTAACATATAAATAATGAATTTGCACATGTATAGTTAGGGTTAATGAGTGAGCTTGGTGTGACTAGCCACATTGGCCTTTATCTCAATACAAATAATTCTAGGAGACTCCAAAGCATTGTCATTCACTGTACCTTGAGGTTCACAACCACTATAAAGAGATACTTGCAAGATTTTTTGCTAAGCATACTTCAGTTTGAGATGCATTAGCTATGGGGCTTTCTACTAGTAGTATCAACTTGGGGCACCACTTGCTCACTAAAGGTGAGATGAAAAATGCTATCTACATCATTTAGCATGATTTATGCATCGTGTTCAAAATACATGCAAGGATTAGACTTGGACTTTGAGCCACCAATAAAAGAGGCCTTTCCATTACCATTATGATGATTTTTGTTAAATGCAAGATAAATAGTATGGATGGCGAAATTATCTTAGTTGGACTATCTTATTGCAACCAAACTTGAAGTCAACTAATCAAACATGATGGAATTCATAGTGTCCATCATGAGCATAGGTTTATATGGAAAGTCCTAATAAGAGTGATAAAATATAATGAACATTATGAGAAGTGCATCCATTGAGTCACTATCATTCATATGCCTAGAGTACAATCATTCATGTAGGTTATACACGTATTGTACAATGAGAAAATGGTGAGAATATAGAGGAGACTATTCCAACAATAGTAAGCATGAGTTTGCTAAAGCTAGAGACTATATGGATGACTTGATGTAAGATTCAGTCACTCTACAATGTAGCAAAATGGCCCAAAAAACCACTTGCAAAGCATGAAACATTCCAAAACATGTGTTAACAATCAAAAAAAGATCAAGCTATATAGTAAGTTGAGCAAATACACCAGCCCACTTGCAGAAAAAAGAGAAGTTTGTACTACATAATTTTAGGGATGCATGGATATCATAAACATAGAGGCCTAGACATTAAAGGAACAATGTAGCATGGGATACAAAAGCATGAATTATTTTGAGAATATTACTTTTTGCTTCTTCAATTCTTTCCATTTAAGCATGTAGGATACAATTTTGCAAGAAAGGCAACTTATTCGACTTGATCTCTAGCAACCTTACCTTTGCCCTCTTCTTTCTTCTTGGAAAATTCTCGGACCTAGCTACTAGAGACACCTAGTTAGAGACCTTGCCATCAAAATAACATTTAATTTCTACTTATCATGCTTTCCAAAGTTAAATGGAATAAAGCCAACTCCAAACAACTAATGGGAGCCCATAGGTTTCTCCTAATAAATCTCCTTCTGAGTGAGCTTGGAGGGGTGGAAGGGATGGATATGGATATGACAAGAAAGGTTTAGGCCTTTGATTGGCCATTAATGAACATGTGAGTTAGTTTTTCTACCTTTGAATTACATCTACAATATAATCCATTGCCAATACTAATTTGTCGAGTTTGATTTCTATCCAAACTACTTTAAAAATTAGCTAAAGAAAGTGCAAGAACTTAGGCTAGATAATAGGGGTCAAATGTTTTCAAACATGTATTTAGACTAATTCTATGACTAGTTAATCATTCATCTAGCACTCAACTTTTGGAGGCAATATAATTTTCTTATGAATACTAGGAAGGGGCACCATGGATTATTTAGATTTTTAACGAAATGCTCTAGGAGTGAAAGGGAGATTATTTTGAATTATTCGCAACTAACCAATTGATGAGTCTAGGATCGCATCTCTTAGGTCGTAATTTGAAAGGTCTAGCTAGGTTTTAGTAACCATTGTAGAAAGTTTATGGGGTTTCCTAGAATGGCCAGGCAACCCCATAAACTAGGTTTCAATAACCATTTTAGAAAGTTTATGGGGTTTCCTAGCTTGGCTAGGGTCTATACTAGGAATTGGAATACATAACCACATTAAGTCCATGTGGTCTTAGGGGAGAGTGAGATTGGGGTTTTTGAAGAGTTAAAGAAGGGGCTTGTATCTTAAAAATAGGTTCCATGAACTTATCATTAGAGGGGAAGCCTTTTTTAAGCTAAAGGAAAAGATAACAATGATCCTATTAAAGTCCTCCCATGCAATCCTAAGGGAGGTATGGAAAGAGCAAACCACAAGATGGATAAGAAGAACCCAAGTGTCACCCTCACTATGCAGTTCTTTGGCTTAGTTCCTTGCAACTTGTAGTAAATTACGAAGGCCAAGGTTGCCATCATTTTGGATGGATACAACTATCCCATGCCATTCTTGAAACTCCAAAAGAATCTTTATTACTAGTCTAGCAAAGATTCTTACACACATTGTCAAGGATCTCAATCCTAGACTTAGGGGGCTTCCAATAAGCAAGATTATGTACAAGAAGGAAAAATGATATGCTTGAGCACAAGGACACAACCATCAAGAGTAACTTGGAGGTCTCTAATTTCTCTCTTGGAAATTTGAATAGCCAATCCCATTTTTCCTTTAGCATGAATAGAAAGCCCATAAGAACGTATAACGGTCTAATTTTCTTTTTGCCTTTTAAGGAACTTGCACCCTTCATCTAGCAACAATCTAGAGGTTTTGTGGTGATTATCACAAAACTTGAATCCACACGTGTGCAAGGAGTCCCAAAATGTTTGGATGGACTAGTCATCATTACAAATGGCTTCATTTGCTTTGCCACAACAAAACAAAATGGAAACCATGTTTTGGTTTCATTTTTGGAAGAGAGATATGCCACTAAGATCTTCCTCAAAAGCATTTTATAAGGCATTAATTATGGCAAAAAGGGGGGGTAAAGGGATAACTTTGGTTGATAGACCTTCTTATGATAAAGGAGTCCCACATGGCACCATAAAAAGTAACTCAAGCTTAAACATTACCAAATAAAGTAACTCGGCAACTAAAGTTCTGGTAGACTTGTAGCCCAAGCCCATGTCATGGAGTATTATGCCATTCTCACCTATCATAAGCTTTATAAAACTTAAATTTAAAAGAAAGAACCTAAGCTTGACCATACTTATGCCTTACCAAATGGCATGATATTGTACAAGATATACCTTTTATAAATCTGCCTTATTCATTTTCGCTCAAGCTATCCATGTGGGGGAAAAGCCTTATAGGTAAGGCCTTAGCAAAACAATTGTAGTAAACATTAGGCATGTGAATTTAAGAGTCATATACTTCAAAGAAAAATGGGTTTGTTTGATTGTATTGTTCCAAGTGTGAGCATCAAACAAATAGTTATTCAAGGTCTTATGAGGGTTTTTAGGTTGCAATACATGAAAATTATTAGGGGCTTTTCCTTTGCCCTTAAGAGTTAGTTCTTATTTGGACCTAAGGAGCTACATATTCATTTAGAGCAACTTGAGGGGGGAGAGCCTTCAAGCCATGACTTGTTTAGCCTTAATAGTGTGCAAGACTCGAATAGGAGCCTCTTGAATCCTTTCTTAGTCTCATAGAGGCCTATTTATGTCATAATCATTAGGTACTCTTTCAAAATAGCCTCCTTGAGGTTTTTCTTGAAATTGAGTCCCTTCCACAACTTCCTCCTCAATGGGGAGGAGTGTATCCTCATCATTAGGGCTTTGTCTTTCACTTCTTTGGGGCCAATCCACTCCATCAAAAGTGGGGCATAAAAGTTGTTAGCATGTTATTATTAGATAAATGTTTATAAGTAAGTCCATATTATTCTTCTCACATGTTGAAAACAATCCTCCTCCATTCAAACTCAAGAGCCCTATTGAGTTCCTTCTTCTATAAGGCTACGCAACTCATCAAAAGTATGATCTAAAAATCATTGTCCCTTTTATTGTTTAAATTGAGGGGGCGATTGGGAATTCTGCCCAAATTGCCAATCAAGTGGGCTTGGGTGTATCAAGATGAGATTTTTTGACCAATTTGAATAAGGTCACACAAAGTTTTTAATATCACTAATTGAAACCCTTAGCATTGAAAGCCATGTCATCTATGTCATGTAGCAGAGAATAACAGTTAATTTGAAGATATTGTATTGTTTAAACACAAGCATATATTCTCCCGATTATCCAATCTCCAAGACTTGAAAATTGAATCAAAGTCTTAACTTCATTGTAAAGGCCAATTAGGGCTTTAGCCTAGTAAGAGACTTGAATGCTCTAGAAGGATGGTGATAGAGCAATTAACTCTTTACTCTTTCTTGATAGTCTTGATTGATTTTGCATTCAACAAACTCCATGCTCCTTGATGAAGTCCACCATCTTCTTAGCCTTAACATTTATTGCTTAAGGCCTTCAAAATGACCTCCTCCCAATTAGGAGCATCACATCCTTAACATAGTCCGAGAGTGGTAACAGCAATAGAGACTCCTTCGGTTCCTTCCCCTTTATCTAGTCACCTATATCCATTGGAGGGCTCCACAAATACATCAAGCAACTCTAGCTCCAATGCTCATCCCACTGAAAGCTCTATAATATTCATTGCTAAAGGGGCATTAGCACTAAATGGGATTCTTAATGGGTCTAAGAGGGTTTTACATGGTTAGGTGTGAAGTGGAGCTCCCTAAAACCATGGTAATATGATAGCTACAAGAATAGATCCATACTGTGGCATTAGTTATATGTCTAGGGGAGTGTTGTTACCTACAAATTTTATTTCAAAGTGCCCTAAAGGAAGTGATAGTCCTAAGAGTGTCAAGAGGCTGCCCTTGAGGGGAGGTCGACAACCAAGATGCTTAGGCACTTGGGCAAGGTAAGACAAAATAGTCAATCCATAACCACAAAGCAATGTTCAGAGAAAACACAAGTTTATTGCTTTTATATGTAAAGTCTATGGTCACTTTAGTTATAATATGAATGACCATGTAAATTGTGTCTAGGTTGGAGGTTTTTGCATCAATTTCGAAAATAGTATCTATAAGCACATGTGAAGTCAATTAGGCCCACCTTTCGGGACAAATGTGAAGTAAATAGGCCCGGCCCAATTATGTTATTGCTTAATAGCCACTGGTAGTTAGGGCCAGCAAATGAACCTAACTACCTCACATCAAATATTATCTGCGGGTCAAGCCCGCTTTTCATGCTTGCAGATCAACGCTCCATCGCTGCTTTGTCATTTCCAACAAAGTCTTGTGCTTTCCAATGAGCGAGGGGATGAAACGCACTCCAAATCGTCTCAAGCCTTTACCCTCCAAGATACCTAAAGATGTACAAGGTTAAAGGGATCCTTGGGATTTACTACTGTATATATATACGGGTAACGGTATATGATCTGCTCTGAGAAAACCCGTAACTAAAAGATACCAAAATTCCTCTACGGTAGGCTATCAGTAGCCGGTAAGCATCTGCAGAGCATTTGTGCATTGGCAGAGGACCTGTACGCATTTCTTGAAATGCCGGCCCAATCCCAGGTTTCTAAAAGCTTGGAGCAGCGCATTTCTATCTGTCACACGGCCAGTCAAAAATCTATATCGAAAAGCAGCTGTTGATTGTCAATTGCAATCCTTCCCACAGTACAATGACGGCATCCCATCCGTCTCTCCTTTTTCATGGCCCGAGTATCATTACTCTCTCTCTCAGCATTAGTCTTAAGTGTTGGCAAGCATTTTGTAACCCGTGCTTAGTAGGAATTAACAAGCATAGCCTCCCAAAGACTTTGAAAAGAAATCAGTCGCAGGGTCATCCACTCACGATTTCTGGCCATTTTTCGTCTGCACCATTACTGGCTTCATTTCTCCTTCCTTTAGGGTAGGTGTGCTATTTACATCAGATGATACCTTCCAACCCTGGTGCTATCTCATAGGTGCTCTATTTACATCAGATGATGCATCAGATGATACCTTCCAACCCTGGTGCTATCTCATAGGTGTCTGGCTCCCCAGCCTTCTGCAATCTTCTCCTTGTTTTTTGTACAATACCTTCCGACCCTGGTGCTATCTCATAGGTGTCTGGCTCCCCAGCCTTCTGCAATCTTTTCCTTGCTTTTTTCACAATACCTTCCGACCCTGGTGCTATCTTATAGGTGTCTGGCGCCCCATCCTTCTGCTAACTCTTCCTTGCTTTTTTCATTAAAGACGTCACATTCCAACCCTGATGCTATCTCATAACTGTTGAAATGTTTTCCTTTCAATAAGTTCGTTCAAGTTTATTAATTTCACTCGTCATCAAACGACTGCAAAGTTCCTAACTCGTCACCAGGCCTGTTCACATAAGGAGTGGGGTGTTTGTCCTGCCAGAGTCAATTTTTCCTGCTCTTAACTTTCTATACACCAGAGCCAATTTTTTCCACTGTCATTTACACCAAGTATTACTCTTAATATCGGTCTCAGACTCTGAGACATCCATACAGGAGTTTAAACCAAGGTCCTTTGCTTTCCTTAACTCCGAATTTTAGACCAAATTAGAGTAACTATACACACCAGGACATCTGATCCCTCCTGGCTCCAGAATATTCCTTTCCGAAAAAAACATATTGATCTGGCAACAAGAGACAGTAGCAAATGTACAAGCACAGGACATTCCTCCTGAGTTTCCCATCCCAACAACCATATTGAACTAGAGGGTGGTTGAGATCTGGTAGCAAGAGACAGTAGTAAATGTACAACCACAGGACATTCCTCTTGAATTTCCCATCCCAATGACCATATTGACCTAGAGGGTGGTTGAGATCTGGCAACAAGTGAGGTGCAACACAGAGTCACTGCTGAAGGTATAACACAGGTCAGCCTTTATCTCATAGTCACTACAATGTAAAATATGGTTCTCAAATATGAATGTAACAGGGGGTCAGAATTCATCCCACAATGTCAACAAAGTAAGATATACTCTTCTGGATGTAATCACTAAATGCAGTCCCTTATTTGGTTCAGAACCACCTCCACAACAATAGTCCAGACATTCAACACTACTAGCCATGCATGCTCCAGCCTGCACACAGCAATCGTTGACTTCCAGATGCACGGCAATGGCTATGACCTGAAGGATACACCCAAACAGTTGCACAAATGTGCTGTAAATTGCATATGGATTACGAAGAACCAAAACACTGCTACCACCTAGATTGTCACAGTACAGCAGTTGCACTGTGTGGTAGTGCAGTCCAAGACAGCCTGGAAGTTGATGATTGATGCCTACCTGACACCACTGAGCACATGACACTAACTGTAGCAGTGCTGTCTTTTTGCTACATAGGTATGCCCATGATCTGCACAAGAAGAGCACACAACCATGCGTGCTAGACTAGGAAGAGCCCCCCAAACCCCCCCCCCCCCAAACAGGCCAGGAGCAGGACCCTCACCTTTGCCTGTGGTAAAGAGTTCAAGAGATATATCTTCTAGATTTCCTTCTCATACTGATCCTAAAATCAAACTAAACTGATCTCTTTCCATAACAAGATGCAATATCATCACCATATATTTCACTTTAGTAGACCATTTGAGGACTTTTGCTGGGACTAATTCAGCTCTTGCCCATTCTCTCTCTTGCTCCTTCAACATGTCTCACATACTCTAAAGGTTCTCAAGGTTCTTGGCTATGGTTTAACTCTTAGCCCACCCTCTTGCTATCAATTGATGCATACACACCATTCAAACCTTTGCAAACAGATCTTGGTATGTAGTTCAAATATTCACAAACACATCCTTGCAATCACATAGCTGGTTCGATTTGGAATAAGTTAAAATAAGTACAGCATTTAAAGAAAGGAGAATAAACATGATATCAACAGGTAATCTGCAATATCCATAGTACTTGTCCATTACATCACATTCCAAATTAGATTTACAGAAGCTCCATAGCTGTGAAATAGAAGAACCCCTACCCAATCCATATAGTTCATCACAGTTCAGGACTTCGAGAACACTTCAAGAATGCAGTAACATATTTGTGTGGGAGAACTTTGGGCTATACTGTATAAACCATTTACAAAAGCAGCCGCCATAAGTACACTCAGCTTGTGCATGTGAACTCTGTCATTAGGCTAAAAAACTGTACAATGAACATGCGTCTGGAGACCATATGTCAGCTACTAGATTGGAGGACACAGTTGGTAACATCTGCTGCCACAGGTTCAGTGAGCATCTGTTCATCCAGTTGAAATGCTTCATATGTTTACTGCTGGATGAGACTTGTCACACTGGAGTTATTGCAATAAGGTCAAGTGATGGTTGCAAGGCCTTAATCTTCACACAGAATCTTTTGCGCTCTGGAGTTCCAGATCCAGAGCTCGTGTCTGAGCCGTCTGCTTGAGTAGATAGTCTTCCATCAGGGTGACCATGCCCAATGACTTTCCCACAGTTGCCACAAAGAAGTTTAGTCCTCAGTTTATGAAACCCTAACATACCACTGGTGTGAAAATGGGGCGCGCATTTGAACTCATCCAATTGCTTGAACCGACTTTCATCAATGCTAAGAAAAGAGATGGTTCCTTTCCGCAGAGCCTTGGAATCGATGATTGATAAAGTTCGCTGGGAGGAACTCAGGTTAAGAGGATAACCACATCCTCCACAACTGCACAGGGAATATGAACATCTTAAGGTAAGGGCCATCATCCATGAAAGTTACTGTACAATTAAACTGCGAAGTTGAAGTGGCCAAACATTCAACTGCAAGTAAACTGAATATGACATGTGCCAGCCTTGAAGACGAGTTAAAGGTTCAGACATTACATATATCTCTATTATCTAATCAGTAAAGCCCAATCAAAGGTGTTTCACATTTTCACGTTCAAAATCTTCCTCAAGATCATTGTCGGGACTTTCAACAGTCACTGGAAGCGAGCTAGATACTAATAATAAGTGAAATGGAAGACATACCTGTAAAGCACATCTCTCTCGCACATATCTAGAAGATACGCACAGATTACTCCACGGTGCAAGAGGCGCAAATTCTTAAAGTTTGTGTATGTCTGGTGGAAAATCTGCCAAAACAGTAATGTCCGAGTTATTCTCAGGAAATCGAAACCTCTCTCTCTCTCTCTCTCTCTCTCTCTCTCTCTCTCTCTCTCTCTCTCTCTCTCTCTCTCTCTCTCTCTCTCTCTCTCTCTCTCTCTCTCTCTATTCCTGGTGAACAGAGTAGATCTGTACCAAAGCATCTCAACGCAAGGCTTTCTCTATTGCTTTACCTGACGAATGTTCTCCTTGTGTTTGACTATCTGAAACTGTATGTTGCTCCGGTGCAGAGAATAATCCCTTCTGCGAGTTGATCAGATTTCTGCGTTACGAACTAGGGCAAAATGAAGTCCATACAATATCTTCGTCTGTACTCGGGAGGGAGGGAGGGAGGGCGGGAGGGAGAAAGCGACCGACGACGATGGAATGGTGGACCTCGTCGGTGGAGAATCCCATGTCCTCAGGGAGAGAGATTTAATAATACATATGGAACAGAATACTAGCACCTGGCACCACCTACAGAAAATCATGCTGATGAGAGTCCAAAAGTAAGAGACGGAAACAGAAATTCAGTTTTATTATGTGTCAACTTATCGAACCGTTGGACACTTGCATCCTAAGGCGTGTTCACACGAAGGTCCCCAAGCCATCTTTACACCCTTCATCAAAACACAATTTTTGATATCTGTGGGGGGAGGGGGGTGAGATACACTTGCTTCAGCCTCATCATACTCAACCCTTGTAGGGGGAGCATCGCTATGCAGATCTTTTGGGGAGGATTATCACTCTGCTAACAATGCTAAGTAGAACCCTATAGTTTTCAATTTTCTCCCTAAAACAAAATTTTTGGAATAGGTTTGGACTTCTCAAATATTGATGCCATCATTTTTTTATCATGACCAAAGTTTATTAGAAAATTGATACGTTTGAGTCCTTCATGCACCCATTGCATGAAGAACTTCACACATCAATGAAGCAGCCCCCTTTCCAAAGCTGCCCAATGGGGTATTAAACCTAGGATCTCACACAATATACACAATAATACCCAACCAATAGGGCTGCTACTTCAGGAGTTAAATCAATGCATCGTTCGTCCAATATCCCCCCCCCCCCCCCCCCCAAAAAAAATCACAAATGCTTAAAAATCATCTCAACCATAATATAAATTTGAAGTCCAAACATATTCCAAAAATGCTAGTTAAGGGAGAAATTGAAAATTTTAATAATAAAATAGTTATAGGGGTTTTGAACACATGTTTTCAAGCTTATTGCCTAGAGTTTTGACCATTAGATTACAAACCATACTTTTGATAAGAAATTTACTTTTAATTTATTTAAACCTTATGCCTCCATTTTTTCAACAAGCATGCCTATTTTCTTAGTAGTCCCAGTGTACCCATGAATTCTAGTTTACTTGTATTATGTGACATTTTGAAAGACAACCACGACTAACTTGAAAGTGCATTTTTTAAAGTTTTGTTTACTATCCCTAACGTTTTTCAATTTCTGCCTAATCTAATGTCTTTGGAATAGGTTTTGGACTTCTCAAACACCAATGTGACCATTGCTCCAACTATCCCCTAGTTCACAAAAGTTGAAACTTTGTCACGATACTAAAGTTTTCATGTGCATGTCTCTGAAGGACTTTTAAAGTTAAAGTCCAAAGTATTCCAAAAATGCCAGTGTAAGAGAATTTGAAAAAGTTACTACTTTCCTACTGTCACTACTGTCATAATCCCCTTTTTCCCTAATCCTATTCCCTTCGAGGAAGAATTAAACATTGTCTATCATCATTCCCTACCTTGAGATCCTTCATCCAAGCAAGATCAATGATTGTGAGACAAAGACTTAGGTCAAGAAGTTGTACATGAAGGAGTTACAAAGGATTGAAGCTTATGGGAAGAAACTACTATTGCATCAAAGAGGAATATCTTGAGTTCAGACATGTAACCAAGATGGCTTCAACAATCCCAACTGTTATCCAAGTTTTCCACGTGCATTTGAACTATCTTGTAGTTTAAAATAGAATTACGTACATGTGAATTGAAAACGTTCTTTACTTTTTGACATGGATTGTATATTAAAAATTGATCATAGTATCTTCCTAGAAATGTAACTACTAGGAACGAAGATAGGTGCCTTGTTTGTGCATGATAAAGAGTTACATATTTTCTTATTAGAGGAAAACTTGTGATATATGGAAAGGTTCAAGATGCACTATCTTGACTCCGCAATCTAAGTACAAATGAGGTTGTTATATATTGCTTTCTTAGGAAATTGTACTCTTTGGGAGGAGTCTATTGCGAAGCCTATCATTCGTTATAGAACACTCAAAGGAATTGTTTTGACTATTGAAATGATTTGAAGGATCTTATACTTGTCTTGAGGAAAGAAGTGATTTCCTAGTTAAGAGAGGCCAGTTCCTTGCTTTTGATTGAAACTTGAGAATCCCCTAAGGGGGAGAATCATACTCATTCCGAGCCTTATGAAACAAGGGATTCAAGCATGGGTGGATCACCTCCATGATCGCATCATAGAAAAGAGATGCAAGTAAAGACAAAAGATTTATAAGTGCACTACTCAATACACTAGCTAATAGTGGAGTGGTGAAAAGGCCATCACGGTAGGCAAGGTTGGCTCCTATATGGTAGTATGCATGTCAAGGAGGCTTTGGACACCCCATATTGGGCCTAGGATGGAGATTGAAATCTCCATGGCCTAATGTTGATGGATGTTAGAAGATCCTACTCTAAACAAAAGGTGGATTATATGGATTGTGTCCACAGGAGTTGGGCACATGTATTTAAGTGCTTTGGATATAGATCCTAGTGTAAGGAATGGAGCACTAGATTGCCATTGCACTTTGACGAAGTTATGGATAAGTATATTGTTGCTACTTTTTCTAAAAGATTGATTGATCTTGTTTGTGTATTTGTGCCTAAATTACATGAAGGAACTTATATTAATGGGCTAATTAAGGAAACCATTTGTATAAGTTAAACTAATGCAATAGGCAATTAGAAAACCGTGTCTCAAATGGGAAGTGGGAGGGCAAGTCCTTGATGAGTTCATCCCATGATAGGGTGGTCTTGGTTAGCAAGGAGGTTTTCAACAAAAAATGTTAGACTAGGAACTTCTAAGAAGAACTAAACGACAAGCATATTAAAGTGTTGTATTAGATCCCAAGTTAGTATCATTTTATGGGACAATATTTAGACTTTGCCCTATAGGTAGAGGGGCGACATGTCTAGGTCCCTCTCATTTCTCACTCTCATTGAACCAAATGCAACATGAGTTCACTTTGGTTTGGGTTGCCTCGTAAAAGCAACTATCCATAATCAACACTAGAAACTTTGTTAGGAGACCTTAGAGTCAATTAGGACCCTCATTGTAGGTCGATCCTTGTGGGAATGAAGTAGAGCTTCCCATGTGAGGATTGGACTCAACCATGCAGTTTAGATATTCCATGGGAGTTTTGAATGGAGTCTCACAAATATCTCCCTTAATGGACTACCAAATTCATGCTATCAAGGATTCATTAGATAAGCATGTCATAAGTTTGCAGACATTTAGAAACATCTATGCACCATTTGTAGGCATGTCTGAAACCTAAATTATCCAGTGAGATGGATAGAGCTACCTGTTGATTATCCATACTTACTTGGAATGTGAGAGGGCTTTGAGAGAGAGAGAGGTTGAGCTATGAGCTTTGCTTAAGTGAAGCAAATTGGATGTGATTGGGATCTAACAAACCAAGTTAGGATCGAGTAGTAATTTTGATCTAAAAATATTAGGCTACTAGGTATTTTCCAACTTGGAGAGCGTGGTAGAGGTGGAGTGATCTTGATTGTTAAAGAAAGGCTAAATCCACTCTTTTAATCAAAGATAATGAGGGATCGGTGATTGGAGTGAGAATTGAAATTGGGTAGAAACTCTAGAATGCTACATCCTTTATGCGCCTAATGCATCCAATGCATGGGTGTCCAAATGGAAATGGCTAAATTTAGTGGAGGTGGGAGAGATTGCAATAGTCTTATATGACTAGAATATGATACACATGTGACCACTCACATGAATCAAGCAATGTGATAGACTTGGAAAAAGAAGCCTAGAATTTTTTTTGTGAAGACCAAAAATTAGTAGATCTATGCTCTATGATCACTAATAAATCTTATAGAAATGTCACTTGGCATATTAAACACTTGGATAATACATAGAGAGGAGCTAGAGTAGACCGATTTTGTATGACTAGTTATGCAATGTGGGTCACTGCAGACATTGGATTTCATGCTTTTGTAGATGTCTTTGCTTCACATTATTCTTCCCTAAGGGTCTCATGCAAGATTGTCTATGTTAGAAGGACCTAGAAGAACCCCCCCCCCCCCCCCCCCCCTTTCCCTCTACCCCCGAAATTGAATGTTAGCTTCTTGAAACATAAGAGACACTTGAAAGGAGCAAAGAAAGCTTGGACCAATGTTGCCAAAGGAGAACAAACCCAGTCACCAAGTGGGAGAAATGTATGCATGCACTTACAATTTTTTCTAAGTGACATAGAATAAATCAAGCACATAAGGGATGCCAACAAATTGATGTGGATCAATAGCATAGAAAAAATGCGTTCACTACTCTTCTGCTTGGGCTAGATGGTGGCATACTTATTTGACCTCTTCACGGCATTGAACCATTTATGAGAAATTGGGAAACCAATAGAGTTTCAAGTATCTAAATATAATTAAGAGCTGAATTCCAAATTAGAGAAGCAATATCAACAACATTCATGGTTGCAGTGAGAGCAAAATTAAAAAGGGAGCTAATGGCTATGGTTGAGAATGAGAAGTGGAAAATTATAAACTGAGGAGGATGGCATAACTGCTATTTTCAAATAACATTTGCTAATATTGCTAGTAAGTAGTTTGAGCTTCTAAAAAATAGCACTCCCAAGATGGTTAGTTTCTTGGAAAACATGCAGAGGCAACTGGATGCAACTACTGCTTTGACATTAGGAAGGCATTTCACAGTAAGGAACTCTATACTCACCGGGGGGGAGGGAGGGGGGGTCACTCATAAATATATGTATGTATAACGTGAGTTCAAAGTAAGAGGTTTTTAAAACACCATTTTTATACATTGTTTTACATATAGAAGGGTGTCGTATAAAGGGGTTACTTACAGATTGAATAAAAAAGGGTTGTGTCTTATTCAGGAAAAATTCATAGATTAGGATATTTATAAATAGGCCATGGATGCACGTTATATAGAGGATATATATATATATATATATAAAACCCCTTGAGACTCTATACAACTATGAAAATGATAAAAAAAGGCATGGATGCTTGGCCCAAATAGTTTTCGGTGGACTTCTTCCCAGCAACATGATATTTTTGTGTAGATGATCTATTGAAACTATTAAATCACTTCCGTAGTACTGGTGAATTGTCTAAGTTGGTCAATGAGGGAATTATTAAATTGGTGCCCAACCTACAATGAGGAGACTGTTAAGTCATTGGAGACCTCTCACTATGCTCAACGTACCTTATAAGATAATGACAAAGGCATTGGCACTATGGGTCAAGCACCTTATGTCCACTCTAATCCATAAGAGATAGTATTGCTTTGTAAATGGTAGAAAAATGCATGATACCATCTTAAATGTTGTGCTAGGGATTGATTACACAATGAATAGTAAGCAAGATTTACATCTCAATCTCGATTTTGAGAGGGCATATGATCAAATATGTTGGCAATTGATTTATGCTGTTTTTTTGGAAATCAGAGGCCGTTTCGGGCCTCATTTTAGAGCCGCAAGGTTGTGGACAACAGTACATTGCAATTTCAGTTGTATTGACCAAAAGTGGGTGCACAAGTTGTAGATTTTGAATTTGTAATTTTTGATAATGGTGGAGAACAATGGAAATCCCATCATTGAGAAGCTGGACAAGAACAACTACCCTTCATGGAAGTTCCGTGTGATAAACTTCCTCATTGGAAAGGGCCTTTATAAGTTCGTTTCAGGTGAAGAAAATGAGCTAGAGCTAAGTATCCCTACAACTATAGATAAAGTAAAGACGTGGAAAGAATGGAATGCAAAAGACAAAAAGGTGATGTATTGGCTATCTGAAGTCATCGATAATACTATGCTGGGACATATCAGGAATGCAAAAACTTCACATGTAGCTTAGACAAATTTTGAGAACATGTTTTTAGTAAATATAAAGGCACGAAAGATTCAACTCAAGCAAGAGTTGAATACCTTGAAGAAAGGGTGTATGTCAATGAGTATGTTTTGAAGGTGATGAGTATTGCATATGCTTTAGTAGCAATTGATGCAATGCTTGATGATGATGATTTTGGTTTCATCTACTTTGGGTGGCCTTAATAATGAGAAGGCTTGGAAATCATTTGTCACTTCTGTATATGTATGGAAGCCCTCTTCAAAATTTGATGAGTTGGTCTCTCTCGTGATTACTGAAGAGATCAATATGCAAGGTGACTCATCTGAAAGAAATAGTAAACAGATCCAAGCATTTTGCTCAAGTTCAAGAAGGAGACATGGTAGATCCTCTTCGAGAGGCCGTGGTATGGGATGTATTGGTGATAACCTACAAAATAGGTTAAATTAGCAATGAATGAGAAGATGGTTGAATTAGAAGCCAACAAGAATTGGGAGTTGGTACCCTTGCCTAAGGGCAAGAAAGCTATTGGTTGTAAGTGGGGCTACAAAATCAAGCATAATGCAGATGGTTTGGTTAGCATGTATAAGGCTAGGCTGGTTGCAAAAGGCTATGCTCAAACATATGAAATAGACTGTGAAGAGACATATAGTCTAGTTGCTAGGATGGCAACTGTTAAATGTATGATTGCTTTGGCAATAGCCAAAGGTTGGAGTTTGTAGCAGCAACTGCATGTTAAGAATACCTTCTTGCATGGTGAATTACAAGAAGAGGTGTATATGGAGGAGTAGCCAATAGGTTATGAGAATTTAGAGCATCCCACATATGTGTGCAAGTTAAAGAATGCACTCTATGGGCTTAAGCAAGCACCTAGAGCATGGTCTGACAATATCAGAGAGTATCTTATCAATATTATCTTTTATATTTTCATCGATGTTGATCACTCACTTTATGTGAGAAAATGATATGTAGGTTTGGTCATCATAGTCATCTATGTGGATGACTTGATTATTTAAGGTGACAATGACAATGAGATGGTTGAAGTTAAGGACTTATTGAAGAAGAAGTTTGAGATGAAGGATTTGGGTGAGCTGAGATACGTTCTTGGTATTGAGGTGATTGGATGTCATGATAGTATATGGCTATCCCAAAGGCGGTATGGCTTGGATATGTTATCCAAGTATGGTATGACAGCATGTAAACCTTTTTCAATACCATTGGACCAAAATGTGAAGTTGAGTTCTGATGTTGGGGATTAGATAGAAGACCCTACTATGTTCAAGAGAATAGTAGGGAGTTTAATTTATATGACTATCACAAGGCCAGACTTGAGCTATGCTGTTGACATTGTCAGTCAGTTTATGCAGATGCCTAGAAAGCCTCATTTGGATGCAATTAGAAGCATATTGAGGTATGTGAAGTCCACTTTACATTATGGAATTTTTTATGAGCAGGTAAGGATATACACGTGTTTGGATACACAAATGTAGATTGGGCTGGTAGCATGTTAGATAGAAGATCTACTATTGGATTCATGTTTTCCCTTGGCAGTGTAGCAGTTACGTGGAGTAGCAACAAAATGCAACCTACAATTGCTTTATCGAGTATAGAGGCTGAGTGTAGAGATGCTGTTATGGCAACATGTGAGGTGGTATGGTTGCAAAAGTTATTGGGTGATTTGGATGTGTAAGGAGATGGTCCAATTGTTGGCATTCACTATGACAACATGAGTAGCATACAATTAGCTAGGAACCCAACGTTCCATGCTAGGACAAAACACATTGAATTGAACTACCACTTTGTGAGAGAGAAGGTACTTGTAGGAGAGATTGACTTGGTATATGTCAGCACATAGGATCAAATAGCTGACATTTTCATAAAGACATTAGGTGCAGAGAAGCTTGGAAAGTTTCAAAGCTTGCTTGGAGTTGCAGAGATATAGTTGAGCTTGAGGGGGACCCATCAAACATTGTTGTGATTGATTTTAGAAATGATGGCTTCCAAAGTTAAAAGCAAGCTTGGGCTTTGGTCGTCAGGGTGTCTGGTTAGAAGGTTGACACCCCTAAAATTAGTATTATCCCCCATAGCAGTCTTGCAGTTATGGTCTTTCCATTCACTGCTAGGTGGTGGGGTGGTGTTGAACCTTGTTCAAGAAAGTTTTATAGTCTTATGGGTAGGCAAAGTGTTGGTTGGCCATAGAATGGGAACAAGTCACTATCGTAATGGATGAAGGAGGCTTGGGGGTAGAACCACTATAAGAAAAGGTAGTATAATTGGCATTAACCATTTTTGAAGAGAGTCCCATCAAATCAACAATGGGCTAGCATTATGAGGGAGTGGATTGCCAATGCAAGAATATCTAGAAGAGTGTGGAGTGAATATATGTGGTTTTATGTTTGTTATAGAATCCAAGATACACGCTCGACTTTCTTATATACTTAAAATATATATGGCGAATATTATATTGGCACAGAGGGAGAATAGATGAGAGAAAAGATAGATGTAGAGAGAGAGGTAGAGAAATTGGCAACACACTAGGGATTGTGGAAGATGGGCCAGTCCCCCCCTTGTGGAGTTATATTATTGACAAGGAGCAAGCTCCTCCATTACACATAAGCCAGTCCTTACTTGTAGATCTTAGAAACAAGATCACGGTTCCTTGCACGGTATACAACCGGCTAACACTTGCACAACTTGGAAGTTGACATCTTTTGATCCTTCTTGAGTCTCTTTCTCTCCTACACAATATGTGTAGGGCTCTCCTCTTGGCGCTTGATTTCAGCAGAGCTTCCGCAACACTTGCACCTTCTCTTCTCCTCTTGGAACTTGATTTCGGTAGAGCTTCCGCAGCACTTGCACCTTCTCTTCTCCAACTTGATTTCAGCAGAGCTTCCGCAACACTTGCACCTTCTCTTCTCCAACTTGATTTCAGTAGAGCTTCCGCATCATTTGATTTCAGCAAGGCTTCTGTAGCACTTACACCTTCTCTTCTCCTCTTGGATACATGCAAAGTGATGCTTCCTTCACCTCTCCCTTATACCCAAGGAGAGCCTCCTCTTTTATAAGCTTTCAAGAGCTTCTCTTCTTGGAGAGAGAGTTGAGTTGATCTTCATGCAAGATGTGGTTGTTCCACTCTGCAACACTAATTTCGAGATATCTCTTTGTGCGTTGTTTGGATGAAAAAACGTCCAACATGAAAGTTGTAGATCTCACTGTTTTCGATAACCCCCACGGTCCATTTTTAGAGGCCGTTTTTCCATTGCGAGATATTTTAAAAATGAATTTTCCAAAAATTAGCTTTTCAAACTGTACTCTTAACTTGTGGTCCATGCAACCACCTTGAGTCATAGATAAGGAGAGTTCATTAGATTGCCTTGGGCCTCAACCTTAAGATTGAATTCCACACAAAAGCTTATGTCATTTTAGACCTTAGAAAGAGAAAATCACTTCTCTCCTCACTTCCAGAGGATCACGTCTCTCATCTTTCTTAGTGAGAGAATTCCCTCTCTCGTCTTTCTTAATGAAAGAAAATACCTTAAACCTTGACTTGTAGGGGAGAGGATGACCCCAAATGAATGGAATTCTCATTACACATAAGTAAACATTCCCAGGCATCCCTGGATGCACACATAAATATATATACACAATGCTAATGCACTTTCTCTTCTTAGAACTCAATCCATCTTCATTTATGTGTAACTCCTTGGTTCTTGTGTATACTCTTACACTTGGCAGACACTTCTTTTCCCCTTCATAACTTGTACTGCCTGTACCAGATATCCCCGTCATAGTGCTCTAATCACCCCATTGAGTGATGCACTAGGAATATTGGTCTCTAAATGGTCTCATGGCCATGTTAGATCATCATCAACACTTAAAGAAAAGTGAGTCATTAATTTATTGACATAAATTTATTAAATAGAGAATGTGTAATAAGCAATCAATTTAGTGACATCCCTCTGGCTTCTAAACAGTTGACCTCAACTGTAGAGGGAATACATAGTCCTTAAGAAGATCTAGAAAGTCTTGTAGTTCTCTCTCAGTCATAAACTGAGCGTCCAATGGGGGATAATTCTTAAACCTAACCAGATACTTCCATAATACCTTACCTGACCTTATTGTCCTAATGGTGTAAAATTCTTTCAGGCACAAGAAACTCTTCTGTTTCTTCTATGTCAAGCAAATCTTCCTTGATTGGTTCCATTGGAGGTTCTCCAATAGAGGGACCTAGCAAACTTATATGGAAAGCATTATGAATGTTCCAATGACTCGGTAGATCTAAACAAAAAGTCACATTGTTTATCTTATATGTGATCTTGAAATGGCCATAATAGTGATTAGAAACCTTAACCACTTTACCCTTTTGACATTTCTACTTCTTCAAACAAGCCTTCTCAAACTTAAGAAGAACATAATGTCCCAACTTGAGATCTAACTTACGATGCTTATCTTCTTCGCATTTATGCTTCTCTTTTGTCCTTTGGATAGCAGCTTTTACTTGAGTGAAAGTTGTATCAATGTCTCTAACAAACTCATCTGCTGCTGCAAAGATCTTATCCTTTGTAAGAAGAATGGGTGGTAAATGAGGCTTACGATAGATGATCTCAAAGGGTGCCTTACTAGTACTAGAGTGCACCATATTATTGTATGCAAACTCTACTAAAGGCAAATAATTTTTCCATTCTCTTTGATTATTAGAGACATAGGATTTCAAAAGGTCCAAAAGAGTGAATTAGCACTTTCACTCTGCCCATCCGTTTGAGGATGATAATAGGATGAAAACTTTAACTTTGTCCCGAGGTTCTCGAAGAGAGCTTTCCAAAAGAGGCTGGCCATGTGGGGATCTGGATCACTTATAATGGACTTAGGCTAGCTTAGCCATATGATAGCCATATGATCGGCTTTGATTGTCTTTCACACACATATAAAGTGAGCTTGCTTATTGAATCTATCAATGATAGTCCAGATTGCATCATTGCTTGCTTATGTGCGAGGAAACTCCATGATAAAGTCCATGGCTATACTTTCCCAAGGCTCATTGGGAATAGGTAATGGCTTCAGTAGACTAGGTGGTTTATGCCTGTCATACTTTACTTTTTGGCATAACTTGCACTCGTGGACATATCTTTCAATATTAGCTCTAAGAATAGGCCAAAAGAAATATCTTTCCAATCCTTGAGTAGTGGGTAGAATACCCCTATGTCCAACATATGGAGATGCATGTGCTTCATCCATTACCTTGTGTCGCAATGGTAATGCTACACAAATTGCTTCATGATGATACAAATAACCATCTCGAATCGAGAAAGGTGCAATCAACTGACCTGAGTTAAGCCGAGTCTAGATGGTTAAGAAGTCGGAATCAGTTGCATACATTTTGGGTAAATCCATGAACTCGTTATGGTAAACAATTGTGATTGCATTCACTCGAGGTCGCTGTGATAGAGCATTTGAAGAGCATGTACCACCGCCATAAGCTCTTTCTCATATACTGGAGCATGTAGCTCATGGTCCTTGAGGTATTGGCTCTCAAATGCTACTACATGATGCTCTTGGTTAAGCACAGCTCCAATGCAATCCCCAGAAGCATCGCAGTGAACTTCAAAAGGTTTTTGAAGATCCGAAACTATGAGAACTGGTTCTTGAGTCAAAAGAAACTTAATTCTTTCAAAGGCTTGTAGTTGCCTTGATCCCTAGCAAAAAAGACATTCACTTCTTAGTAAGGTCATGTAGAGGAGATGCAACACATGAAAAACCTCGTATGAACCTCCTATAGTATGAACATAGGCCCAATAAACTTCTAACTTCATGTACAGAAGTAGGTGTAGGCCATTCAACAATGGCTCGAATCTTCTCAGGATCCATTCTCACCAAATTGTGAGAAACAATATGGCCTAAGTAATGAATTTTCGAAAGGAAAAATTCACTCTTCTTAGCATTGATTTGTAGTTTATACTTGTGAAGCTCTTGAAAAACAATAGATATATGTGTTCTATGCTCTTCTTCAGACCGTGAAAATATTAGAATATCATCAAAGAAAACACCTGTGAACTTTGAGTGAGGTCTGAAAATTCTCTCCTTCATTCGATTGAATGTGGTGGGTGCATTAGTCAAACCAAATGGAATGACTAAGAACTCATATAGTCCAAATGTCGTACGAAAAGCTATCTTATGAACATCTTTAGGTGCTATCCGTATATGGTGATAGCCGCTCTTGAGATCAATGCGACTAAAGATACTAGCCCCTTGCAACTTATCCAAGATATCATCTATCCTTAGGATAGGAAAACGATTCTTGATTGTGATCTTGTTCAAAGATCTGTAGTCTATGCACATACGGAAAGAACCATCTTTCTTTTGTACAAGTAAGACTGGAGAGCATAATGGAGAAGAGCTAGGTTGAACTAACCCTTTTTCCAACCTTTGAATTGAAATGCAAGGGTCTTCTTAACAAAATCGGGAAGAGGTCTAATCTTGTAATGCCAAGGCATGCCTAAGATAACATCATAGTTACCTATGGGTGCAAGTAGAAAAGATTCTTGGTCACAGTAATCCCCAATTCTAAGATTCAACTTCCCTTGAATAGGAGTAGAATTGGTTGTAAGTCCTTCAAATGCCGAACCTGATCCAATTGGTGTTCCCAATCGATCCGGTGGAATTTGTAGCCTTTCAACAGTATCTGTTGACACAAAATTATCTATGGAGCCTGGATCAAAGAGTATCAAAACTTGTTGATTGTTGAGTGTCCCCCAACCCTTTAAGAGTTGTCTTTTCTTCTCATTTGAATGAGTGTTAGCTTGCACATTCGGAACAGAATTTGAGGATGGCAGAGGAGGATCTTTAACCACATTTGCTTCCTTCCTTTTGTAAGGACAATCAGGCTTCATATGCCCTAACTCACCACAAAGAAAGCACCTTCCTTCCTCTTTATACTTTTGTATCTCAGAGGGTGAGAGATACTTGCACTTCGTCATGTTACCCTCTGGGTTGAATATTGGTCATGGGTAAAGGTAGGTCTTCTTCGATTAGTCATGTCTCTTGGTTGATCATAGAGCTGCTCTGTAAACGCCCCGAACAACGTAGTATGCTTAACAATTATGATATTTGCTTGTTTTCGAGATTTAATATAAAAGAGAATGAACACTTAAAGCTGAAAATGAAAATTACTCACAAAATTACAGCCATGAAAATGTAAAAGTAATGGAGACAAGATTGAGGGTTGAAGATGGGCAACCCCCCCCGAAGGAATGTATTTCTGCTCAACCCAAGTCCCTTAGGAAAGAGCTCAGTTACAATCAACCTGAGAGTGAGAAGAAGTAATTCTCACTCTCACAAGATCATGCAAAGATGTACAAACACACATGCATTATCTATTATGCAATGATAAGAACTGATTTCTTTACAGTATGAGAGAAGAAAAAGGGGAATTCAGCCTTTCTCCATCGTTGATCAGCAGTATATGGATAGAGCTTGCTTCTTGTAGCTAAAATGGAAGAAAGAGCTCAAGAAGGAGGTGCTGTAATGAATTTACAGGCTTGCTGTCTTGTAAAACAACAGTGATAGAAGAGGGAATATGGAGGAATTTGATAATGGAGAAGTGGGGGATGATGATGGGGATGGATGGGGCCAGTTTCTGGCTATCTGTGGGTGCTGTACATGAGTTTACAACAAAGAAAAATGATGCTCAATGAAGAAAAACGAGCTCTTATTTATAGGAGAGGGGAGAGCTAGTACAAAAGGGGAAAGTGGAGTAGCACAAGACAAGTGTCCAGCCACATGTCATGAGATGTGACAAGTGGTGGGACACTTGGAAACTTGTGTGACAAGTGTCTTGACACTTGTCTCTTCTTTATGGCCTTCCTTTTTGGGTTGAATACTGTCAAGAATAGAAACAACCAAATTTAGTAAGCACAGTCAGAGTACAGAACTTACTATTTTTAGAATGACATCCCTATTTTTTAGGACTAGCATTTTTAGGCTAATTCGAGGCTCCTAAAATTTAGGGACCTCCTAAAATTTAGGGATCTCCTAGAATTTAGGGACCCCCCCGATATGGGTATCATATGAAAGCTTTTTCCGTGTACATTGCAAAAATGGTATCCGAATCTTCATGTGACTTTCCTATGCAAAGAAATGTGCATTTCAAGCTTTCAGCCCACACATGCACATTATACAAGCATTTCATGATCATGCCATCTTGTTGATTGTAACTGTCTGTTCTGGTGGATCTAGCCCACACTTCAAGGCATCAATCCTTTCTGTGTGCGAGTCTAACCCTGATATGCGTGAGTTCTAGTCACAGGCGCCCAATCAGGCCATATAGGTGGAAGTGTGAACTATCTTTTCTCTAACCCACCGCGTGGGTCCACCATAACCTGTGACCACTCATCAGTGGCCAGCTCCAATGCACTTTTCTTTATATCTAATTAGTGCAAAGGAAATAAATTTACTAAATCATTATATAGACAAATTAATGAAAAAGGATACAAATTCTATTTCTATAGAGTTGTGACAGCCCTCTGGCTTTTATTCAGCTGTCCTCAGCTGAAAAGCTTCTTGATATTGCTGTAGAATATTTGGGTAATCCTTCACGAATTTTTCATCTACCCACTGTGCATCTGTTGTGGGTAGATTCTTGAATTTTAGTAAGAATTTTCGTGTCACAAGGCCACTTCTCGTGGTTCGATCCTTGAGAAACAAAATCTTTTCAGGTTCCAAGAGTTGCTCTGTTTCTTCAACTTCTGGGGGATCTTCAGTAATGGGTTCCTTTGGTTCTGGTCCTATGTAAGGTTTTAGCAAACTTACATGAAAAGCATTGTGTATTTTCCAATGAGTAGGAAGCTCAAGTCGATAAGAAACTTCATTTATTTTCTCAATCACTTTGAAGGGTCCAAAGTATCTACTGGAGAGCTTTGGAAAAGATGAATTTTGACCAGAACCTTGTTTGAGCCTGCTTTTATCAAACTTTAGCATGACATATTGACATTTTTCAAAAGCCAAAGGTCTTCTTCGTTTATCTGCTTGCTTCTTTTGTCGCTCTTGCGCAACTTTGATAGTGGCTCGAACTTGATCCATTGTTGTTTTTAAATCTGAAGCAAACTCATCAGCAGCAAAAATCTTATCTTTAGTGCGAATAATTGGAGGAGGAATCACTTTACCCTGTACTATTTCATTTGGAGCTTTCCCTGTGGATGAGTGCACTGTATTGTTGTAAGCAAACTCCAATAATGGAAGATATTTCTCCCATTGTGACTTATGTTCACTAACATAAGCTTTCAACATATCTAAAAGAGTGAGATTCATCACCTCTGTTTGGCCGTCAGTTTGAGGATGAAAAGCTGAGGAGAACTTTAAAGTGGTTCCCAAATTCTCAAATAAAGCACACCAAAAGTTACTTGTGAATTTGGAGTCTCTATCTGAAATGATCTCAGAAGGCATACCATGTAATCTGAAGATATGTTGAATGAAAAGTCTTGCAGCTTGTGCGGATTTCAATGTTTTATGACATGGAATAAAATGTGATTGTTTGCTGAATCTATCAATTATGACCCAAATCATATCATGACCTTGAGGTGTTCTTGGAATACCTGAGATGAAATCCATTGTGATAGATTCCCATGGATCTTTGGGCACTGGAAGAGGTTGCAACAATCCTGGAATCTTCTGCCTATCATATTTGGATTTTTGGCATACCAGACAAGCCTCGATGAAGTTATGTGTATCTTTTCGTAATGTTGGCCAATAAAAGTAGCGCTCAATTGCACTTAGAGTGGCTGCCCTCCCTCTATGCCCTGCATAAGGGGGTTCATGACTTTCTTTAAGCACCTTTTGTCGAACAGGAAGAGTGACACAAAGGCGATTGTTCATGAGAAGGTAACCGTCTTTGATGGAATAATCTGGATGAGAACCTCCTTGCTGCAAATTTGACCAAATTGCTGCAAAATCAGTATCTTCATCATAGGTATTCTTCATCTTTTGAAAATCTTCATGATGAGCCACTGTAATAGTTGCAATGCGAGGCACTCTAGAAAGTGCATCAGCAACTACATTTTGTTTCCCTGGAGTGTACATAATTTGAAAATGAAACATAGACAAGAAATTTTCCCATCTTGCATGTTTCTCCTGCAAATGCTTTTGAGTCTTGAAATACTTCAAGCTTTGATGATCGGTTTTAATAAGGAATTCATTGCCTAAAAGATAATGTTTCCATATCTTTAAAGCATGAACCACTGCTAAGAGCTCCTTTTCATAAATGTCATACCTTTTCTCCACATCATTTAGACGACGGCTTTCAAAGGCTACGGCATGGCCTTCTTGATTTAGCACTGCACCAATACAATCACCGCAAGCATCTGCTTCCACCACAAATGGTTTTACCAGATCTGGAATGATAAGAACAGGTCCAGAAGTAAGAGCTGTTTTCAGCCTTGTGAAGGCTGCCTTCTCTTTTTCCTTCCATTGGAAAGAGATCTTCTTCTTCGTAAGGTCATGAAGTGGAGAAGCCATATGTGAAAAATGCTTGATGAAGCGGCGGTAATAAGAACATAAGCCAAGAAACGATCGCACCTCATGTACATCACGAAGATGAGGCCATTCTTGGATTATCCTGATCTTTTCAGGATCCATCTGAATCCCTTCAAAAGAGATGACATGCCCAAGGTAATTTATTTTATGCATGAAAAATTCACTCTTTTTACCATTTACCAAGAGTTGATTTTGTTGTAGTAATTGTAGAACAATTTCCAAGTGTTGATGATGCTCCTCTTCATTCTTGCTAAAGACAAGAATATCATCAAAGAAAGTACCGACATATTGTCGATGCTCTCTAAAGATGCGCTCCATCATTCGATTAAAGGTGGCTGGTGCATTGGTTGATCCGAAAGGAACCACCAAGAATTCATAAAGACCGTATGAAGTGCGGAAAGCAGTTTTGTGTACATCTTGTGGTATTACCCTAATTTGATGATAACCACTCTTTAAATCAATGCGGCTGAAAACCTTTGAGCCTCCTAGACGATCCAAAATGTCGTCAATTCTGGGAATAGGAAACCGATTCTTCACGGTGATTTTGTTGAGGGCTCGATAATCAATGCACATCCTGAATGTGCCATCTTTCTTTTGAACAAGAAGAACCGGTGAACAAAATGGTGAGCTACTTGGCCTAATTAGCCCACGGTTGAGTAGGTCTTCGACTTGCTTTCTGATTTCTTCTTGTTGAGGACGGCTCACACGGTATGGTGCTATATTAGGAGGAGAACTGCCCGGGATAATATCAATATGATGGTCTTCTGGCCTTTCTGGGGGAAGCTGATAAGGAAGATCTTCCAAAAAACAATCTTTATACTTTTCCAAGAGCTGAAGTTGCTCTTGGTTTTCAGCATTCATATTATCTTTTACATCAGTGACATAAAGCAGACAACATTGAACACAATCCTTAATTGCTCTAGAGACTTGCATATGGCTTACCATAGGTATGGTGTCTCCAGAAACTCCAGCTTGGATCTCGTACTTCTTGCCTTTGTTGGTGAGTTCTACCTTCTTTTTCTGAGAGAAGATGGTTGAATCTATTCTATGATTCCAGGGCATGCCAAGAATCACATCGCAACCATCAAGGTCTCCGATACAGAAGGTATCTTCGTCACTGTAGCCTTGAATTTGAAACTTGAGCTTGCCAATGTAGGGTATCACAGTCTTCATTGTGTCACCTTCATCAACATTTAAAGCTTGGCGAACTTCTACCGGAGTGTCCATCTCTTCATTCTTTAATCCAAGCTCTTTAGCTAATTGCAAGGAAATAATATTTTCATTCGCCCCAAGATCTATCAAGAATAGTGCTTGCTTACCTTGCAACTGTCCCCAAGCTTTTAATAATTTGCGCGTCTCTGGAGTGTGAGTTGTGTTTGCAACTACATCACTGATAGCATTGATTTTCACTGGCGACTTAGGCTTGTTGTCAGAAACCTTGCTTTGTCCCTTGTTTGGACATTGCTTCGCTATGTGGCCTGTTTGTCCACATTTAAAGCACTTCCCTTCTTTCATGAATCGTCGCTTTTCTTCTTCGGAAAATTGCTTTGCTTGTGGGTATAGATTGGAGCGAAATTGAGGAGCATTAGGAGGTGCATAGGGCTTCATCTTCTTTTGATTTGATGGCTGCTTTTGCCACTGTTTTTGTCCTTCATTTGGGGCTGAATACTCCTCATCATCAGCTACTCTCTTCTTATCATTCTTTTGGAATGATTTGTTGCCATTGTGCTCCATTTCCCATGTCTCAGCATGGTCAATGAGTTCCCTGAGACTAGAACAATGATAATGATTAAGAGGAGTACGAAGTTTAAAATGCAAACCTCCTTGAAACTTCCTAAGCTTTTCCGAACTGCTGATCTTCTTGAAATGTTGGACCTTCAAAAGTAGCTCCCAAAATCTCTTGGTATAGTCACCAAGTGACTCATTTTTCCTTTGCCAAAGCCGATCCCATTCCATTTTTACATCTCTTTTGAAATGAACAGGAAGAAATTGGCTTTGTATCAGGCGAACAAAGGACCGCCATGATTTTGGGGCAGCATGATCATATTCCAACCCCGTCCACCAAGTATGGGCTAAGTCGGTTAAATGTAAAGCTGCAAACTTAATCTTTTCTTTTTCTTTATACTTGTCACGACCATACAAAATTTGAAATTGACGAATAAACTTCAGAAGAAGATCAGGATTTCGGGAACCATCATACATACTGAACTTAATCTTCTTTTCAAGTTGAGATAGTGACTTAGTCTTCTTCTTCTTCTTATGCCTTCGTCCATGCTCGGATATTGAGGTTGAAGATGATGAAGTGCTTGATGGGGATGAAGATGGAGACGAGGGTGAAGAATGTCGACGCCTTTGACGATGATGAGGTCTTCCACGAGAAGGGTGTGACTCTTCATTACTAGAAGAGGATCCATCAGAATAGGCGCCATATGACTTTGAAGAAGAGGATGAGCTTCGACGCGATCTCTTTCTTTGTCTTGAAGTAGAATGGGACTGCCTCTTAGAAGTAGTTGGACTTCTTGATCGGCTCCTTTCATTGGTATGGCTTTGTCTCCTTGAAGTAGATGGGCTTCTTTCCTTGAATTCTTTGGGATTCTCAACTTTTTCTAGTTTGAGAAGTTGCTCACGAATTTGCTGATTCTCCTCTCTAAGACTTTGAATGGCTTGAAGGATAGCACTCGATTGATCCATTGAGACTAAAGAAAAAAAAATATGCTCACGCACTCAATGCAAGGGCTGAAAACAAACAAACTTATAGTTGTAAGCACTACCAGTGTTGGGGGTGAGGACCGAGCCAAGGCTCTGATACCACTGTAAACGCCCCGAACAACGTAGTATGCTTAACAATTATGATATTTGCTTGTTTTCGAGATTTAATATAAAAGAGAATGAACACTTAAAGCTGAAAATGAAAATTACTCACAAAATTACAGCCATGAAAATGTAAAAGTAATGGAGACAAGATTGAGGGTTGAAGATGGGCAACTCCCCCCGAAGGAATGTATTTCTGCTCAACCCAAGTCCCTTAGGGAAGAGCTCAGTTACAATCAACCTGAGAGTGAGAAGAAGTAATTCTCACTCTCACAAGATCATGCAAAGATGTACAAACACACATGCATTATCTATTATGCAATGATAAGAACTGATTTCTTTACAGTATGAGAGAAGAAAAAGGGGAATTCAGCCTTTCTCCATCGTTGATCAGCAGTATATGGATAGAGCTTGCTTCTTGTAGCTAAAATGGAAGAAAGAGCTCAAGAAGGAGGTGCTGTAATGAATTTACAGGCTTGCTGTCTTGTAAAACAACAGTGATAGAAGAGGGAATATGGAGGAATTTGATAATGGAGAAGTGGGGGATGATGATGGGGATGGATGGGGCCAGTTTCTGGCTATCTGCGGGTGCTGTACATGAGTTTACAACAAAGAAAAATGATGCTCAATGAAGAAAAACGAGCTCTTATTTATAGGAGAGGGGAGAGCTAGTACAAAAGGGGAAAGTGGAGTAGCACAAGACAAGTGTCCAGCCACATGTCATGAGATGTGACAAGTGGTGGGACACTTGGAAACTTGTGTGACAAGTGTCTTGACACTTGTCTCTTCTTTATGGCCTTCCTTTTTGGGTTGAATACTGTCAAGAATAGAAACAACCAAATTTAGTAAGCACAGTCAGAGTACAGAACTTACTATTTTTAGAATGACATCCCTATTTTTTAGGACTAGCATTTTTAGGCTAATTCGAGGCTCCTAAAATTTAGGGATCTCCTAGAATTTAGGGACCCCCCCGATATGGGTATCATATGAAAGCTTTTTCCGTGTACATTGCAAAAATGGTATCCGAATCTTCATGTGACTTTCCTATGCAAAGAAATGTGCATTTCAAGCTTTCAGCCCACACATGCACATTATACAAGCATTTCATGATCATGCCATCTTGTTGATTGTAACTGTCTGTTCTGGTGGATCTAGCCCACACTTCAAGGCATCAATCCTTTCTGTGTGCGAGTCTAACCCTGATATGCGTGAGTTCTAGTCACAGGCGCCCAATCAGGCCATATAGGTGGAAGTGTGAACTATCTTTTCTCTAACCCACCGCGTGGGTCCACCATAACCTGTGACCACTCATCAGTGGCCAGCTCCAATGCACTTTTCTTTATATCTAATTAGTGCAAAGGAAATAAATTTACTAAATCATTATATAGACAAATTAATGAAAAAGGATACAAATTCTGTTTCTATAGAGTTGTGACATGCTCTTGTCTAGCTCTATAACTCATCTCCAACTTTCGAGATGTACCAAGTGTATGCAAACTTTCAGCTATGATGGGAGACTCCATCATGCAAGATAAGGTTTCATCTGGATACACCTTCATGGTTCTGTGTAAATGAGGGAGTAGGCCTACTTCAAACTTCCTTTTATTCTCTTCATCGCTGATCTCCATGAAAGGAGAAACCTTGAGAAGAGTAGACCAAAACTTGTCCACATAACTAGTGACCTTTTCATGCTCTTTCTGGCCTAGCCAATCCCACTCCTTCTTGACATCATTCTCAAAGTCAGGAGGCAAGAACTGAGCATAAAACTTTTTCTTGGACTTTTCCCAAGTCATAGGTTTCCTTCCCTCCAAAATGAGAGTCAACCACCAATTGCTAGCGGTGTCTTTCAAGTACATGCCTACATGCATTAGCTTGGACTTTTTTGAGAAATTACCATCAGAAAAAGCAACTTTAAATTGCATGACAAAGGCTAACGCCTTAGCAGGATCTCTCTTACCGGAGTAAGAGTCAAACTTTATGTCCTTATCCCCAGACTTGAAAGTCTTAGTCTTCTTAAGCTTGCTCCTCTTATAGTCCCTCTTTGTCCGTTTGCGGATTGCACAAGACTTAGAACTAAGAGAGTAGAAACTAGAAGATGAGGAGGAGGAGGAGGAACTTGAGTAATCAGGGGAGTAGTTGGTTGTTGAGGGAGATGGCTCCCTCCTTATCCGCATCACTCGAGGTGAGGTCTTTTTACTCTTCTTGACCCGATAATCCTTCTTCCTTCTAGGAAGCTTATCAGCAACAATTGGATGCTTTTCATCTTCGTAGCAATTGGTGCAATGGTGTTTCCTCGAGTATCACCATCTTTTGGAGGATTCAGTCCTTCATAAGTAGCTTCTTCCCTTGCCCTTAAGCTATCAATCAATTGATGTACTTCGGGAATCTCTAACAAGCTACGATGCTTTGTCAATTGAGCCTGTAATTGCTCACTTGTAGGTGCTTCATCAGTTGCCATCTTTACCTTCTTCTTGCAAGGATTGCCTTTACTTTGAGAAAAACAAACAGACCTGCTTTGATACCACTGTTATAGAATCTGAGATACACGATCGACTTTCTTATATACTTAAAATATATATGGCGAATATTATGTTAGCACAGAGGGAGAATAGATGAGAGAAAAGAAAGATGTAGAGAGTGAGGTAGAGAAATTGGCAACACACTAGGGACTGCAAGATGGGCCAATCCCCCCCTTATGGAGTTATATTATTGACAAGGAGTAAGCTCCTCCATTACACATAAGCCAGTCCTTACTTGTAGATCTTGGAAACAAGAGCGTGGTTCCTTGCATGGTATACAACCAGCTAA